>NC_073726.1:47124274-47427305 GCF_023634155.1 Falco peregrinus
GGGTCCTTGTTTTCTATCAGAAATATGTCTTAAGGTTTTGCATTTAATTATGTTTTATATATTATATGCATTATGTAACATTTTATGAAAGTAATTACTTTTGGTTTGGTTCAGGAAATAAGCCTTTAACTCATCAGGTACCAGTGGATTCAGATATGTTTTAAGAATTTCACCATTGTCCTGTGCAGCTGAGTCAGGATTTCAATATTTACCCATGTGTCTCGGGACAACAGGAGGTACGTATAAAACCTTACCAGCATGGAACACATTCCCTCCATAGTGCTACTAGTTAACAAGCCAAAGGGAGAAAGGACTATTCCCCAGCAATTTCTCAAATCCTTCCAGGGAACTCCTTCCAAAGCTCTAGAGAGACCTTCAACACTTATATTCAGAAGATCTAAGGGTTCTAATTATAACCAGTTCTTCATCACTAACACGGATGAGGCAGAGAAAATGAGATCTCAGTGTGTTCCTTCTGTTTTTTATTCACCTGCAGTGAGTGTCAGAGAGATAAGTGGCTTCTATTGATTGCATATGGTGCCACTGTCTCAGGACACTAGGAAAATGTTATATGAACAGTTGATTTGTGTAACCGATTTGTTCTAAATTTGGTGCTCATTTCTGGATTAAAGTCTCAGAACACAGATCTGCATGTGCAAACTCTCTGGAGTTATTACATTTATGTCAGGAATCAAGCACAGTAGTTGGAGTGGAATAAAACCACAACAGGATAAAAGTGCATAACAACAGGAAAAAATGAAGAGGTAAAGAGGAATCGGTTGGTTTTGAGGTTAGGGGAATGGGACTCTATGGCTAAACCCAGCTGGCCAGGAGGAAGAGAAAAATAAGAGAAATAAAAATATGTAGGAAAGAAGTATTGCCAATTAAGTTTTAATATGATTTGGGCAAGAAAGTAGCAATGTTTAATAGAATCTAATTAAGCTTGAGTGTATTAACTGGCAGGGGTAAAGATATGTAAGGAAGCAAGTTCTCAAATAAGTAGCACATATATTTGCTGTTCTCAACAATGTATTTTCTTCAAGGATAATTTCAAAATCCAGCACTGTAATTCCAGCAGTCCTCCCATTTCCTGGACCAGATTTTCTTCCCTTTTTTGTATCTCTGCATGCTTTAATAGCTTCAAAAATGTTGCAGAGGGGTAGTTAAACTGTTCAGTGGTTACACCTGCAGACAGTAGTTAGGAGAGATTTTCAAGCTGGGAGAAAGAAACCCAAATTTCTGAATAAAGAAAGAAAAAATAGCAACAGAGATCAAAGTATGCTTTGGGGCAGGCTGTTTTTTTATGATTGCAGCAGGTGCAGCAAGTGATGCAGCTTTGCTGTGCAATGAGGGTAAAATAGGCTACTGTGCACAATCCCAAAGGGCCTTGGCATATGAGTGTCACCTAAGCAGCACACACTGACTTGCCATAACTTACAGGGATTGCAGAAGATAGTCTTGTGACAAAACTGAGGATGATGGGGGTCAGAGAGGCTTATCAAATTCCCTTGAGCTTTTCCTAAAGAAATAATATCACCAAAGTGACTACTCCGGCCTTTAAACCAGTGCAGCTTCTGTGAGTAGGCTGAACCACTGGATAGTTTGGGACAGAAAATTTCTCCTGTCCTTTGCCTAGTGTTCAGCTGAGAAATTCCTCATTAGTGAGTACTAACACTGGTGGCTTAAGATCCCAAACTCCTCATAATACATATTCTCTGTCCAGAATGTCCAAATGTGATTTTTCAGCCTTGGCCAGCTCATGCACTATTGAAGTTGCTCTGCTGCTGCTGTGGCGAGTGATGGAGCAGCACTGGCAATGAATCTGTGTGGTGATCTGAACCAGCCACCGGAGCAATGTGGTGGGACGGACAATCCTGGGCCAGGGCACAGAAGGATTCAGCTGTCTGTCTGTCTAACCCAGCCTCAACTGGGAGAAGGAGGTGGTGGAGCTTTGTGGATCTACTGTAATGACCTGTCTGTGGACCAGTGCTGGATGTCCCTTCTCTTCAGCTATCATGGGGGTTGTGCATTGCGATATGGAGATCTTGGTATGCTGCTTGTAGGCTCTGAAAGATTATGCACATTGAATAATGTATGTGTTACATTTGATTAAGAAATCCTCATATGATATTGCCAAATTCCATTTTAATTGCATTTATTTTGAAACTAAAAACAGTTTAAAATGTTGGATGATTAGGATGCACTTAGAAGAGCAGACTCTTGAATATTATCCAAACAGAAAATGCTAGCACTTGGGACGTAGTCAGTTAGCTGCACAACTTGCAGTTATGAGATCAGAGCAGTTCAGAGAAATATTTCAGAGTTTATAAATCTATACTCGAATCACTGCTCTAGCAGCACTCTCTCTATGTTCACAGTCAGAGGAGCATATATGCCTAACCTACACTTTTTGAGCCAATACGATGCTAGTGCAGTTTCATATACTCTCAGCATCGGTGTCTATTGGAGCCAAGGGCTGCAGTGGCTTTGACTGTGCTCCCTGTTCTGTTCAGGGCTGCATAAAACTGGGGGGAATCAGGATCAGATATTCAGCTGCTCTTGATGCATTTTTCCCTACCTTATATTCATGATGTTAAGAACATAATCCACATAGTGGCCAGGTGGCATGAACATTAAACCTTTCAGGCGTCCTTTTAACTAAGACAAATAGCTTGTCAGTTTTGCAAGAAACATGCTCAAAGAAGGCATACAAAGAAACCATTTTAGTTGAAACTGGAGAGGAAGATGCTATGAATTTGAAAGTTCACTTTTAAGGATCAAAATAGTATGATAAAAGCATTTACAATGTAATTGTCCAAGCCAAAGCACATTCTTTGGGAAACAAGACAAAACACTGCTCTAGCTTATTACTCAGGACTGACTGTTACACGTTTTTAGTGTGACTGTAATGGATCCTTTGTCATTAGCAGCCACATGTGCAGAATATGAACACAGCAACCTGGGAGATAATTAACAGGAACAGAACACAACATGACCAAAACCTGATCCCTCTCTGCTGTATTGTATCATCCCTTCTGGGAGGCATACGATGTGGTAATATCAACAAGTATTAAACTAGGGCTTAATCTCAAGCCTTAGGCTCTGCCACCTTCTGCACTGATCTATAAATCATCCTTTCTGCTTAGCAGAGCTTGCTTGGATATTAAGAGGATGTTTATATCTAAGCTTCAAAGTCAGCACTCACTGATAAAATTAACTAATCTACATCTCTCAAAGCTGAAGCTAGTTGTTTATTTTTAGATAGAACTATTTTTCATCTGAAGATGCTGATTTATCAAAACTGAAGTGTTTTATGGGAAGATGTTTTAGCAAAAATTGAATAGAGCTGTCTGCTGCAGAGGCACGTGTGAGAACCTGCCAGTTTGACTAAGCAAGGGGCAATGGCAAGTTGAGACCACGCAGTCCTGGAGCCAGGCATGTAGCTCCTTGAAAACTCAGCTTCTATGTTCTCAGTTTTAAGTATCTTGCCTCAGGGCTGCCAAGAGCCAGCAACAGGGAAATTCTCAGTGTTCAGCCCTGAGCTGCCCAGCCATCCCAAACACTGGTGTAGCATGGCTTGGCGAATGTGAAGGAACTTTGTGGAAAGGTAAAACCACAAAGAGATCTGGACTTTTGAAAGCCACGATTTTGGAATTTCTTTGATGTGAAAACTTGAGTTTTTAGTCTGAAAAAGAAGAGGCTTTTCTACGTTCTCTCAGCAGAAAAACTCCTGTTTCTAGACAATATTATTCTGCAAATGTATGTATACAGCATTAGCTTCCCATTTCCTAAGTTGTTTCCACAGGGCTTCTTAAACCCTACCTGTTTCAAACATGGAAGTACAGGTTCTGAGACACACAGCAGCAGTCACGAAGCAAACATGCTAAGACAGCAGCGTGGTATGAACTAGCTAAATAGAAGTCCCACATTGCAGTTACACTGCTTTATGAAAGGAGTCTAAGAATGCATGCATTAGTAGATGCCATTCTCAGGAATTTTGGAGTACATACACACCCCAGTCCCACTCTTTCCAGCTCTGGGTTGCTGCATTTAAAACTTGCATTTTCACCTCATTCTATTTGCCTTTGGACAAAGCACAAACTGAGAGCATCTGCTCTGTTCCCTTGAACAGTGACTCTAAAGATCTAGGGTCAGAAGCTATGAAATAACTACTCTCAATCCCCTGAACAAGCTTGCTATTGAACTGACTGCTTTGTTCTTACCCAGGGAGAGTACTCATCCTTCTAATTTGCTTGGCAGCCAAGCCACAACCTCCTCCTATTCAACATACTCTGAAACTATAAAACATTGGTTTGAATAGTGTTTTATAGCGAGGAGCTATATAAAAGAAGAGAGACACTGACAAAAGCAACCTAAGTATTTGTCTACATAATTGCACTAGTATAATTACACTGTTAAGATAATACTTGTATAACTTACCCAGGATGAGTGTCTTTTTTCTTTTTTTCCCCTGCAGCTTTGTATCTCTATTAAAGCAACATGATGATGTAAGTCTTGGCTAGACTACAATATTGTGCCTGCTAGGACCTGAAACTTTCATTATTTAGGTACTCTAACTATTTAGGTAAAGAATGAAAATTTGATGCATCAGTGTCTCCTCTCAGATCTGTCCTCCTGTCTTTACAAGCATTTCCCATGGTGTTCAGCCTGATCTGCTTGCTGTCTTGGTGTCTATATTCAAGATGCTTCAGAACCTGGCCCTAATTTATCTAAAACATCCTATAAAGTGCAAGGAGGAAGACTGCAGTGAGTAACCTCAGGAGAGTAGCAACAAGTATCAAGAGGGGGCTGTTCACTTTCCTGAGGCTGCTGGCCATTGGTTTACTCTAACCTCATATTGCTTTCCCAGTCATCACACAGTCATACTGAAAAGTCTGCCATGATTATCAGACGTTCCTTGAAGTATGCTGGGAAATAACATATGGATTTTCTTTCTTGATTGGCCCAAATATGCTGGTTTGAACAGTGGCAAATTGGAAGGAATGTGAGAAAAATGTTTATGAAGAAATCTAATTCCTAGTACATGCTCCTGGCTTCTGATAATCTGAAGTTTATGAATGTCTAAAGAAAGAGTTTTTATGGTATCTGTGTTTCAAATGAGCAGTATTCCTATCTTTTTATCAAACTAGAAGCCTGACTGGAGAAGTGGAAGAGTATACAGGGATTCTTCACTTTTGGTCTATATTTTGCTTCTTTAATAGGAATCAAGTTTTCCATAGTCCATGTCAGGTTGTGAGGTTCTTTCTTCTCTCAACCAGGATTTTGGAAAGCTCGTATTCAGGAAATATTTTACTGTCCTTAAAGGTTAATTATATATGGAATTTAATACTGACATAGCAGGAACTAGGATTAACCCCTTTAAAGTTCAAAGGTGAATTTTAGATTTTATAACTTCCCTTTCTATCTTTCTAGTAATTAAATGATTCATTTTCATACTGCCCATGATACTTTTACATCTGTGTAAGCGTTGCTTCTACTGGACTCTACAGCTGAAATAGTGTCAGTTGTATTTCAATTCCTGTTTAAATCTGGGATAATGACACCACATTTCTGCATTTTCCTCAATAGTGAAAGATATTTGACTCCCAAATTATAAAACAGTTGGTCAGATTTTACTATTTCAGTATCACCTATAGTCCGTTTTATATCCTTGAATATAAATATGTTTTTAAAGAAAGCGATCACTGTGAATGTCATGTAACGACACATGAACTTAGTACTGGAGCTAAATCTAATGTGGCAGTATTTCCACAGCTGTGGGAGAAACATCTAAAAAGTTGAGGCAGAACTACCTTTTTTTGTTGTTTGAGTACATAAAGTTGAGTAGTTCACAGTCAGTGGATGTCATCCATTTTGGGCTTGGACTCATTGGACTATATCCAAAAATAACTGACTTACTTTCCTCCACCTACTTGTATCTGCCAGCGGGGACAGAAAAGTCTGGCTGCTGAGTGCAGAACCTGAGCACTGTTAGCTTAAAACTAACTGGAATTTAAAACAGATGGTGACCTATGTTGACACTGAGCCTCAGCACGCTCTCGTTACTTTTCTTGTCGCTCTTATGTGGTGGTTGTGATATGACCCAATGTACAGAAACGTTGCGTTTCTTTATTTTGTGCTGTCCCCCCTGCCCATCACATGTTGCCTCTGGTTTTATACTGAATTTTTAATCTTTCTGGTTAGGGCTGGGACTGTCGGAACAGGCAGGAAGATGGGTATGAATCGAAATCAAGAGTTAATTAATGACACAATTAACACTTTTCCAAAATTTCAGTACGGCAAATGCACTATTTGATCTATCATTTTTAGTATAAAGCCTTTCTTTTATCTGATTACATGTTCAAAGCCTTGCGGCCCTGCTCCAGTGAGCGATGGCACCTGAGGTATGGTGGGAGTGTGCGGTCCCGGTGACAGGGCCTGCGACCTGCCAGCTAGAGGCTGCCGTGCTTTCAGCGCACGCAAACCCAAACTGGACCACGGTGGGGGAAAAGCAAACCATCACAGCTATTAAGCTGCAGAGTTAGTCTAGCCCTAAGGCGATTCTGCGCGCTGCGCGCCCCTGCGCGAAAGCCTCTTTCAGGCCGGCGTTTTGGCGCGGCGCCGCAGAGCTTGCGCTGGGGCAGCGAGGACATCTTGCGGTCGGCGTGGAAAACTCGCCCTCCCCCGGGAGGCTGGGAGCCCTCGGCTCCTCCCGGGAGCGAGGCACCGGCCGGGCCCCGCCTGGCCGTTCCGACCCCCGGAATGCGCTCAGCCGCGTTTGGCAGAGCGGAGCGGCCCCCCCGACCCGCCACTGGCGTCCGTGCGGTGCAGCGGGGCCGGCAGGGAGGCGAGCTGGGAATCCCTGGCCCCAGCTGGGGCGGGGGAGCTGCGGGCACCCCGGGCTTCAGAAAAAACGGGTTTCTGAGGTCGACGTTCATTGGCAGGGATTTCTTCTCTCCTGGATATACACCTGGGAGCTGCAGCCACCAGCCTGAACAAAGTCACTCCATGCGTGGGGCATTTTGTGTCGACAGGGAAGCATGCAGTCCTGCAGCTCGCACCAGGACACCGGGATAGAAACTCACCTTGAAAACGTATCAGAGGCAGAGGAGTGGGACAAAGTCTCTGAGGGTGCTGTTTGGCATTCCATAATCACGGTGTGATTAGTGGGATTATAGCTGTGAGCTCAGAGTGGGGCCTGCAGTGTGGTTACACCGACCTGAGCCAGGCAGGCCAAAAGGGGACCAGGGCGAAAGGGGACTGTCACAGCACTCTCCAAACTATCAAGCTGCAACAAGGCCTTTTACCATCTCATACCAACATACTCTTCAGGCCAGTCCCTCTGCTGCCTTCTCCTCATCTCACCTCATCCTGGGCATGTGTTCTCTCTCTCCCTCAGCTGCTCCCTCTTCATTGGCTCTCAACCTCTCACCAGAACCAGCCACAGCTGCACCTTATCTACATCGGCCAACCCACCTCCTCTGAAGCCAGCCCACAGCTGTATGTTATCAATGATAAGTAACCCAGCTTCATCCCTCTACAGGGGACCAGAGCAAAAGGGGACCAGGCCAAACGGGCCCATTCACATGCTGTAGAAGTCACTGGGTGCAGGAGGCAGCGGGGGTGCCCTGAGAGCAGTGCGGTTTGGTGGGCTGGCTGAGAAGGGCTGAGCAGCGAGCCCCTGGGGCTGCCTGCCTCCTGCAAAGTCCAGTCAGAGCTAATGGTGTTGCCAGTCCTGCATCCATCCTGCTTGCCCTCACACCGACACACATTAGACACTTGGAAGAAAAAGGCAATAATTTATCAGGGATGGGACTGTCCTGTGTCTGCCTGGGATGTCCTCTGCAGAAAGCGGTTTGCAGGTGCTGTTACTACTCATGTCAGACATGCCGAACATGTGCTGCACAGACATTGCACAGGGACCAGAACAGTACACTCATACTATGGGAAATCACTGAGATTTCTACTCACAGCTTTCCTTTTGGACCATGTGCAACACTGTGCCACCCCATTCTGTCTACCCAGACACATGGAAATCCCAAACAAATACAGCAAATCCTCAAAATCCACTGGGTAATTATGTCCAGAGGGAAGAGGAGAATCTGGGGAAACACAGGTGTCTGTCAGTTTTAGTCAGGGCTACAGAAGGATGGAGGAAAAAAGCAAAATGGAGAGCAGTGAAAAGCATGCTGGGCATTTCTGAGAGCAGGTAATAAAAGCCCTGCTCTGTGTATTAAAAGGTATTAGCTAAACCTGCACTTAACTGTCTGTATGCTTTCTCCCCATTCTTTATAAGCCCGTTTGGCTCAAGGAGTATCTGCATTGTGTTTCTGCAAAGTCTACTATAACGACACTGATTTTTATCGATTTTACATCTAGTTCTAAGAATAGATTGAGAACTATCAGCTGCCACATTGTGACACTATAGTGTACAAGTAGTGATGCTTCTGCTGACTGAACTTGGTAAAGTCTGCTTTGTATGGATCTGACAAAAACAAACATGGAAAAAATGTAGAGCCTTGTGTTTTAGCTCAGTTTAAGTCTGTATATGGGGTAAGCAGATGGACATGTGACTGTTTTAATCACAGCAATCAAACAATTATTTTGATATATCAGCTCAATATAATAGAGATAAATCTGTTGGAATGATGCTACATTAGGTCATTTGTTGTCCAAAGGTATTTCATTTAAACTTCTACGCCACAATCCTGTTTTCTTTGCTGCAAATCCCACAGTGGATGGTCAGACATCCAATGTGCTGCGCACAGCTTTCATTTCAGTGATTACTACCATCTAAACAATTCCTTCCACTCCCCTGTGGCACCATCTGTATTATCATGATGTAAACACCTGACCATCTAATTTTCATATTCTTATAGAATACATAATGCAATGAGTTCCCTACCTCTGGCATTACCTCAGCAGGGCAGAAATAATTACAGTAACACCAGTAATATACTTACTGGCCACAAATTTTGCTGACATGATTTGGCCATAGCAGCATGTCCAGCTCCTACTGCGTTGTGCAGCTGAAAATTGTGGACAGAAACTGGAAGTCAGTCTTCTGATGGAGATTTCTGCTTTCTAAGAGGCCACCTCGAAATCTTCATCCTTGCAGCTTAAAATAACTTGAATATTTATTTAGAATTCTGTACAGATGCAGCTTAGCTGCTGAAGAAGTAGGAGCTATTATTAATCTGTCTTCAAAAATATGCACAGTAATACCAATGAAAAGAAATTTTCTGGTCAGCCCACTTCCATGCAGGATTCAGTTTCAATAAATAGTACTGGCCTAAGGGAGACAACTTTTGCCTCTGATACCGGTATGCATACAGGAACATGAGCAATTTTGTTTTGTAACTGCATTTTCTTCCATTTCTTGTTTCATTTTTTTTAATATTATACCCATTTGCTACTGTTAGAACTCCTCATATGACATGGAAATGCAACATTTTCTTGGTTTGTCTTTGACCTTTGAATATTAAGTTTTGAGTTGAGTTTTTAAAATTAGAATAGTTTTGCTTATTTTGCAGGTGGAAAGACTATCCTACTAACAAGCCTGTTGGCCTTATTTCAGTTCTAGTCCTCTATGTTTATCATTCACAAGGCTCCCCAAGATCATGTGTGTTTTTCTCCATGATCAGAAACAATTTAAATTCCAGGACTATTTTTAGTTTCTTTTTCTAATTTCTGTATTTTAAATTTTCTTTTCTCAGTCTGCACAGTTTCCTTCTAGAGTGGATTGTATACATTTCTCTCCTCAAGAGTGAGATATTGTGTATTTCATTATGAGACAAAATAAGAGTAATCTGCAGGTGATCTTTTACCAAGGCAAGAATGGCAACCATAGAAGCTGGAAAAGCAAATGTGAAACCAAAGTGCAACAAAACAAAAGTTCTTCCAGTTGCAGAGAACAGTAGCTTCTCTAATAGTCTGTTATTGTCCAACTTACTAACATACAGAGCATATCTATCAATATCCACATATTTAACATGTCTAATAACATTTGCAGCAGAAATTTTGTTTTGCACAGTCATGCCCCAAATGTATCTTTAGGTATATCCTATATCCGTCCCACTAAGTTTGGGAATGGCCTTCTTTGTACATCGTGCATTTAAACTAAAAGGAACACTTGAAATTTGACAGTTCTGTCTCAGATTTTGCATAACAGATCCTGTGTATTTTGTAATGTATTTGGCCTAGGATTCAAAACTAGACAGCAGTCGAATGTCTGCAGTGTACAATTGTATGTAGTTTGAGTCTATGTGCTTTCACAGGAAAAAATGGTGTTTCGTACTATACTGCTAATCCCCTACAGGTAGGGAAATAGTTACACTGGTTTAGCTCACCTGTAACATGACTTCCATTATATCCATCCTATAGCTATCACCACAACTTTCCACCATAACAGCACAAGAGTCTAAAGCACGAAGTGGTATCAGTGCGTGGCAGACACAGCTGTTGCAGTTCTTTCAGAAGCATTGCCTGGGGCTGTCTGCTTTGCCCATCCAATGTGGGAGCTGCTGTAGCCATTGCATTAGTGGGCTCGGTGTAGCTCAGAATATGGTACATTATAGCTTCCCAGCTGACATAGTTCATAGCCTGATACATCAGTTTGCACAGTTTTAGTTAAATGATAGGAATAGTTTAAGCTGCTATACTGGAGTCTGGAGTACAATAGCTAACAGCCATTGTACAGCTGCTTCTGTTGCCTCACCTGTGGGCAAGAATCTTCCAGAAAACTATGGGACAGAGATCTGCAAGAATGGAACTCCCCATATATTGCAAATCAGAGCCCTTTGGCATATTTGAACCTGCATGATGATTTTTCAGAAAATGGTTGCCACCACTGCTGGTCGCAGAGTCTGCCTACGTGAGTACTGGTGGCTGGAGCAGACCACTGACCAGGCTCTTCTCATCCATCGGTGGTGTTAATGATGTGTCATCAGAACTGTCTGAGACTGTTTTGTAACAAGCCACTGCACTTTAATACATTTTTTTTTTTATTTCTCTGTATTAAAAAAATTGATTTTTGGAATCAAAGCTTGTAGGCTATTCCCCCATAATGTAAATGAATCACTTTGGTATTCCTTTTTAGATGAATCCAGCAGTTGTGATAATGACATTTTTGAAAGTGGCTGCTGCCTAATGCTGTGTAATTATTTTTAATAACGATTGATCCATAAAATAAAATTAATACCATTCTTAATACACATCCTAACTAGAAGCAGTGATGATGTGTGTGCAGAGCATGCATATCAAGAAGTGTCTGAGTCTTGTTTCATGGGGCATATCAAGCCCCTGGCTGGTGCAAAAGTAAGTATTCTTCTTTGGCAGCACTGGAATTTCAGCTGGTTATCAGTGGCAGAGAATTCAATGATCCAAACAAGAGTCAGACTCCAAAGCATACTATAGAAAATAAAAAGTAGAACAGTATTATGTGTGGATATTTTACTTTTATCCTAAAGAGTGATTGAAAGGAAGTCACAAGGAACTGAAATAGTGCTGGAAATCCTCTGTAACCAGAGATGTTCTCTGCAATAAAGCAAAACGCAGTTCTAGATAGTTTTTCATGTGTAGGATCTTAGGCCAGTATAACATAGTCCAAAAAGACTAAATTATGGCACATTTTATAAATGAAAGGAAACATGTGCATAACTTTTTATTTATAAATTGTCTTAAGAAAATGAATACTGCACCCACTTGGTCAAACACACTTGGCTCAAGTACTTAGGTACAGGACATGCCTGAAGGAAGCTATTATTAAAGACAATGCAAGGAGGTTAGGATGAGTCAGAAGAGAAAGAAGTCATCTCTTTAGTCCTGAGTGAGCATAGATCAAATGTAGTAAGTACCTAATTAAGCAGTATCTTTTTTTGCTATGGGGTGGAGAAAGAACAATCCTTTCAGCACTGTGAAATATTCATGTCACCTGCTATGACATGGTATCTGTGCAGGCATTTTATTAAGCAGCTTCACCACTGGGACAGTAATCTAGGCTGATTCCTGCCTGTTACTGTAGTATTCAACTTGTGTCTTTTCACAAAGTCCAAGAATATTTCTTTCTGTTGTTGCTCTTTGATGGAAGCTCTATTCTCCTAGAATCCAAAGATCTGCTGAATACAGGCATTGGTATTCTTTTTAATTTATGCATCTACTGGTTTATACTCTTCTAAAAAGCATTGTACATTAACTTTAATTTGGTATCAGGTCTTAACAAGAGTCGTATTTTAAAAGCAACCTGTTCTACTCATGAGTACAATAAAGTGTGCTCTCAAGAGCTGACAGGTGCATTGGTTACAAAGACTTTCCTGGCCTATGACATTATCTTGCATTAGTGTGTGAACTGCTCTCAGAGGCTGCCAGTTAAAAGGGATCAGTTCAGCTGTGACCTACTGAGCACGCACGGGACCCAGCCCTTTGTTTGCAGCCATATGCGGATATCTGAAAGACCAAAGCACTTGAGGGATATTGCCAGCAGAAGAAAGAAGGTGGGGTTTGTACAGGTTTTTTTCTTTCTTTCTTTGCTTTTTTTTTTTTTTGTTAGAGGTGCAACGAAAGGAAACTAATACAGTGATAGAAAGTGTTGCATCTTTAACATTACCGATAGTTCTCCTCTGCAAACTTTTGGCGGCCTTCCTTAATGAGGTACCCTAGTGCTGGAGAGTTCCACTCCAGCCATGGTCCTCCTTTGTTGGGACACTTGCTGAGAAGCAGAGCTTCTACGAGTAAAAACACTACCTGCATCTGTAATTGGTGGCTTTATACCAACTGGAGAACCAGCCTGAGTGGAGAAAATCAGAATCTAAAGTCAACAATGTGTAGTTTAGGAGAAGTGACTGTATAAGGTGATAATAAGGGGAAATCAAGCACAAAATGGCCAATGCCTGGCATGGTAGCAGAGCTGCAGAACAAGGTCTGAGGCTTCTACTGGCTCACAAACTGAAAAAAAATCAGTCAGGGAGACACTATTGCATAGAAAATCAGTCTCCCTCTGGGATGTATTAGCAAGAGTGTCACTGAACTGAGCAGAATTTACTCTCTGCGGTGCTGGTGTGACATCATTTGAAGAGGTCAAAGCACCACACATTAAAAAGAAGACATTCCCCAAAAGAGCAATGAGAATAGTCAGAGGCAATGAAAGAACATTATTTGTGAGAAATGAAACAGGAAAGGATTTGTTGCTTTCAGAAAAGAGATAACTGTGATTGGGGACAGGTAATGCTGATAAACTTTCAACCTTGTAAAATTTAAAAGATTATTATGAAGAGGGCAGTGGTCAATCATTCTCTCTGCTCATCAGCACAGACCAGATCAGGAAAATAACAGCTGAAGTTTCAACAAACACTACTTTGGTGAAAAGTTAGGAAAAAAGTCTAGCTACAAAGGTGTCAATGCTCTGGAACAGGCTATTGAGGGATGTTATGTCTTCTACCAAAATTTTTCAGAGTAGCTATATAAATGCATGCCTTTTCATAACAGGAGTCTTTACTGAATGTCATCAGATCCTTTCCAAGCCTACAATAGGAATGCCAGTAAAAACTGCAGGGTTACCTCTGTGAAAAAAAGCCTTTTCAAACTGTTAAGCTACATCAGCGGATAGCGTTATCAGGTCCTCATCTTGATATGGCCCACTGCACTGTATGCAGGAATACCTTCATGTTATGAAGTTTTAATATCCTTGGCAGTTGTGAAGGTTTTTCAAACTACCAGGTCAGTTCCCATGATAAGCAGAACCTACAAAGAGCTGCTTGCGTGACACCCCACTTCACTCTGAGACATGGATCAAGATATGGACTTGCAGGACCTGGAACAAACCTGTGAAAACTGGGACTGCCAGTGAATATAACCATTGTTTCCCAAGTTTGTCTGCAACCTGACTCCTTTTGAAAGCCTGAATCTATTTTCCTGCCTCCTGGGCTGTGTCTGAATTAAATAGAGATGAGCTGAAGGACTTAAGGCTGGCAGCTTGGAAGGCAAATAATTCTGTGCCTGGGATTGTAACCAGGCAGCTAGTCAATATCAACTTTAGTAAATAAGTAACACTCACTGCTCTCAGCAAAAAAATTACTTCTTTCTCTAAAAGAGCACATTCTTGGAAATCTATACACAGAAACTCATTTAGGAACTTTTGAGACAATTAATGTACATCCAGCTTCCCTCCCCAGCTGATTACAAAATTTGGGCTGCTCAGAAGACTGCTGCAGCAATTGCAGCAGGAAGAGTCAACATCACTAGAAATCTGTACATAGCACATTGCACGCCTTTTTTTTTTTTTTTTTTAGCTGGGGACAGAGGAATATGCAGTGCTGTTTTGATAGGACAATGTATATATGAGAATAATTCGTATGTGATGGAAAACAGGCTCTCTTATCTGTTATAACTCTTGTTTCTTTGGCAGGCATAAAAGGATGAGGGGTGCTGGAAGGTACAAGCAAAGAAGAGGTTCGGATGCATATTCTAAATGGTGTGATGGAAATGGCAGGAGAGTCTTGTTCTGCAGGGGCTCTTCAGGTAAAAGGTGACTGTTTAAAAGTCATTGTCCACACTTCTGCTGTCACCTGGGGATCCCAGGGCAAGTAAACTCTAATCTTTGTCTGACTCTTTAAAACGTATTGCTAGAAACTGAAACACACTATTTCATGCAAGAAAGGTTTCCCACATTTTGGATTTAGAGAGTCTGATTGCTGAAAGGCTGCTTTCATACAGCCTTCTCTTCTAAAAATTGGTTTTCCCCAAATGATTCCAAACTTTCTGAAATAACCTGACAAATCCTAATTCCTGTAGAACTTTTTTCTCATTTTTGGTGTTATCATTGGTAAACATACCTCTAGGCTGGTGTTAAGTGGCAAACTTTTGACGTACTTCTAATAACTTCAACACCTGCCTTTTTTTTTTCACAGGAGAGTAAATCCTGCTGAAAAATGTTTATAGTGATCATCATTTCAGATGCCTCTACAATAAGTCCAGAGGACTTGAGAAAAAATGTTGATCTTTTCTGTTGGCCTCTGTAACTGCAGCGAGTCTGACTGCAGTAAGTCACAGCTCCCAAAAGGGCTTTGATTATATAGATTCAAATGCAGAGAGAGCAAAGATAAGCCCAGGAGTTAGAACCCACTGATTCCTGCCTTAAAATTAACAATCACAAAAGCTGTACCTATTTAGAGCTTTGATTTGACTAAGTCTCTGAAAGCACAGATCAATCATAGGCACTGTAAGGAAGCCAATCACTATAATGTCTAAGTGAGGATAGTTAGCCCGGTCTCATTGTTCCCTGCATTAGTCTAGGGATACAGTAGGATCAAGCTCTCCTGTTAGACTCTCAGCCATTCCTCCCTTTGTATCTACAAATGACAGACAAGGGACAGAAACAGATATGTCTTACAGTCCACAACAGCATATCAATATCCCAATCTGCATAGCACACAACACGGGTCACCTTGCAGATGGATTAGTGTGCCAGCTCCTTGTTGCAGCTAGGTAATACAATGAGTTATGTAAAAGTTAATTAGCAAAGCAAAGAAAGCAGAGAGCCTAGAAAGGCTCTGATGATTTGTATAAATACTATAATCCTCTGATGCTCTGCAGATTTACAGAAAGACTCATGGATTCCCCTTTATGGCAGAATGTAGGGAATGGGTCACTGCTTAGTGAATTTGACTCTTTAGATTCATAGCTGAATAATCTATAAGGCGTACTGATGTTGTAAAGTTGGTCATGGGGAAAAACCCTCAGACTTGATTTGAAGTTTTAGAAAGCAGGCATTCTTTATTACAGCGCTGGGAGCATGGAGGAATGTTTCCTCTGAGCGTGCTTACCAAGTTACTCGAGGGCACACATTATATACAGTAGAGTACTTGCACATTCATAGCATATTACACATTCATTTTCATTCACGTACAGGATTGGTTACAAGTTTCTTGCTTCTACAAACTAGTGCGCATCCTCAGATAGCACGACTGAAGTTTTTTTATCAACTATACATGCTCCTGAAGCGGGGTTTTGCCCTCTTTCAAGGGGGCTATTTGAGTTGGGGTTACGATCTCCCACTGCTACAATAACCTCTGTCCTACTTTCAACTAATTTTTTGTGTGTTACAACACTTTATCATCTTGTCTCCTCTTGTGGCCAGAACTTTCTCACTTGGAGGCTTCTTTCTGCATAAACTAGATAACAGTGTTCTTATCATTATCTGGTCTTTGTTTTGCAAGGTTGACTCCCTTGATTAGAAGTCTGTTCATCATTTTTGACAACTTGACAGTCAGCTTGGCCTAAACTTTGTGCACAGATTTGTTTAACACTAGCAACCTTCCCTTAACAGAATGACATAAATGTATGTACAGTGGTATCTCTAAAGTGGTATCAATACTTTTAAGACAGGGTAAAGCTTCATGAATCAGTCCCAGAGCTAATATGTTATTTAGTGTGTTTTTGATTTATTCCATGAAGATAACATTTTACAGCATGGTCAGACTGCTCCTGAGTTGGGCTAGGCAGGGCAGATCTCCAAAAGGAAAAACATGAAACAGTTTGGGAGTACAGGCCTATTTAAAGGCTTTTAATTTCTTTGTTTTACTTGCCTTAGTATTGCAATCCTCTAGTTTTATTTTTAACAAAATAAACTACATTATTGTACTAACTCTTTTATTGTAGTAATGTGTGACCTTTAACTTAGCTGCCATACACAGTCCAGCATGATACCACAGACAGAGCAAATATGTGTCCTCAAGGTCTTGTGTCCTTTGGAGGGGTACCATGCAGTCCAAATGCTGCCACTCTATAGAGCAGAGGAATAAGCTTTAATCTTACCCTACAAGGACTGCTTTGCAGCTTGGTGAGATGAAGACTGTACTTGTGGGCATCTGTTTCCCTTCATGGGGGTCAGGACTTCATTGTCACAGGATTCCAGACATAACAGTGTGATGACTGTGTAGGATGAGAAAACAGGTCTACACAATCTGGTGGAGATTAGATGAATGTGGTGATAAGAAGAAAGTAGAACAAGGTGGTTTACGGACCTGGGAGAAGAGCAGAGCTGCTTAAGTTCTACCCAGCATGGCCTATGACTCAAAGGAACTGAATCATAGTAATAACCAATAGTTTTTCTCAATCTCTTTTCCTATGGATTAGCACTTCCATTGCAAAGATGCAACTACTGCTGCTGATGCTTTTATTAACAACCAGCAGTGTTCGCCACAGAAATTAAGACCTTGGTTAAATTTCTGCAGCTGTGCTTCTAATTTCCTCTGTCTGAAAATCCCAGGGTAGCTCCACAGAGGAACAGGGGACTTACTAGAGATAACGATCAAATGTGGTCCCTCCACATCAGTGCTGTGCGTGGGTGACAAAGTTGCAGAAGGAAAGTCACTATCTGCCCATGCTCTAGATGTCCTCTGCTTTACAGGGGAGTTAGTTCCCAGGGGCAGTATGTGCAGCTTTCAAAAGATTCAGTCCTCTATAAGAGGGAAAAATCAGTGGTGGAATGGGATAAAGGGGAGTGAGCTTAACGTTCAGCTAGAAAATGAGGTTTCAGTGTCATTTCATGATGCATGGTCTTTGGCTGGCCACTTTAGCTGATTTACTTCACTCTTTTGGGCTTTCACCCCTCAGTTGCAAACTCCTCTTTTGAAAGACACACTGTAGATGCAGAAGTGAAATTTTTTTTCCGAGACCTAAATGACAGTACAATTAATTGTTAGAAGAAATGAATGTTTACTTAAAATGTGCACAACTTTAAAGAACTACAGACCCTCGGTATTTGAACTTTCTGTCTAGAATTTTGGTACTAATGCAGAGACCACTGTGGTTTCATAAAAGAGGAATGCTATAATCCGTAACATTTTTCTCTCGTACAATTTTTTTGTGGTAGGGTTGGAAATTGTACCAGCAGCCACTGGATGGCAATGTTTCACACGCAATTTCAGTCTCAATGGTTTAACAAGACTCAGAGTGCAGGTGCTCATCTGATTAAAACTTTCATCCAAATCCTAGTATAACACATTTCAATTCCATGTTTATATCGCTGACAAAAATTGAACTGACAGTTGTATTATTGAGAGGCTACTGGCTCTGCATAGCCAAGGTTGAAACTTGTTTTCCATTATAAACTCAGTCTTGGCCTCACCTCTGAAATTCTCATTAAAGACCATTCCTCTTTCGCGTATTGGGCCCACAATGAGTAGCAAAGAGAGTTGTTTTGTTCACATTTCAGATAAGTTAGGCAAGCTATCCATTTGGTCCAGGAATATGGACACCCAGGTGTTGAAATATGTTTCAAGGCTTTTTTGCCACACTGCAGTGTCTCCTCCGTGAAGCTTCCTATGAAATTCAGGACCCTGACAACACCATGTGCTGGGGCTGAAAGGCTCACCAGATAAAATGGGAGGTGAAGCTCTTCCAGCTGAATTCACCCTTCTTTCCTTATGTTTGCCTGCAGTGGAAATTCACCTAACATTTCTGCACATTCTCAGAAAATGAAAACCTAGTGACAAGTAACACAGTGACAGGTGCAGGTATTCTCAGGAAGCAATTTTTTACACTCATCTGTCAGTATTCGTGCTGACATCCAGCACTCACACCTGGATTCAGCTAGGAAACAAGCACAGCGCAAATTGGGTGACTTGGCTGGCAAATTACAGCTGACCAACATGGCTCTGGAAGGAAATGCTGAATGCTTAGAGAACTAAGGCAATGTATTCATCTACTTTTTTTTCTTTCTCTTTTAAAAAGAAAAATGTAATGCTTTGTGAGACAATATGAAATAAATTAAAGAATCCTGACCATTAGAAGTATTTATTGTGAAAAAGCAAAAAAAATCACTGATGATATTGTTTACTTTGCTTCACTTACCACGTTACAAAAGCCACCTTTCTGTCTATACACCTGCTCTTATTATCTATTGCTGACCAGCACATACCTGACAGGTATGTCATATGCCAGGCAAGAAAACAGAAAATCACTGTTCAAAGGTTCTTGTTTCAGTAGTAATTGTGGGAATCATGTTTACGGTACATTCCTTCCTGTCTGGGCCAATTTAATATGGTGTTTACTGGGTCTGAGGAAACCAACTCCCTCAGAGGAAGATTGTCTCTTGAGATGTTTATTGATGCTGCAGTCCTCCAGGAATGGATGCACTTTCTATTTTGCCACCGGTTTTGAGCAACAAGCTTTTCATACCTGTGAGAATTTGGAATTGCTCTATATGGGAAAAATCCAATCTTATTCCTATATTGGCACAGCCTTTGAATCTTCTGCTTTACTTCTAAAGATCATAGAGAATGCTCCTAGCAGATTAAGTGTAAGAGAGAAAAAGGTACACAGAGAGGAGGACTGAAAGCCTGATGTTGCTGTGGAAGAGAGCTAAGGTTAGAACTACACTTGAAGATCATTTCCACTTTCAAGTATTGTCAGTCTAGCCTTACAATGTGTTCCCTAACTTTGTAATAGCTCTCTCAAATTTTACTTCTCTGATACTGGCAGGCACTTTCACGCTGTACACAAGCTTGTGCCTGGGAAGTACAACACTTTTTTTCTTTGCTGCTGTGTAGAGCTAAATTCAGAAGGTGAATCTGTGTTTGATCAAGCCATTACAAACTTGGCACTTCCACCTTTTTTGATCATGGACGATGACATGCCACAGAAGTACATAAACAGTTATAACACAGAACTAAGGTATGGCCAGGCAGTAAGGCAGAAAATAAATTAGACTTACATTGCCTAGACCTTGCTGAGAAAATGGTGTAACCTAGTCCTAGCAGTAGCATAGTGATACCATTTGCGTCACTGAAATTCATTAATAAGGTCACCATTTCCCAAAGGAACTATTGCTTCAAGTGTTAGTAATCTGAGTGTGAATATTTGTTTTGACAGGACTTTAATCAGTTTGCATATATTTAAATCAATTATTTCAAAAGGGAAATATTTTAAAAATAATTATAATGGTTCACGCAATTAAAGCGGATTGTTAAAACCCTGAACGCTTTACCCAAGTATGTTTTACAGGGTATATCATAAAGGAGTTTTTGTTAACAAGCATCTGTTGACTGCCTAGGAGCTTGGCTTCTTGGCTGATGCAGTAGGTCAGTCATACAGAAAGGGTAACTCTCAACAGCACTCAACGGCCGTTTGCATAACCTGCTCAAAATACCCAGGGTCTGACTTTAAGTGTATGATTTTATTGAAATGAGCGAGTTCAAGCCATAGGTCTAATATACAGCTGCAGCTATGCATGCAGATCTGGCCCTGGGAATTCATGTTACACATTCTGTATATATGAAACATGCAAATAAAGATCACCTGTTAACATTGTAGTCTAAATGCCCTGCCCAGCATCAAGCAGGACCTCTTTGACAGGGACAAGGGAATGCTCTGTGCTACTGAAATAACAAAAGATTTCAGTAACTTTTTTTCCCCTTTTCCCAAAACATCAAAGTTTGCCTGTCTGGATCAAGAGGGAATATTTTATTTTGGGACCTTGAATCAGGACAGACTGCATATTGACACATATGGGAGCAAATCATAATGAGAGTTGTCCCAGTGAATCCCTTCAAGTACTGAATAGTTCCCAAATTAACTATGCATATGCTTGAAGCTAATCATGCAGATTTAAGTCTTCATCATCAAGCTTATGTGTCGACACAGGAGTTCTTTCAGTGTGTTGTGGTGGGCTCAGATTAGGCAGAATTCCAAAATATGGTACCTTCCATTTTACATTTTAGCAAACCTCTTACCGAAGTCATCAGGACTTTTCCTGCATAAAGAGTGTAAGATTTCCCCACTATTTGTGGTAAGGCAAACAAACTAGTAATTTTCTCCTGCCATCAAAAAATACATTTCTAAAATATGCTCCCCACAGAAATGCATAGTCAGCTCTTAACAAGAAAATGAAATTAAGAAAATGCAGAGAACAACAAAGAACAATACTTTCACAAGTAAAACTTGGAGGTGACTTTAGGACAGAAAGGAGGGTACTTAAAAGATAGTCTGGAAAACATTTTTACTCACTTATGAGAAGCTTCTGGATACAAGCACTGTATTTCCTATGGAATTACAAAAAACTTCTGGAAGTTAATGCCCCAGTATAAATATTCTAAGAGGCAGTAGTCAGAGTTTCTTAGAATGAAACTTTCTGTAATACATTGTTGCAGCACTCTCCAAACTATCAAGCTGCAAGAAGGTCTTTTACCACCACATAGCAACATACCCTTCATGCCAGTCCCTCTGCTGCCTTCTCCTCTCCTCACCTCACCCAGGGCACATGCAGGCAAGCTAGCACGCTCTCTCTCCCCTCTTTGCTTCTTCCACCTCTCTTCCTCAGCTGCTCTCTCTTCACTGGCTGCCCAGCCTCTTACCAGAACCAGCCACAGCTGCACCTTGTCTACATCAGCCAACCCACCACCCCTGAAGCCAGCCCACAGCTGTATGTTATCAATGAGAATTAATCCAGCTTCATCCCTCTACAATACATTATCGCCTAATACAGAAGTGGTCCAGAGACACTGAAACAGTACGCCAAATGAGACTGGAATTTTTCAGTGTCATAACTTTTATTATGCTATGAAGTCAACTACATGTGAGAAAGATAGACTGATTTGAAAATGCAGTGAATTCATCATATAAATTGTCACTATTAACATTTTTTGCCAATATTAATGACATCAAAGTGACTTGAGAGATTGCATTTATTTCCTATCAAATATGACAATATCCTGATACTTCCTCCACATCAGATTTGTTAATTTTCTATGTACTGACACCTGTTTAGAGATAATAGTTGTCAAATCCAAGAGCTCATCAAATAATGGGAAAAGGAGAAGGAAGAACAGGACTGCATGGGAAGACATGTAAGACCTATAAGATACTGTTTAGTGCTGTGTGCTTGTAGAGCTGGGTGGACAGAAGGATTGCCAGGATGGAGATTCGACTATTCCAGGACCTGAGGCTTTGAGGGAAACATCAAGAAATGTGATAATCAGGGAACGACTGACCTTTTAGACAAACGTCTTACTTTGCTTCATCAGCTGTTGGTTCCTCAGCTCTGCACAAAGATTGAGATTAGAAGACAGTTAAACTCTTTAATGCAGGACTGGTGTTTCCCCTCCAGGCTGCTTTAGGAAAATGGCACTTCTCTCCTCAACATGCGACACCTGTGGGTGTCAGGGATGTTGACACCAGTATCTTGTACAAAGGCCTTTTAATGGAAGAGCCAACTGAATGGAAGTGTCACTAATGAATGCAAGCCTAGTCCTCTTGGTTTGAGACTGAGCAAGGGCTGGAAGACACCAGCAGGACTCTGGGCCTATGGCCCTTCAAAGCTGGGGAGCAATGGCTCCTCTGCTGGCTCCCCTGGGCTGCTCTATACCTTCATCCCATGTGTGATGCCACCACCACAAGGCGCTCTGTCCCACCAACCACTCAGTGTCAAACTGATGCAAAGATACAAGTGCTTCTGCAGCTTTTCTTCTCTTTGACCAGAAAGGGAGGCTGTGGGCAATAGAAGTGTGTCAGAAATACATCCCTTCCCAGCCTTGTGACAGCTGTGAGAGGAACAAGAAGACCACCTCGCAAGAAGATGGGGAGGACAAAAATCCTTGTGAACAGAGGAGCAAAAGGGTGGAATTTGAAACCTTGTGCCCCCTGAGGTCAGAGGCAAATTTCCCAGGAAATCCCATGAGGCCAGTCCTTCTGCATCAAGAACAGGAGTCAGAGAGACCCAGAAGCTTGAAAGTGTTTACAAGGAAGCTGCCTTTTTGTTTTCTTAGTTGCACTGCAAATTAAATGTGGAAAATATCAAATATTTTGTGCCTTGGCAGAAGCTTGTTTTTCCCCATGGGAAAGAAAAAAGAGAAGGATTCCTTAGAAAACTTTTAAAACTGAGAGGATGCTTTCAGGTTTTGTAAGCCAAAGACCAAATGTCTTGAAGGCTGAAAGGGAATATTTTTGGATTTGGTTATTTTGTCAGCAGCAACCATGTGTTTTATTAGAAAACAAAAGCCTTCATAGCTATTTTATGCACCTTCATTTCCTAGCAAAATGTTTTCATCCATTTCTTTTCATACCCTTGCAACAGTCTCCATTAAACTCTGCTTTATTTTGTTGTTTCCTGCTTTCATTATTTTAGTCCACACACTTTTGCAAAGTGGAGCTACAGAAATGTTTTTTTGGCAGAGAACCTCTATCAGATTTATAAAGAAGGTGGCTCAAGCGGTTTCTCTCTAGTGTCAGAGAATCAAACACTAAATGGTTGTGTCCCCTCTCTCACTGCTGCTCTCCTGCTTATATCTGTGACTTTGGATTTGCATCCAGCTTTCAGAGGAGACAAGATTTCTGATTGCTATCTTACTTTGCTATAGTGTATCTCCAGCTGTGGCATAATCTCTAGCTGTGATACCACTTAGCAGTTCATATTTTTTAAAACAATTCCCCAAATTTTAATCCAGTTAATGGCTTCTCTTAAATATCCAGGAGAATTGTACTGTTTCCTAGCTTTGTTTGACAACATCTTGAAAAAACCTTTAGCTGTAAATCTATAAAGAAAGCCTAATTTCCACCTGAATTCTAGACTCAACAGAATAAAAAGAAGACTGTATACCTGTTTTACTGATGACATGGGAGAGACTTGAAGAAGATAACCATTGCAGAGACTGATTCTGCAGCTTCAGCAACTTTGAAAGTAAGTAGGAGGTTTAAAATCACCAGCTTCAGCATTTTCGGAATCTAAAAAACTGTGAAAAACATCTTTCAGTCTGGAGCTACAGGGGACAGCATCTGTTACATTATGATTTATGAATGATGATAAGAGAAGAAAGAACAAGCAAAGAGGTTCATATATTTGAGAAGGCTTTATTTTAGATCTGAGGAACTATTTCTCATATGAAAGAAAGGAAAATTACTGTGTCATGTCCAAGAAATGTGTTTGTTATAATACACCCGGTTATTTTTATAAAAGAAGAGTAAATTTTTTTCTTAAACCAGAGGATACACTCTTTGGAGAACCAGTATGGAGACATACTCAGTGTACACAATCACAGCCTGCTTTTGGTTGCAACAGAATTTGAATTGATGCCCTGGGAGAGCCAGAGTATAGCACTGCAGTGGTTCCTGAAAGCTCCATCAGCAAGAATCTCAATCTTTTGATTCGATTTTCTTTTCTGTGAGGTGCCACATGCCTGTTGTGCTGCATAAACAGACAAAACACCTTCACTGATCGGGACAGTGAGAGGTAAAAATGCATGATGATAACACTGAAATGCTCAAACAAGTTTTCTTTTGCATTACCAGCATTAGCTTGTCTGAAGAGGCAAAGCATTGAGAGGCAAAAGCTTCTAATGATTAGTCCTACTCTGTGTAAGGAATTTACATCTTGGTTCTTGATAGCAATTCAATCTTTTTCTACAAAATTATGCTGATGATGGATTTGCCAGCAGGTCTGTTAAAGCCACTGGGGATTGCCTGGATAACTCTCTAGGGCAGCTCTGGTAATCATACTTGAGTTGTGTGATTGTTAGGGAATTATCATTTTAAAATGTAATTTAAAAAATTCCAGACAGGAAAAAGACAATATTGTTTAGTGAGTCCAGACCTCTACTATGTCTTGCTTGTCCTTTTCCTACATTTCTGAGTTTTCCATCCAAACTACAATGCACATCACCACCATTACTTTTAGTAGTTACTTTATTTGTATGCTGGAAACTGAGAAGGGGTATCAGTGTGTGTCTTATTGCCCCACTAAAACATTGCCTTTGTATCAGCATGCCTGGAGTTTGGTGGGTCTGGGGATGGTTGATCATCAGACATTTGCACACCTTGTTAGCAGTTCCGTAAGAGCCTCACAGGAGAGATAAATGGTTTTGAGGTATTTTTCATGAGAAAAATAACAGATCACTGTGACTATAGTCACGCTAAGGTGCTCCAAAGACGGCTGAGTCCTCATACCAATATGTGGTCCATGCTGGCTTTGCAGGGAAACCCTTTGATGCCTGTAATTAATAGCTCTTTTTTCCAGCAAAGGGTTGGAACAACATTCACCTGCCAACACTGGAGAGAGGATAGGTGAAAACTGCTTATGCACAGCACCTTTTCTTCTCAGCAACATTTTTTTTTTCATATTCAAAGCTACCAACTGAAACAGAGCCATACACTCTGGAGCCTGTTGGATTGCTTTGCCAAGGGACTCTCTTGTTTGTATAATGGGACCAGCTGGTCATGGCAGGTTATGTGATGCTGGCAGCTGCGTCTTTTCAAACAGCTTTTGTGGCTCATAGCCCCTGCCAATTGCAAGGTTGAGACACAGGGTCCCTTGGGAGTTCAGTCTTTATTAAGCAACATGGAGAAACCCTGTTGTTTTAAAAATTTTGAAGCAAATTAGAAGGGTGATTGACTACTTTGTGGCTAGCTCTACCAGCATTTCTGTTAATCCAGAGAAACATCAGTGAACAAAAGGGAACAAAGTGGGGTCTACTTTTCATATGTTTTTAATAGTTAAGAATTTCTTCCCAAAATCTTTTCTGCATTGGGTAGCTTACAAAGAGGTGTTGCAAACATTTACTACTTTCCAGCCTAGTGTTAATTATGTAATTCGCATGCATTGTTTCTGCTCTCTTATTGAGTGACTTAGGTAATCAACCATGTCAATGAAAATTATAACAATCAAACTTAAATGTGGGGTTTTTTTGCTTGTTTTCTGAATATCTTAGAATTCAAAGGTGAAAATCAATGTTTTGAACATCAGTGGAAGTGAAGCTTGACTGCATGAATATTTACTGACAGCAAAGTTGTCAGACTGGCAAATCATATGAATGAAATTTGGGTTTGCTTGTTACTGTTTTTAATAATAACTGGTTGTGTGACAGTATTACTTAAAATTCTTTCAGTGTTCAAAATATAGAGAAAGCATACAACCAAGTGATAGCTTGAACTTCAAAGAAATTACAATACAACCATAAAACACAGGGGGTTTATTGGCTTTGGAACAAATGGTTACAGAATTTCCCTCTTTTCTCCCTGTCTCCTGTCTCTCTCTTAGGCAAATACACTCATTTCCCAATTACAAGAACCACTGTAAAAAAACTGATTTAATGTTACCACTATGTATTCCTCAAGATAGGACTGCATAAAGCTTTTAATAAAGCTTTTAGTTTCTCTAACTTCTACAAGTGATTTGTTTTAGACTGAGGAGAGGAATCAAATCACACTGATCACATTTCTGTGATCTCAAAAGATTCAGTTATATTTCTGATATGCTTCAATAATTCATTCTGTAGATGGATCTACGAAAAAAAAATGTCCTCTCTCAGAGCCAGCATGGAAATCTATCATCTCTAATAGTAGTATTGGTACTTTATATAGCTAAAAGGGTTGGGTAAATATCCGTAAAACTTTTCCATGTATATTAACAACCTTACTGTTCAACTCTAAACTGTGTTTAAAACCTTCCAGCTGGAATAATCACTCAAAATTGAAACTTTGGCCACTGAACTTTCTGGCAAGGTTGCTTATTGAAAGCTCATATTTTGAGTCAATTTTCATAAACTAATAAATTCATAAGTAACAAAAGTACTGAATTTAAAAAAAATGTGAGCTTTTAAAATAGAAATATTAGTCAAATTTTATCATATGTAATCAGGGCATAAAAACATGCCAAGAAAACTATATGCTTAATCCAAAGGGTTAGAACAGACTTTTCAAACAGTGAATCCCTTACGAATTATTCAAGCATAAACTGCAGACAGGGAATTATTTTTAAGAAAGTTTTCAATATAGTGTTTGAAATAATGCATACATTAAAGAAATACATAGTCAAGTAATAACAAGGGCAACAATTGTATATATCTTCTCCTCTTAGGAGAATAATTTGGCACTCAGAGGCAGGATCACCCTCAGAATTACCAGCAAAGTGAAAGAAAGCTTCAACAACCTTTGCTAGTAGTGGCTAGCAAAATGCATGCTCCTACATTACCTGATGTGGTTATGTTACCTTTCATTTAGAGCCAAGGTTGTTTCCATCCACGCAAGGATCAGTTTAATTTTTTTTTTTTCACCTAGTAGTTGAAGACACTCATGACACAGGCATGCACTAACTGCAGTGTTAGAAAAAAGTGAAGTTCATAACCCCTAGCAAGATCACAGTAATGAACCATATGAAATCAGAGTGAGAAGAGACAGATGATATGGAGCCTGGTCAAAAGCCAAAGGAAATCGATGGCAGATCGTCTACAGGCTTCAGTGGCTGGGATTGAAACCAGGCCATCTAATCTCAAGTCTGATCCTCACTTTGTCTGTAAACTTGGGCAAGTTATTTCTACTTTATTGCCTTTGTTTCTTTCTGAAATGGTTGTGATGCTTCAGTTAGTGTTTCAGAAGAGTATCAAACCCCCAGATGAAAATATGGACAATTCCAGAAATATGAACCGATACCCACACCACAAACATACGGGCTTTTTATTTTAATTGAAAAGAAGTAGCAGCAAGATGATGATATGTATAAAGTGTACTGTAAGTGCAGTTAAAATTCCAACTTACAGATTCAATTAGGAAGAGTATTGCAGGAGTATAGATGAAATATCTAAGAGTACCAAAAAAAAGCAATAAATCATCCAAACCGGCCAAATGCCTGCCATTTGAAAACTTTACCCCATATATGCAGAAACCCCACAGGTACTGAATATATTGGCAAAACAAAGGGAGAGGCATATTTCAAAGCAAGCAGGTGCTTGCAAAAATAAAACCATTCAGGGAATCTTGATGAATAACAATACGACTACTTATCAATTACATAATGAAGGAAACATTTTTGCCAAGGGCTCAGTACTAGTGCAACTTAGCAAAACTGTGACCTAAGAAAAAGGAGCATTGTCAACATGCATATCAAAAGATTACCGGTTTTCATATTAGGATATTAAAAACTTCCCTTTCTGAGTCTGAATCATCTGTATTTCTGGCTCCACAAGAGTGCTCTACTAACAGCTAATTAATCCTTCTGGTTGTTCAAATATATATATATAACTGCACCTTTTTGCATAATTTTAGCCTTACCATTTTTGCAAATGAGGAATAATTTACTGATAGAGATTAAGCCAAAAGGACATTTTCATTGAATTAGGATGATTCTTAAAACTGTGGTTTAGAATTGTACTGATATTGGGCAAAGCATTGCTCTGCAGTTAGAAAAAATTCTGTTATCTAGTATTGATATCATATGCTGAAATGACAGTTTTCTTCAAGCTTTTCTGTGTTCCTGAACCATCTGTTTTCAGGCATGTTCTTAGGTGCTCTCACTGTCTTGTGTTTGCTACATGCAAAATATTCTTGGGCCAGTAGGTACATTTTTCACAAGTGTATTTCTGCCAAGTATTTCCATGCAGGCAGAAGTACATGTCTTTTTGTCCAGTAACTGCAGGACTGTACACGTTCAAAGCTATTTTTATACAGATCAATTATCGCTATATTTTAATAATTTGTATTTTAAGAATTAGTTAAAAAATCTAATTTTAAAGTTACAATTTTTTATATATATAAATTTTATAATGTAAGATAGATCTATAAAGCTACACTGATGTGAGCTAAAGCCGTTGTGGTATTTTACTAACATTATTTGACAGCTACATAATGAAAAGTATGTATGATAACATTTAATTTTTTTAAAAGGGTGGAATTCTCTATATGTTAATGAAATCCTGAAAAATGTGATTCATTTATTTGGATTTCACATGGACAGAGGCTGATTTATCCATGATAATGTTGTAAAACCCAGAAGGATCCCATCTGACAGCTGTTGAATAGCGTACATAAAAGACGGGACATGGGAGCAGTGAAGTCCATTACAACCTATATTGATGCTCCCCTTTGGCAATTTTACTATAGAAATCACGACTTAGTGCACCTGAAGATAATTACCTTCTCACTAGAGATAGTCCTTCTGTACTGGGACAATGCTATACAGACAATGGCTACAGGACTGCTTTTGTCGAGCTCCTCATGCAATCTGTTATTTGACTGACAAAGAAATTCAAGAGCAAAAGTTCAGGTTTTTACAAGTGCTAGTTGTAAACCCACAAGTTAAAATTCTCTTCTCATATGTGTCAAGATACTCCGTTCTCCCTCATAGAATCATCGAATGGTTTGGGTTGGAAGGGACCTTAAAGATCATCTGGTCCCAACCCCCTTGCTATGGGCAGGGACATGTGTGAGCCATCTCAGAAGGTGAGTAGCAAAGAATAATGACTATGAGAGCAGTGATGTGGCTTTGAGATGAGACTTTTGCTGTGAGAACACTCAGTTCATTTAAACAGAAAAGGACTCGTTATCCTGCCACCTGTGACAAAACTTTAAAGGCTAATTTCATTTCAGTCCTTTTGTCTGCCTGTGGAAAACAAACCGTTCTAATTCCCATTGCTCTCATTTGCCTGAACAGGGTAATTTCAGGCTCTCCATTTTCAGATTTTAAAAACAATTAGACCTTTGGGCATTGCTGAAGCGGCAAACCTCTGCTGGCAAGTTTTACAGCTAAACTTTCATACTTGAAGGGTTGTGGAAGCCTACAAAAATAAAAACTATCCAGCATCTTCCCCCATGTGGGGTATTGCTTAACTTACTGCTGTTACAACACTCCCTGCCCTGATGCACATGTTCTAGATTTGCTTTTTCTCCTTCTGGAAGAACAGAGTGTGAGAAGGAGTTTGTCAGGAAAATGTAGGGCTCCAAAGCCCAGTGTGGGATCAGAAGTTTCCTGCAGGCACACACAGGCCAGGCTCTTTGCCTCCCCTGAGCTCCATAAACCATCTCCAATACTCTATAACAAACTTCAGTAGAAAGAGCAGAAGCCTCAGAAGCTACTTTTTGGCCCTGGAAGGGAGCAGGCACATCAGCACTGATGTGCATTTTTCCAAAACAAAGGAGTTTGTCAGGTGAGAATGTCTCAATGGTCCTGAAAGAGGTCTATCCCCAGCAGTACTAAGGGAAGTAAAAAATAAAGTATGTCACGTTTTATCTCCATGCCACTTTGTCTCACCCTGGTTTTAGAGTAATACAGTCCCTTGATCTTTTCAAATGCTGAAATATTTTGATAATCTCATCTGGCTCCCAACAGACACAACTGCACGTCTCAGCAGGCAAACTTGGGACTGAGCAACTGAGTACAGTGAATGGAGCTCTCACTCCGGAGAGGTGCCGGCATTGGAGCTGGTGTCATGTTCTTGATGGGGTGTGGGAGTGAGATTGGGTACCAGCTATGCTAGCTGAGACTCTCTCTGGCCTCGGGTCATATTCACTAGGGTCGTATTTTCGGAAATGCTTTGCACCTGTCACTGGGACCTGTTTTTTAGATGTGCTTCCAGGTGAGCACTAAGAAAAGCAGGTAGACTTCAAAAAGGCGCAAACTCCTGGGCTGAATTCTTCTGAAATTCTGGCTGCATTTGTGGGTGTGATTATTTGCAGATCTTGCTCTGAGAGCTTTTGAAAGATGACTCCGACTCTTGCCGTAAAATAAGAATAACAGCTGAGTTTAATTTTTGCACATCTAAGGAACAGTACAGGCAGGTGCTGCCTGAAATCTTTCCTTTCTTATCCTGTTGATGTCTTTACTCAAAAGTAATATGAAAGTTGGTCTACCTGTGCTTATTTCATCCATTAAAGCAAGCCATATCTTAAGATGGTCTGCTCAGATAGGATCTAAGCTGATAGCTCAAAGCCTCTTGGGAAGTTACGTGCCATTTTTATTCTGTTCTGTAAACACATGCATGAGACAGCTCCTGGAGGAGTAACTTGTTAGCTACACATGAATTGTCATTTTGGTCTTGTCTGGGTCAATAAAAAATTCTGAGAGATCTGCTAATACACTGCAAAACCTGTTAGTTGAAGATAGTAATTCTGGAGTGTCCCCTCTGGGTACTCTTCTGGTTCCTGGATAGAAGGGAATCAGTCACACAGGAAGATATTAACAAAAATGAGAGACCAATAAATGCACCTGTCAGTGTTCAGCAACAGCTAAAATTAATTCACAAATCCAAACAATCTGCAGAAAACTGAACACAATTATATAAGAAATTAAGTTATACAGTTGCCATGACCTTTAATCAATCATTCCAGCTGTTAATGTTAATTTTGTGATCTGAAAATCATAGTTCTATTTGCATTTTAATGGCTGTTAAATGAGAGTCATCAGGAAGAAATAGTGGCAGCTTGGCCTTTTGATACCAAGTTCTTCCTTCCTAATGTGATTTGGAAGATTTGGAATTCCTGTTCAGAAGAGGTTTTGTTTCAAACTGCAGCAGGCATAGGGAGCCAATTTTGCAGAGGGAAACCAGGCAATTCAAAGCAAAATCCCTTTTTAATCCAACTGTAACTACGAACAGATCATAACAACAGGTAAAAAAAGCTATAAAAGCAACTTCAGTACCCCCATACTAACAAAAACTCTAGTATCTTTTGAAAACCCTTTCACAGACATATGCTGTTTTAATATTTTTTTCCATCAGCAGGGTCTTTGTACTTAACTAAGACAAATTTTTGTCAAATGGAAAATGAAGCAAGACCCAGCAAATGCAATAAAACCACTAAATAAACAGGCATATTAGGTTTAGTTCAGTTAGTTTATTTTGTATTTACTTGGCCAAAGTGTTGCATAGAGGGCTGTCTTACAACATAAATACTACTGATTGGCTTATTTTACAGATAAAGATGTTAGTGGTATTGCATTAGATCAAAATTCTATTTAAATCAGAATCCCACTCTGGAATAACTGTAAACTTGTTGATTGCTTTAATTTTTAAGAAGATCTAAATATCTGACAGCCTCTTGTGCTAGTATTTTCCATTTTAACATTAATACATTTTCTTATTAATAGAAAGACCGTCATTGTTACATGACAAATTATTTGTATGCAAAGTGCACAAATCTGATTAAAATGTTATGTTCTGCTTAAATCTTCATCTAAATCTCCTAGGAGACAGTCCCCAGGTGGATCTTCTTTGGTTAAAAAAGGAGGTCTCGGAACTACATGTTCAGAAAGGAAAGCAGTGAGCTGCAGACAGATTTCAGCAATTGCAAAGCAAACTCGGTATTAACAATGAAAGAAGAAAATGGTTTAGCTCTATCCAAAGTCCTTTTTATTTAAAACAGGTAACTTGTAAGAGGAAGAAAGTTTCAGCAGATGTTTTCAGGCTGAGTTTCATAAAGGATTGAATAGCAATAGGAAAGAGGAACATTGATAAATGCCCTGCCTTTTATCACACAAGTAGGACTTCTGTCCATAAAGGCAGTCTAATTTGAATGCATTGAACAGCACACCCTCTTCTTTCCCCAAGCAGAGAACCTATGCATTTTCTGCTGCTACATTACTTCTTCAAATAAAACGTGTACAGGTGGTATGCATGCTAATGGGGCTGATCTCTCAAGTCAGAGCACCAGCTGCTGAAGGGAATTGTTGTGGGGCAGGACGACTCCCATCCTTACTGTGACAAGCCCTGCCTGGGTTCTTATGCAGGCATACTGTTGCCCTTCAAGCCTCCCATTTTAAAAGCTAACCAGGAAACAAGGCAGCTCCTAGCTTTGGCTGAAACATAAATCAAAAGTAACAGTTTCAGGATGCCAATGTTTTGGTTTTCCTGGACTTCAGGAAATTTGCTGCTTCAGAAACCCAAGGATTTTTCTCTCTGGCCAGTAATGTTCTAGTCCATAGTATGGCTTTGTACAAAGTCAGTGCAGCTGTGTGTGCGTATGTGCGTATGTGTGTAAATGTGAGTAAGCAGCAGTATGCTCTGCACAAATGGGGATAGAGATCCCTAGTCTGAAATTCTGGTTCCCCAGAAGCTGGTGAGAGATTTGCCACCAGTTTTGGTGGAACCAGGCAGTCACCCTGCAGTCTGAAGTCTTAGTCCAGACTAAGAATGGGTGAAGTTCAGGGATCTGAGGGCTTCTCCACACTGGACAGACTTAAGAATGCTTGGTGTGAAATGTCTGTTGCAGGCCTTGTTGCTTTAAAATAGAAATAAACAAATCTCCAAAGCTTTAGAGGTTGGTTTGGCCAGGTGTTCAGGAGGTCTATGGGTAATTCTAAATCTCAGCACTGCATCTCTTCAGTTAACACACCAGTTCACAGTTCTCCTGAGTACAAGCTGTGTCATAGCATTCCTAGTAATTCCAGTTCCAATCAGGTTAGAAATAAAAGAACCTCGCCCCCCTCCCCCCCCCCCCCCCGCCCCATACTTTAGGATTTCTGTGCACATTAAATAAATGGATACTAAATATTTTTCAAGAAGAATGGCATGTGGAAGGGATTCACCTACATTTTTTCCTAAAGAATCAGGCTGCTTCTTTTTTACCCAACCATACACATCTGTCCTGAATTTTCATTGCTGGATTAAAGGCATTAAAGAAATCCCAACAGAGTGATATTTTCCACCTGTTGATAATCCTTGGCATTTAAAATGTCATTATTTTATTTCTGAGACAGAGCTTTCTCAGGAAACCCTCTATGTGGTGTTTATCATGCAATACATATCATGTTCCTCAACAAACTTCAGGAATCAAGCCAGCAGATTAGCTCTAGGAGAACAGACAAATCTCAAAGGTATCTTTATAGCTATATTGCAGGTCAGAAGCCCAGTGCAAATGGGACCCATTTTGTTGCTCACAAAATGCTGAATTACAGGAAATGTCTGCATTAATATCCTAAACAAATATATTCTTCCTGTTATTCTTGATCATATCTTATTTGTATTGCCTTTTAAAAGTCTAGATAATTTATTGTTAAACTGAAATGGTTTCCTCAAATCAGACCCTGGAGTACTATAGGGCTGGTTTCACCACTCCCCCCCCCCCCCCCCCCCCCCCCCCCCCCCCAGGTTATCAGGACTTTAATTCTCTTTTGTTCTCTGATTTCACCATTTTTTCTGCACCCATCAAAATAGCTACCTGCCCCTTTCAGACATATTAAAGTTTAGGAAAACCAGATATCTTTCAAGATATTTTTATCATGATTTAAGACATTTCTAACACTTGTAAGTCAGGTTTATTTGTAATGATCTAGCCTGGGGACTAATGCATAATGCTGGCTGAAAAATCTTTACGCAAAAATAAGCCCATTTTCAATTTCCTTTCTGAAAGTGTACCAGAAGCAATGAGAGATGGTGCACAGTCTGGGTGTCATGTACCTTCCTCCTGTTCACGAATATGCTTTTTTTTCCTTCAGAAAACTCTGACCAGCCTTGTTCCATCTGATTGTATCTGTTTTTTAGAAGCCTTACATCATTAAAATGCACTGATAGGAGTTGTGTCCAGTTCCCCAGACTGCTGGCAGTAGTGCTAAAATACACACAAAGGCCATCTGGCCCACAGAAGATAGTTTCCGTAGAAATAGATTTATGCTGAAAGATTTATGTATACGAAGATAACTAAGAAGATTGTTGAGACTGAAGGAGAAAGCTCTTCTTGGTGGAATACTGACTACTGGAGGCTTTATTGTGACAGCAGAACTGAGTTTCCTCATGTTCCCTTTGGGAAGACAGGTTGGTTGTACTCTTGATTCCGTATTGCTGTCCTAAAGGGAAAAGAGGAGAGATTTGGGGATGGGTGTCTTCCTGGTCAGGCAGGAACTGGAGAATGATGATGGCAGAGCATGAACAGAGCCTTCTGCTTGCACTCTTGTAGCAAAGAGCAGAATCATGGCCAAACCCTGAAGGCAGTATTGCTGAGACAGCTGACCCTACATCCAGAAGTGAAAGACAAGAACTGGCCTTTTGGCTGATGGGCAGCTGCCTCCAAAACTGGTATGGGGAAGCTCTGTTGCAGAATCCTTGCTGGATTCATTAACTCTCAGCTTCTCACTCTCCTCACTTTACCCAAGAAGTGCTCTTGGGCTCTCAGCAGTGATTATTTACAAAGTTAGTAACCTTACCTGTTATGATAATTATGAAAAATGAGTAAATAGTAGATGTTTAACCTGGGCCATGCTACCAGATCCCCCAAAGTGGAGGTAACCATTTTCTTAGTCACTTGGAAGAGTTTATCACATCTTGTTCAAGTTGTATGTCTGGAATGGCTCTTCGTGTCCTCACTGAATGACTTTCCAGATGACAGGATTTCTCATTTGCCTCAGGAATGAGTCTTTGAAGATGGGTTTGGAGTGTTAGGCTTTGCAGACTTAATGGTAATAGAAAAAAACTGGAAAACAGTGTAATAAAGTGAATGAACAACAAAGTAAATGACAGTCAAATAAGTGAAATAAATCTCTGAAGAGAAATGATGTCTCAGCAGAGAACCAAATTTAATGGAGGAGAGAAATTTATTGGGAACTTAAACAGAATCTGCAGGAAAGAAGGTTAAAGCGAACTGATCAATAAACGTTTAGAAAGTTGCCATTTCCCCAAGTCTCCTAACACTCACAAAGTCCTAATCCCTGTTTCTTAAGCTGTATAGCAGAGCTGAGGTGGCAGGACAAGATAGTATATCTGGTCTTGCGCTGGCAGACTTAAACAAAGTTCCCTATATTTTCTTCATCCCTGGGACCTGCAAGTAGGCTAAACTGATTTACCAGAGCTGAACTTCTGACAGAGTAGCCCCAGAGGCTATAAAACAAGCTTGGGTTTAGCACTGTTATTCAGAAAACTGCATTTAATAATTTAGGATGCAGATTATTTCAACTAGAGGTATATTTTAAATAGCTTTCCTGATTTTAGTTTTAGACTAATGGATAGGAGCGTATCACAAAATTGTAATAAATATAACTCTGCATTACATGAAGCACTATTCATAAGTTGCTTCTAGTGACAATCTTATTGCTCCTTATAGGTGAGACCATACTACAGGTGTCACAGGTAATTTCTGAAAAAAATGTTCAGAATATTTACTGATAAACCCGATAGGATTATTGTTTTGGATGGTAAAAGTCAGAAATAGTCTCTCTTCCAAATCTTATATGACTGATCATAAAGTGGTTAAAATCCTCCATCACTACAGAAATATTTACAGTGAGGTGCAAGTTTATCAGCACAAGAATAAATAAAATCCATTTTAAATGAGGCTAACATACAACACCATGTATGTGAGTATTCCTGTTTCGGAAGCTTTTGCAGTATGATTACTCTCCTGTTACACAATCTGGAACATAAATAGACAGCATTAGGAGGAGCTTTTCATTCATTGGCGTAATAGTTCAACCTGTTATGGAAATAACTTAGATTCATTTGTATTCAAGGGCTTTGGAAGGACTTTTATGTAGAATGGTGCTCAAATGCAAATTTCCAACATATCCGAATTCACTTGACATATTTTTCTCTTAAAATGAATTATCAAACACTAGGTTAATATTAGGGGGGAAAATGCATGTTTTAACCAGCAGCAGTCATGTTATTGTGGAATGGTATTCACATACATCCTATTACCATGAAAATGTCAGATATTTTCTGTATTTATTTTGCATATACCCAAGGATATGTGTGTGTTTTGTTGAACATGTATCATTTAAAGCTTTAGTCCTGCAGCAGGGCAGTGGCAAACAGCTCCATGCTTAAATCTGAGGGTAGCCTGTTGACAGACAACTTCTGAAAGTGATCTGAAATCCAAAATGCTTATGTGAACCATCCTGAGAGCTGCTGCATCTCATGAGGATGTGGGACATAATTTGGCATCCAAAGCAGAAGTCATAAGAGGTTGCTTTGCCGGAAGATGAGTGGGTGCCAATTAACATGTCCTCTGAAGTGCCTTTATTTTTGCCATTATCTGATGCCCAGAAAAGGAGGATGGACAGCTACAAAGTCACTCAGGTCAACAGATCCAGGCTGTTGTCAGATGTAAAAATTAAGTGTAATGTTGATTCCTTGTTCAACCCCTATGCTTCATTGCCATCAGGAAGCAGTAGAGCCCAGGAGTCACAGCTTCCAGTCTCTATTGATACAAAGCCATGCTTTCATCCATTCAGAAATCTTAGAAGACGTTAACTGCTGAAGTTATCTTGGCTCTTCCAAGTCAGAGATCACAGAAAACAACAGCTGAATAAAAAAAACTGCCTGTAGAGAAGACTAGGGCTTGTATTTTCTTTACTGGGAAGCTTTCAAGAAGTATCGACAGATGCACCAAATGAAGATATCTTCTTTTCATTGTAACAAGCTTCTGGTCACCCAGAATGTCAGAAACTAAAACCGTCATAGGATACAAAACAATTTGATGGTAGGTTGGAGGATTTACTACGCTGCCAACAGTAGTGCGTTCATCCATCATGGCCTTAAATCTACAGTGGATTATCTGAATTGGCTTCTTGGCTCATTTCTTTTGGAGATTTCTGAGGGTTTACTAAAATATCATTGCTTGTGTACATTCACAGAAGAGTCCAGTATTTCTGTGAAGCTCATTAAAGGCACATGGGGCTCTATATAAAGAAATAAAAAATGTAAATGTGAAGTTGAGGACCTGCTTCAGTCAAGTAACCACAGAGAATAGTGGAGGAAAACATAATAAGGCTCTGAAAATCCCACTGCAGAAGAGCTGACATACAGCCAGGACAGGGGAAAGGAATGAATTCTAAATTTCTTTTTTCTGCATGCTGAAATATTTTCAACGTGAGTCTAAAATAAGCCTTTAAACTAAATTTTAAAATACCACTAAATAGTTCAAGGAAGTTTCTGTGAATATAACAGATCATACTGAGGATCCAAAGTGTCAAAATCAATCCGTGAGTCTGTGCTGCCACCACTGCAGCTCAAACAGTAACGTCCCTCAGGCACTAGCTGTGTCTTGGTCATACCCTACCTATAGAGTGCCAGCTACCAAACCCCAATATATAGACGGCCGAGGAAACAAACATGGTCAGCACTTTGAACAGTTGCCTCTTAGAGGGCACAATAGCCTACCCAGGAACCTCCAAACCACCATTTTCTGGAGATCTCAGAAGGACTCAGATTCCGAGGAAGCCGAATACACCCTGTTTACCCCAGCAGCACAGAAGCTGTGTGCAGCGGCACTGAGTTGTCACCTGCCATGTTTATTCTTTTATTCTTGCTCTGCTTGTGCTGCTCAGGCTCAATGTCATGCATCCTTTGGGATCCAAAAACTAGAAGATTTAATTGCCATAGATTTGATGTGCCTCTGCTGAGAAGGCAGCCTTTCTGCTCTCTTTTGTGTGAGAAGCAGCAAAGATTGCAAGGAAGGGAGGAAAGGAAAGCCCTTTTCTCCCAAAAGGGGGTTGGTTGACTGAATGCTGTAGTCTTCCCCACAGCTCTGTCTCACCATCTTTCCCTTCTCATGATTAGTCCCTGATCCCTCTCTACACAGCTGCCTTGGGGCTTCCTACAAGTTCTCCCATTGCCTGCTTATGCAGGATGTCAGGCATTACACGCTTTCCACAGTTTCTCAGGGGATGCTTCTAACCACAAGCGGTTTATAGTTGAATGTGTATTTGCAAATTGATAATTTTGCATCATGTTGCAAGAGGCTGCTTAGCCCTGGGCAGTGCTGTATTAGGAATGGCAGTAATTCCCCAATGAGCTCCTGAGCAGGAACTACAAAGACTGCAAGTAGAGCAGAGAGCCAGTGTTGGCAGCCTCGGAGGGAGCTGCTGACAGCCCAGAGCAGCAGAGCAGGACTTGGGGTCCTGGGGCATGATGGACGAGTTACTGTAGCCGACTGAGACATTCCCTTTCTTCCCATGCACTGCCTAATGAAAGGAAGAGTCTGACCTCTGGGACTGAAGCCTCTCCTGAGGGTGCAGACAACCACACTGCAGTCTCCCAGCCTTACTCTCAGTAGAGAATTCCAGCGTACCACGCGTGTTCTGTGCACAACATTCAGTCTCAGCAGGAAAGCACAGCTATTAGCTTTCCCCTGTGCCAACGACAGCTTTGCTGTCAGGTAACCTCCCAAAACTTGCAAGTGGGGACATGGGTAACTCTTCCCCGCCAGCTACAGAGCTGCTTTCCCACAGCAGCAATCATGCCTGAGGGCTGCAGTGCTACTTTCCCCCTGGACAAGAAAATATAGGAAGAAAGGGGAAGGAGATAGTCTAATTAGGGAAGCAACTAGGACGGTGTGAAAGATGAAGGATACTAGGAAGGAAAATGTAGTCTTAAGAAGTCTCGTTTGTGTTAAACAGTCCTGGAGCTGCCTGGGAAGGGAAGAAATTGAATAGTTCATGCATCAGTACTAGCTGGATAGTTATTGTGCAAAAGGACTTGGAAATTCTCATTGATGAGAGGAGGTCTGATGTAACTGTCATTGCAGAGCATTAACAGGGTGATTCACGTGAGTGAAATCTTTGAAATCAACGTGTAGTTCTTGCAAGAAGGACTGAGGGGGACGGATGGCACCCTGCACCAGCCTCTTTAATGTCATCAGTAGCTGGAGGAGTGTGAAAACATGTAAATGATAAACTCCAGAAGGGATGTTGGAGGAGTGAGAGGGAATGAAGAGATGATGTTTGCTACAAAACACTGAATCAAACCAGAAAGTAGGACGAATTGCTCCTAAAGCATCTGTCTGCACTGCAGAGTGAAAACTGCGTTATTGTAGGGAACTTAACTTTGGAAGACCTCATGCAGCTGGTAGTAAGACTTTACGAGTTTCAGAGACTTAATATTTCTCCACACCGCCCCCCCCCTTTTTTTTTTTCCTGTCCACAGAAGGAGTTTGCACTTGACAGCTATTTGGAGACTTACTCTAACACATTAATTCTAGGACTACAAGTTGTTGATTACCTAAGGCTTACAGGGTCTGGCTACATTCATTATGAACGAAGGACGGTCCTAACTAGCAATATTTATATTTGGAGCTTCACAGAACTGGACTTTTCATCTTTAAGGAATATTAAGAGAATTTGACTGGAGAGTGGATACAAGGCAGAAAAAAATGCCTGAAAATTTGGAGCTGTTTACGAAGTTTGCTAGTTGGGCAAAAAGCCATGGCCTAGAGTCAAGAACAAGGACAACCTTGGCAGAAGGCTCAGAATGGCTGAGAGACAAAGCCCGTGACAACAGGTTTCTTAAGCACAAAGGGCTGTAAAGGGGCAGTGAACTGTTGCATGGAGACAACCACAAAATATGGCTTCTAGCACAGCACATGGATGTCCTTGGATATTGGCAATTTTTCAACAGCCCATCAGGCCTTTCAGAGGGATCTGCTGCAGAAGTCCATCTTCTAGGAGGATGACCCTGGCTGAATGGCAACGGTAGCCCATGCAGCAGCAGTGTAGGGCTGGCCTCAAAGACTTAACAGCTGCCTTCAGCCTGACATCCAAATTCTGACACTGGGAAAAACAAGTATCTTCTTTGGTATCCCTACAGAAAGTAAACTTTCCCCTTTGTGAACCGTGAACCTGTGTTTGAAGTAAAAACAATTTTAACAGGAGGAGGAAAGGAGTATTAATTTAGGGGAAAAAACCCAACCCCGAACAGCAGTGGTGAGTCAGCGGTTCAGCTGTACAAATAACATGTGAAACATCTGCCTACGCAGTAACCTCCAGCAGTCTTTTGTCTCCCTCTCCTCAGCAGCCTGATTGACCAACACACGCCTGCCCTTTCACAGGCCACTTTCCTCCCACACTGCTTTTTGACGCCCCACTCTTGGTCTAGCATCATTTGCTGACAAAGTCCGTCATTGGGACTCAGGCAGGCTCATCTAGAAATGGTATTGTGTTTCTGTGACGGGGTCCTATGCTGTTTGTCCCTGAATGGTGATTTTCCAGGTGACTGTCATTACAGAAGCTACCCTCTGCTAGCCTGGTCCAGTCCTGCGCACCAGCTGCTGCCCGTAGCAGCGGACTGCAGCAATACAGCAGCTCTGCAGGGCTGCGCTGCCTTCTGCAGCCCCACGGCCCGCAGTGGCCCTGCTCTGTTCCCATCCCAGTCCAGAGGGGGGATGCACTACGCAGGACTCGCTATGATCAGGTTATGAGGTTGCATGGTGGGACCATGTTTTCCCAAACCTGTCCCTACTCTGCTTGTAGGGACTCTGTCTATTTAAAATTATTTTCTAGCCTGGCAAAAAACATCCAAATCAGGTTAGTTGTTAAATCACCTTTTGGGGCCCAGTTTGTGCTGGCCACACGAGGCTGCCATTCTGAAGGGTTCGCTGTGGGGCTGTGCACAGCTGGCAGCTGGAGACCCGCTCGTTACCCCAAACTGCGACCAGCCACGCAGGCGGAACGACAAAGCCTAGCGACGCTGAAGCAACTTGCACCGGTGCGGTACTCCCCACCGCAGAGAGCCCCGAGGAGCTGAGACACCTCGGCGGAACCTGTCGGAGCTCAGCCTTAACTCACCGGAAAGTTGGGTCAGGAGAGGGGGAACAGGCTTCGGCGCGGCGCCGACCCGCGGGGGTACCGCCAGCCCGGCCGCCGGCCCCGCCGCCCCCCCCCACCGCCGGGCGGCAGCGGCGCGGGGGCCGGGGCGCCGCTCGGTCACTAGGGGGCGCTGCCCGCTCACCGCCGCGCCCGCCCCGCCCGCAGCCTCCCGCGCTGGGCAGCGCCGTGGTGCTGGTGCCCGTGGAAAGGGAAAAAAACCCAAACGAAGCACCCCCCCACCCCCCCCACCCCCAACGGAAACATCCTGCTCATGTCATGCGGCAGCCCGCAGCCCCGTAAAGCCCAGCTCGCTTCCTGGTCTTCGACAGGGAACCTAGCACATCCGTTTTTCTCCCTCCGAAGCTGGAGGAGCCTTTCAGGGAAGAGCCTCGGGTGTGATCTCTGTGGGGTTTAGGGACTGGTTTCTTGCAGTCCCTAATAGGAAATGAGAAACAAGATATTTCACTTTGCATCAGCGTGCACTTGCATCAGCTTCTCCCATGTGGCTACTGCCAAGATGGACTAAAACTTCACACACATGCATGTTCACCGGGGTTTCAGCTGTGTCTAGAACAGAGCCAGGATCCTCCACGTCTCCTAGTTCAGGGTTTGATCAGGCATTTGACATACAGAGACTTTCACACCCTACTCCCTGCCCTCTTGGGTGAAAACTATGTCTGGTTTATATGAACTTCTTTATGCTCATCAATAATACCCCTTATAAATACCCCTTTCTTAAAGAGGAAATTGTCCTCCGTATAGCTGTTTTTCTCCATATAGTTGTTTTTCTTATTTATTTTTTTTAAAGTTTTATTATATATGGAATACTGAAACCTTATGAGTGTGTACAATTATGTGAATAAATTGTTATTGTTTTGGTTTTTTTTTAGTAGAGGTTAAAAAACTGGCAAATTCCATTAGCATGCCTTTGTTTCAGATGTGCTTGCTCCCTTTCCATTTTCCTTGTTTGAATACTCTATGATACATATTAGCTAGCAAGAGTGATAGGTGAAACAAGTGACATTTTGAATGATTACAAGAGAATTCTCATCGGAAGTAATTTTGGAATTAAAAAGCATTAGAGTTGGCATTGGAAAACTCTTACTGTAAGAATGTCATCTAATCATGGAACAGAAAACTATCATCTGATATGCACTATCAATCAATACTAACCAATACAGCTCAACAAAGAATGTTGAATGCTGTTGTAAATTTCTCTTGAACAAACTATAAATCAAGAGTATATGCCTAAATTATATGACAAATAAATTCTAGCAGCGAATTGCACTGAGGTAAAAAACTTTTATATTGTTTACCAACAATTCACAGAAAAACAGCTAAAGTCATGTACTCATTGTGAAAAAAAACCCCAGTCCTAACTTTTTGTAAATAGTTTTGCAATTGCAATTACTTTTCCTGAAACACAGTATCCATTTTTGGAGATAAGTAATTCTGATTTGATGAGATTCAAAGTAAAAGCCCTCTATTCTTCTAAAAATGATTGTTGTGTGCATGGTAATGTTGCAGAGTTTTGATAACTGCCTCACTGAATGCATATTGCATGAATATTAATATAACAATATATACTGGTGGTTGTGTGGGTCTAGAAATTATCACCTTCTCATATAGATAGGAAAAATGAAATATAAAAAAGTTTTCCAGCTTTTGCTGAAGTTGGGAAAACATGAAAAGACATAACATTGACAAACTTTCGAAACACTGTAAGAAGTACTTCTGGTGCCAAAAGGTGTGCTTGGGGATCACAGCCTTGCTCCTAGTCACCTTGTAACATCCTCAACAACTGTGTTAGCCTCCCTATACAGCAGATGCATAAAAGTGCTTGCCTTGAGATAGAGTCCAAAGAACTGCTCTGCTGTGACAAGGTGAAGATAAGCACCAGCAAACACTAGCAAATAGTGCTTGTATTGGGTCTGGCTGAGCCCCCCAGCAGCCCTCATAGCGCTGTGCTTGTATTGGCAGCTAGAAAGGGGGTGACCGCACACCAGGGTTTTGGCTGCTGCTGGGCAGCGCTCACACGGCATCGAGGCTGTTTCTCCAGCCTTCTCCCTGTCCTCACCAGCAGGCTGGGGGTGGGCAAGATCTTGTGAGACATAGCCAGGACAGCTGACCCAAACTGACCAAAGGGATATTCTGTACCATATGATGTCTGCTCAGATGTAAAAGCTAAGAGAAAGGAGGAGGAAGGGGAAGCATTCATTATTTACGTTTGTCTTCTGGAGCAACTGCTATGCATACTGAAGCCCTGCTTCCCGGGAAGTGGCCAAACATCACCTGCTGATGGAAAGTAGAGAATAACATCTTTTGTTTTCCTTTGCTTCCATGTGTGCAACTTTTGCTATTGCTTCATTAGACTGCCTTTATCTTGACCCACAAGTTTTTTTCATTTTATTTTCTACCCCCATGTCCCCGTTCTGCCGAGGAGGGGAGTGATAGAGTGGGTTGGTGGGTACCTGGCATCCAGCCAGGGTCAACCCACCACATGCACATGTCTAAAGCCTGTTCCTCTCTTGGGCTTGAATATTCAGGAAGGCCCTTCCTTTCTGGAAATAGGCTGTTGAATCTCCCTTGTTTGTGAAAACCACATGCAAACTTCTGAATAGCAGGATGCTCTGACTAGTTTGCTCCCAAGCTTTCCATTGGATACTGGCTACTAAATACTTCACGACTAACCGGGACCTCAGACCACATATTTTCTGTTTTCAAAAAAAAACCAACCTGAAGCACACAAAGAAAGCATCAAGTGTAGCCTTTTCCTCTCCCATTTCCAACAAGTATTTGATTATGCTGTATGGAGCGGAACATGCCCAGAGCAGAATTAGTCCAAACCCAGCCTGAGAGACAGTCCAAAATGCCTGTGGTTAGGGCAGCCTTGGGGCTGCAGGCAGCACAATGGCTTAATTCCTTCTGGTACAGATGAGGGATAGCAGCAACCCAGCTGAATCCCTGAAACAGGGCATTGGTGCCGGTAAAAAAAGCACCCTGGGAGACCTCCACTGTGGCAAGTCTTGCAGAAAAGCACAGCCTCTGCTTTGGGGGTTCCAGCTGTGCCCTTGTCTGAGATGAAGTTGAGCCACTCACTGGTGCTGGGAGAGAGGCTTCTCTGGGATGAGGCAGTCAGATACTGGACTAGAAAAAGGTGGTGTTCAAACAATAAAAAGTACAGCCTTCAGGTGCTTCCAGTGTCAAGGGAATGAGACTTTGGAAGACCTGAGTTTTGGAAGCAACATGTCAGTGCGTGGGTGGATCTAGCCCTCTGCTTTCAGGGAAATAAAATGATTTTTTTGTTTGAATGCAGGGGTAACTTATTAATGGAAACATGGCCTTGATCTTACAACTGAAAACAAAGGAATGAAGAAAGGGTTTGATGGTTTGGAGTCCCGTTTATACCTGGGCCACTCCTAACTGGGGCAAATATTGTCAGACTTCAGGCAGGATGAGAAAAATGCATAGGGAACAGCTTAACCTTCTTACAGCCACCGAGTAGGTGAAAAGATTTAACAGAGGGAGCCAGTCTAAGTACGTTTAGCTCCTTGTGCAGTCAAGGCATTCTAGTTTTATTCCCCCCCAAAAAGTTTACATACCAGTCAGAGATGACTTGTCATCCCCCACCCCACTTTGGCTGAACTAAATTGCTTTAGGGTATATCAAAGCTGTTGTTCATGATAGCTGTGCTGCCCGTACGGGTGCATGCCGTTAATAAATGCGCTAATAAATACATCAAGCACTAAGGTTTCCTTAGCTAAATGAAACAAACTTCACAGAAAAAAGCTTCTTCAAACATTTTTATCTTCACGACACTGAAACAGAGCCTATTTAAAAGTGTTTCAAAAACAGAATTGATGACTCAAAAGTGGTTTTGAGATACCATGTTAAATGTTTTTCCTGCACAAGTGCTTTAATGGGCATACAAATAGTGATGGGACAGGGCCATAATATTTTATACAATAAAAATTTGTTTTGCAATTCATGGAAATTTTGGCCTGAGCAGTCTAAGGGAAAAAAATACAGAAGAAATTTTAGCTTATACTGGGAAAGAACAGGGTATCTCTTCCTCTGTTGTGTAGGCCTCTCATATCAGGATATCTCTTCCCCTATGGGCTCCTCATATCGCTGGCTGAAGGAGGGAGCAGAGCAACTCCCTCATCAGGGCTCTGCACAGGGGCTGGGGGGAGAAGGGAATTTGATCTGGATTGCTGCTACATGGCCACTAACGCTGCTAGTCTGGGAGGGGAAATCCTCTTCACTGCTTCCAGGACTGGCCCAAGGTCTCTCTGCTTGAAAGAAAAGACAGAGGGAACTGATCTGAGATTATCTGAGTCACAATGTTGCTATTCCACATACCTGAGTTAAGACTTCAGTGCCCTCAGAGGCAAAGGGTTAGGTAAACCCTCACCTGACAGCCTTCAGAGAATTTAGATATATTCAATATTTCATAAATTATTTTAAATATGAATATAGAAGCTAAAATACAGCAGATAAAATAGAACCATAGGTATCTGTCTGGGCCAATCTGTTTTTCTGTACACACACATGGCAAATGCAGATATTTTAAAACATACATGTGGTTAAAATGAGTGTTTTCAATGTATTTTAACTAGATTTGTACAAGAAGAGATTTGCTGTTAAGACAACACAGGAAAGCTCAGTTGCTAGACACTGCCTCTAGCTTAACAAAGCTTTTATGACAGTTTCAATTCTGAAGCAAAATTCTACCCCTTTTTAAAGAGCTTTTATAAAAAGGAAATGAAAGTCTTAACAGCAAGCAGCTATTAGCTCCTGTGACAAGGGCTTAAACACTGATGATGTTTTATCTTTGCAACTGATAATGACATTGGAAAGTGCCAAGGGTGTGTTGGTGTGCGCATCCTGTGGCCTTCTCCACACCTACTAAGAGAAGGAGCACCGGAGTTTTCAAGAGCCTGGCAGTATCCACTAAACATCCCAGTGAACCCAGACAGTGCTTATTATTTTAGGCATGTCATCTTTCCATGTGGGAGTTGTCACTGCAGGCATTTATGGCTCTTCTGTCATTAGACACCATCATCAGATGGGAGAGTCTCCTGCACAACTGCTGGTGGGTTTGCATTAGACTTTTTAAACATACAAGTCCCCCATGTGATTATTCAGATGAGCAATCAGGTGATTCATTTCCTGTTTTAGGCACCTACATACAGAGCAGAGCATCCAGACTGTTGCTGATATTTGTGTTTGCAGCTGCTTGTAACGGGCTCACTCATTAGGGCTTGTGCAGTGCCGTTAGCAGGCAGATTGTATTACTGACACAAAGACACCCTTGCCTCAAGGAGCCTACAGTCAAAAGCAGACACCAAGATAGTGAAGGCTACAAATATTCAAAAAGTACAGGAATGAGAGAACGAGGGCTATAACACTGAAAGATTATGAGATATGCTTGTTATGTTCACCTCTTGCTAGCGCCTTGTTGTTTCAGTCTATGCTGACACCTAACCTGAACAATCTTGTGGAAGAATCATGTTCTGAATTCATATAGCTTCTTGTGATAAGCTGTTGATGTGCTAGTGGTATTTTTAAGACACAGAGGAGAAATGTCAGAGAAATGGGAGCCCGATTGCACTGCAGATAGAATATTCTAATCAGCGAGCAGCTTATCAGCATACTTATGGGCAGCAAATGCTTTACAAATCCCGGGGAACGCCAGCTGAAAATCCCCATCATTACTGACATAACTTTCTCGGTAAGCCTTCTCAACAATATGAACTGTTGTTTATACTGAGAAGCACTGCTGAGGTTCAGTGGAAAGGTGTGCAGAGCTTTTTCCCCCAAACAAATGAAGCGCTGGATTCATGGGTGGGAAGCAGACCTGCTGGCAGTCACAGCTCTTTATTTTATTCAATGGTCACAGCAAATGACACCCTTTCATTTTCCCTTCCTGCCCTTCATAGTACAAAAGAAAAACTTAAACCTAAACGAGCTATTTTTATTTTTGATTAAATCTTTCTTTCCCCTCTCCAGATGGTACATGCAGGGGCAAACATTAACCCAAAACAAAAATGAGCAACCAGAAGCAAGTGTGCCATTAGCTCAGCTCAGTGTCTGATGTGTTTATTTTTAGTGGATCTGTGAAACAGACTGACAAGCAAAATCTTTTGCTTCACATATCACTTACAGAGCTCCAGTGAGCAAGCACCATATGAAACAGCCACTGAAAAAAGCTTCAGCGAGGCATGGCTATGGGGTTTTTTTCTTTTTAGGCACAGATACAGTCGATCAAAATCTTGATCAATGAAAGAGACTGATCAGAGACAAAATTAAGATAATTGCATTGTAACTAAAAATTGTCATAAGAGATGTTTTATGACACAGTTTAGCTGAATTAGACACTATTGACCTCAGAGTGGTTTATCAAGGCAGGAGAAAAAATGAAGAGATACAAGTACTGTGCATATAAATGGTAAGCTGCGTTTTCCAACTTCTTTCCAATTTCTTCAAGATCAGGTAGGATGCTTTGATTTACAGTCACCAAAATGCAAATTTCAGACTTTCCAGCTACCGTCATGTGTGAGCACAGCAGAGCCAGGAGGTTCATAAAGAGATATTATATGTCTTTGTCTATGCCAGTGGACCAGGGCAGGGCATGGGTCTGTGTGTTGGCCTGGGATCATTCCATACTGGAAGCTGTGTAGCAAGGTCCCTGACACGGTTTTGGCCTGTGCTAGTTAGCATCCCTCCCAGGTTTCAGATGCAGCCTGAGGGTAGGCACAGGCTAAGGACCTGCACAACTGCAGGCCAGATGTGGTCCCTTGTTTTGAAAAAGGAATTTAGCCATACAGATGAGAGCGGTGCTGTGGCAGTGGACCTCTGGGCCAGAGAACGATCCCTATTTACTAATATGGATATGCCTTGCAATATCAGACAGAGAAGGGAAACACACTGTCTTCTGCACCAAAACCAATGTTCCAGTAATTAGTGTTGGTAAATGGACTTTCTGGCTATTTCGTGGTGGCTACGTTAGCGCGCTCCACTGTGATAAACCATCTCAGCAGGTGTGGCCAATTTGAAAATACTGGCTTCCTTTGGGCTAGTTCCTGAACTGGACATGCAGAAGGATGCAACATACAGAGGGATGCACACTCGTCCGATGCGAGCCACCTCACATCCAGAGATGGTGCGCGTATGCCATGGTGCTGCAGCTCACGGGAACAATCTTAGTATCCCTCTGTGGAGGTTTTGGCTTGGGACTCTGCTAGCTGGGGGAAATGGCTCTGTCGTGCAGTGTCCCACCAGCAGATCCTTTCCCAGGCTTTCTGTGTCAGCTGGGAAGTGACTTCTCTTAGGTACTTGCACACTGAAGAGCACCGGGGTGAGAGGGGGCAGATGAGAGGCTTTAGCTTCTATTGAAGTAATAGATAACAGGAGTCACTAAGAATGCAAATTAACTGAGCATCAATCAACATGAAAGTCCTACTCACCTTGAGAAATCATACCTCAAACACAGGCAAAACTGAGATGTCCTCTGCCACCTATGACTTCATTAAACCAGTGAGGTTTTCCACTGTATTTGGCAAATACACCACAAACCCTTACTGAGTTCTCTGCTGCTTTCAAAAAGTGACACCTCTTGGGACCTGGAGTCTGCTGACACAGATGTTACAAAAGACTTTTTGTAGGATTGATGGCAAATAAAATATTCTGCTGCTTATTGCAAGCCTTTTGACGGCATAATTATGGGTATCCTTGCTCCAGGCTTCCTGACTGATTCCCACCTGACAGACAGCCTCGCAGATTTTATGCATCCAATGAATGCATTGGCACTTTCCCCCATATTTCAGCATAAATCCAGGAATGGAACAGGCACCAGGCGACTGTCTGTTTTTAATCTGTTGTACAGCTTTAAACATTCCTGTCTCTTCTGTGTTGTTACAGAAGGTCTCACTCTTGCCTCTCAGCTTTCTGAAACAGAAATAAAGGGCTGCGTCACAAACATCAGAAACAAAAGACAAGAATAATGGCTGAACCAGGGTGCTGTATGTGTACATCAGGGTGAACAATTCAACATGATGTTTTTAGTAAAGCTAGCTTAAAAGGCAGTGGAGAGAAACTAGAAAACCAGGGTCTTCTGTTCACAGCACCTAAAACTTCCATTAGCTTTCTAAAGGCCTCCATTTCTTTTAGGTTCAAGGTGCTCTGGGAACAAAAAGCACTTAAGAGAAACATGCTGCTTTTTAAATGGCAGTGGCCAATGACAGACAATAACAATTTGAGGAAGGACAAGGAGCACTTTTCTGCAAAAAGACAAGAGCACCTCTGAAAAAAACAGGACAACCTGATTTTTCTGTGCTTATTTTAGCAGGTTGTTCCAGAGCAGACCTATTAAAAATCTCCACTAAATCTTATTTCCATGGAGGAGCGGTATCATTTGTGATCATGAACACCATCTTTAGCTTTGACTTGAAGCACTCTAAGCTACTTTTACCTTATCCTTTGTGACTTTAATTGTGCAATAAAGTATTGTTAGTCTCCTCATGTGGCACTATGCTAGGAGATAGCTTTCTGCTTACATCCCTCTTTTATTACATCTTCAGCTTTTCTTTATCTTATCTTTCTATAGCTATTGCATCTTGATACCACTCTCATTTGTTGTGGCAACTCTCTAGCTCAGCTTTCAAAAATCCCTCTCTTTTCAAAATAATTTTCATGCCTTGTCTAATCATCACTTCCCACAGGTTCCATTTGGAGGAACAAATTTCAGTGCTAATGTGCAGAGCGCAACGCTCAGCTGCCTGTTACACTTGTGCAACCTGTTGAGATCTGAGGAAGGTGTACTGATGTAACAAAGGCAAGTTCAGCTCCTTATGCTTGCAGTCCCCAAAGCCTCCTTGCTATTTCTCCAAAGTGTGTATCCTCAGACATCTGTTTTTCTCCCACATGCCATGGAGCCCCAGGGAGCGATCCTTTAGCGTGGGTGCTGCTTAAAGTCAGCAGCTGAGGACGCAATGAAGAGTAGAGGCTTTTCTTCTTCTGATCTTGTCCTTAATACAACTTATACCTCTGCATTTGTTGTTACTTTCTCCTGGGTAATGTAAAGCCTGATAACCAAGTCTGTAGTTGAGACCATCTAGTAGGTTTAAAAAATAATGCTGCTACACTAATGTTACTTTTAATGTAACTGTCATACAAAAGACAAAATATTTTAATTTTACCTCCTAAGCCTTCAGAGATCAGGGCTTCATCCCCTTAAATCACACTGAAATTTGTAATGTTAGCATAAAGAAGGTGGAAACATTCAGCTTAATTTTGACCTTTCAGAAACCAATGGAGAAGCTAAAGAACTGCCTGAATACATGGCCTGGAGGTGACAAGTAACATGTAATTAATAGTTCCCAGTTTATTTCTTTCCACTGTACTGTGTGGTACTTGTTGATATAGCTGAACAGCTCTCTTCCCATAAAGAATGTTATTTAGGAGAGGTGCTGTCTAAGCATGGTTCAGAAAGCCCTGAACTCATGCCTCACATACGGCTATGGAAGAGGGCTTTACCCATGCTATTGCAGCTACATTCATGCAAACAAGGGCCATAACAATCCCTTACTTTCATCACGAGGGAACACATCACTCCATGAGGTTGAAAAGGGATAAACTGTTATTTGAGATTTCTTCTGTTATTCTTCATCTTCCACATTCTAATTTTTCTTCACCTTCCTAGTTGTCAGAAAAGCTTTCTGTTTTGTAAAGAGGGGAAATGCACAGGTGCAGCAGGAGGATATTTAAGAGAATTACAGCGTTCCACTTGGCATAGTGCTACTGCAATTTTAATTTCCTATACAGGACTTGGGCATAACAGCTCAGAACTCTCGATACCCAGGACTGAAACCTGCCTAATCACAGTGATACCTGTGCATTACACTCCCTGTGAGAGCTCTGCTTTCCCAGGAGCATGTTCCTGACTCTGAAAGATTTGAAAAGAAGCCCACATTTCTGCATTTTAAAGAACTCCACCATACCCCCATGGAAATAGCACTGCCATGCAGTAAGGCAAAGGTGGTGTGATAGGATGTATCTCTGCTCCAAGGCTCCAATATTTCATTCAAGAAATGTGGTACATTGTGAGTGCTGGCTAAGGAACATGATGGATTTCACACTGAACAAACAAAGGACCAAAGGAGCAGAATAAAAGTCAGTGACAGAAGACTAAAGTGCTTTGCCAGGTTGTAGTTACCACCAGTAAGGCACTGAGTGGTAGTCCAGTAGGTAGAGCAAACAGTAGCAATTTTTCCAGTTTTCACTGCTTGATACAATGCAATGAGGAATAACTGCAAACTGTTGTGTGAGAAGTGATACTGCTTCTTAAGACCAATAGTGCATGATTTTTTTAGAGCATTGAAGTACATTTGTACAGCGGGGCTGCAATGCAACATCTGGAAAGAGCCACCACAGGGGTTGTCAGAAGCCGGCTCCCTTGCAGAGGGAACACCCAGGTGCTGCAGTGAGAAAAGCCAAAACTAGTTACATCATTGTCTCCATGGAAGTCCTAACCCTGGAAAGACTCCCCTGTACAGGACCTCTGATGTGATGTCCCAGCACTGCTGGCTACCAGGCCTAGCAGGTGTTTGCCACGAATGGGGAGTTTCTTGGGCGGAGAGTCAAAATTAAAAGGCAAAGCACATATCAGCATGTACAGCCTACCATAAACATTGACACTTTTCAAAACTGATGAGACAAGGAGACAGCAGGGAAAAAAGTTGTAAATGTAGCACATTTTGGAGGGAAGCAGCAATGGCCAGAACATAGTGGCTAGCACTGAGCTCTTTCTTCAGAAGCGGAAAGACCCGGTGAAGAGCAAAATCACAAATGTTCAATCCCGTTAAGTGAGCTCACAGCAGGAGTAATTTTTAAAATGAAAAGCATGCCCACTGTTCAGAGATACAAGTAGGAGAATGGCAGGGGAATCTACAAAAGGAGAGAGGTGATGAAGAAAGACAGCAGGAAATCAAACTCCGCTCAGAACAGCAAACTGCAAAGTTCCAGCGCAGTCCAGCCTGAAAAATAACAAATAAATTCTCCCCAAGGTGAATTAACTGCTAAATGCATTGGTAGAAAAAGAATGAGTTGTACCTACAGGTGCCTTGTGGCCCTTTGAAATGGTAACAGTTAGAAGTCTGAATGTAATACAACCTTCCTTTTCTTTCACTAATTCACATTATACATGCTTTTGCTATAGCAACATATGGAATAAGGAGTTTAGCAACTTGGAAAAATCATTATATCTCAAACAACCTACATTGCATTTCATTTTCTTCTGATATATTAAACCTCTGCAGGAGGGGGTACCAATTATAGACCCAAATAACTGTAAATCAGATGTTCTTGCACTACATTTATACTTAGGTGTAGTAAGTGAAGCCAGAAAACAGTGTATTCTCTACCTTAATCAGAAGTTGTCTACTTAAGAAAATATTCTTGATTTGTAGGTGCTCCCATTGTCCACTTTCATTACTCATGTGCAGAAATTGCTCTATTGCTTTAGCATGGAATATTAGCTTTCTGATAAGAAATCTTGCAATGAGTTGTCTATATTTTACCTTTGAAATTTCTGTGTCATTTGTGTTAGGAATATCAAGAATTGTTTCAGGTAGATAAAGTAAGCAGATTTGTTTTGGATTTTTTTTTCAACTTTATTGCCTTCACCAAGTTCAGATATAGCTATCATACCCTTTTTCAAAGTTTGAGATGGTCTAAACTCATTAGAGATAGGAGCTTTGATTGGTCAGGCATGGTACATGGCCGTGAGGACTCAATTAGGAATGCAAAGCCACTGCTCAAAACAAGAAAGATGGGGTGATTTCATTAGTATTGACAGGCAGGTCATGGAGAAGTTCGCCACAGGAAGAACTCATTTAGATAATAAATCCTCACTGGTGTTTACAAGGTAAGCTTTAATTCCTGTCAAAAAGAAAAAGGAAGGTTTTCTTCTTTTTCCAATACTGAAAGCGACTTTAGGATTTAATGCAAACATATTTGGATTATGGGATGGTCAGCAGTTTCACCAGGAAACTGGACAAACCTATCTAGGCAGTAATTTTCAGTAAGTACAGCACTGCCGTGTCACTTGTGCTTCAAGTCCTAGATATTTCAGTACTGAAGAGAACATCACGATTGCAAGGCAGGTATGTGCTTGCTACAGGTATTTGTGAATTCTTCCTGACCAAATGGCTTGACTTGATTCAATAGCAGAAAATCACATCTAACTTACTGCCTTCAATTAACCTGTACAAATTGCTTAATAATCCTAAATCATTAAAATGTTCAAAATGATGACTTTGAATTTATATTTCGGGCCATTTTCATTAATACCATTTCATGTATGGCCAGTTAGAGAATTCTGGCAAGGAAAAATTTGTTTTGGGATGGTATTTTCTCAGTTCCCACAGGTGTGGTACTTTTGGTTGGTGTATGTCTGTAGGTGTCCTCTTCCACTGTGGGCAGCGGACTGAGGATGTGCCCATAGTGTGTAGGGTGGTCACTAATGAGGTACTCAGCAGCACATTAACCAGGATTCTGCAGAGCTGACAGAAATGAGGTCTGGTCAAGAATAAATCCCCTCTCAGCAACTTGTGAAACCCAGCAAAGCCACTGTGGCAGTGACTGTAAATAGTCAATGCTTTACTGATTTTTGGTCAGTAGAGCTACATATTTCAGGACCCTTGCAGGCACTTTTGGATTCTTACTTCAGACTGCCCCCCTTCATGTTGCTGCTGCCTTAGCTACAATAGCTGGCAGTTTTCTGATGCAGATGGCTAATCTACTGCTGCTGCCCTGCAGCAAAACCCAGAGGAGAGTTGAATTTCTCCCAAGACTGATTTTCCAAGTAACTAAAAGGAGCACCCAAACTTGAGGAATTTTTAGGAGGGTTGCAAACACAATCTGTTGAGGTAGTTTCAATTACAAAGGATGAACTGTCTCTACAGCTGAAAGTGATTGTCCTGGTGGTCTTCAGCGTGCTGAAATTAAAAGTTATGCTGAACTTCAAAACTACTGGCATTAACAACTGTGCACCCAAGGATATTCATGACAGTTGCATCAATTTGGTGTGTGATCAAGATTTTGAGATTGCTATGATAATTAGGTTGGTAAGTATATGCCCAGGCACGTAATATGTCTGGCTTTGAAAGTAGGCTGAACATGCAAAATAAGCACTCTTGTTAATCCCTTACTTTGTTTAAAGCACTGGAGATCACTAGCTGTACTGTTCACTTTAGTAGGTCGAGTAGTGCCCTCTACTCCCTCCCTTCCTCCCTCTCTCCTTCTTCCTTCCTTCCTTCCTGATAGGAGTAAGTTGTAGGCAATATTTTTTTCCAGAATGAGGTGAAAGCCAAATCAGGGAAGTAAGTGTGCATGCATACCTGTATTTATACACACCACAAGGCATATACATATATCGTGTTCAAAAATACACATGGAAAGGACATGGTTCTTTACAAAAGCAAGCCCTTAGAACTTAGGAAATACCAGAATCAAGTTTGCCTGTGCATGTTTAATTGAGTTCTGTTCTGTTTTTGCATTACGAGGAGTGCTTGGTCGTATGGCTACACTGCTTTTACCCACAGGTGCCTGGGATGGATTAAGATCACTTGCTGGGCAGCTTTTCAATATTCTGTTTTATCTTCATAGTTCAGCACGTGGCCCAGTGTCTTGGGGACTGCACTCTATTCAAGCTGTGTTCTGGATACAAAATTATTAATTTTAGCAGCAGCTTTTTTGGTGGCAGTCACTGCTATTGTTTTCCAGTGGCTTGTGAGCAGTAAGATGAGGAGACATTGTTATCCTAATTTTTCAGGTGGAACAAAAGGATGCAGGAAGATTAAAGTCCAGAGTTTCCACTAATTTCAGCCACCAAAGATCTCTGCTAATTACCCTTGTGGAAAGCTGATAGTGTTAGCAATAGTCTTCGTGTGGTCCAGGGCTAACGAAGCCTCGCTAGCAGCCACCATAGCTATCTGCTGATGGGGGAGGTGCTGGAGCCCTGGGTGCCACTCAGACTCTTGGAGGCAAATGTGCCATAGATGGACACAGACTCATTTGCTCAGCCCCTCCACAGGAAATGATTCCTGGGCACGCAGCTCCCCCACTCCCCATCCTCGCCTGCAGCTGAAAAGGGCAGCTTCGTCCCCCTGCCACTGAGAGCCAGCCAAGCGGGGGCTGTGCTGCTGGCCCTGGTGACCATCTCCAGCTGAGCGGCAGCAGCCTGGGCAGCGGCTGTTGGGCGATGCAAAGGCACCCCAGTGGGGACTGCGCCCACAAAGCACAGTGTCTTTGGGAAATTTAACTACCTTCCTGTGCTAAGCATGCTCAGACTGTGACCTTAGGAAGGTGCGTAACATGGACACGTTTGGGCTCATTTGCACTGGAGCAGCAAATGGCCTGTTAACCTTTCAAGAAGATGAGGTATATATTTTCCCTTAAACTTGTTCTTAGAAAAAAAAGAACAGCCTGGAGTTGGAGATTTCCTTAAGTATATAGTTTTCAGGAAAATCTGCCTGAAACGCTTCAGCCCAACAGGTTAAAGTCTAGCAAAATTTTTAGCAGATGAAGCAGGGAAATCCTGGATGACTTTAATATTGAGTCGTTCTTATACTGGCCTTGCTGCTAATAAGAAGGTGTATACACACACACGTATGCTTCCACACACAGACTACATGAGTATAGACAAGCACAATAATTAGCAGGATGCTGGATGCCCTCTCATTTACTTTACTTGTTCTTTTCTGTAGAGCTTAATCTTGGAGACAGTTTGCTTTAATCCTGAGCGGATGGAAATGGCAGGAGTTTGTATAAAATTGGTGGAAGTTTTCAGCCACTGAGAAGGGAACTCATCAGAAAGCAATGCTGAATAAATCCAGAGGAATACCATGGCATTAATTGTGCACCGTGCTGAGCATACCTACTGCGGCAGAAGGTGACTCCCACCCCAGTGATGGATGGGATCCTGAATGAACTAGGACCTCCTCATGTTTCACCAATGCAGAATTGCTTAAAGCTTCATGACATGGACTAATTCAAATTAATTGAATTTAAATGGTAAACATAGAATCATACAAACTACTGAAGTACAAAACAAAGGAACGCACTACAGTCTCTCTTTTTTTGGAAGCATGGTAAGACCTTCAGAGGAAAAATCATGAGACATGGAGGGAAAAAATAATCATTTGCCTATGGAAAAAAAAAAAAAAAGGTGTTAGGCCTTTTAGAAAAGTGACCTGCCAGATGTTTTGTATATTAATTTTATCTTTATACATAATCTAGGTGGGGGTAATGCATGTACCAGTAAGGGCTCAAATTCACAAGGAGTCTGAAACAATAATTTAATTCTCCTGAGATACGTTGTCAATGTCAGGCCTATGCTTTTTATACACATGTAAAATTCAGTGGAAACCACCTTAACTGTTTTCCTGCTTATTAAACAGTCTTCCAAAAACTATAATTCAGTGAGACATTAAGCAGTTGGCATTTGTTGCTATACAATCCCATTCCACAAGCCCCACTGTGAATTCAGCAGGGCATTCGGTGCTAGCCAGCTTTTGTTATCAGTAACTCTACATGAAGTAACTTGCATTTTCCTGCTAATGAAACAAACCCAAGAATAATAAACTTGTTCAGTATTTTAAAACATTAGTTTGGATTACAGCTTTGAGATTTCAGTGCGGAGAACTGTTGAGATGCTCTCAAATTCAAGTGTCTCTCATTCCTAAGTGCCTGTATGCTTTTATGTCCTGCAGATGAACATATACAAGTTAAAGCAATGTTTAGGCATCAGTAAGATAATATCACTAAATTCTGATAGGGGATCTCAAATATTCAATGAGCTGTATGTATATTAGGGAATTAAAAGTTCAAAAGGTAGACTAGACCCTTGGGTCTGAAGATGGTGAGAAATACAGTCTGCAAATGCAAGGTAGAAAGATCAGATCCTAACACAACACCTCCCCTTATCTTCCTAGTGTGATCATTGCTTTTTAGGAGCCTTATTTTTGCAGAATGATAAAAGTTTTTGCCCCTTATGCAGTTTATTGACTGGTAAGCCTGCCAGCTGTGCGCTGGTCACAGGCACTGACTTCAAAAGCCTCTTTGGACTTAGAGTACGCTGAGGTCCTGACATCTCCTTTATGGCCACCCATGAGTTTTGTGGTGCCTGCCACTGCCTCCCCTGCCAGCTGGGCTGAAGGAGCCAAGTTTTGTTCAGCGAAGCAGTTGGCATTGCTCCTGAGATGACCAAAGTGCAAGGGATGCAAGTTGCTTGGACACAAAGCATCTGGGCTGGAGGTGGTGGCATGGGGCTGCAGCGCTTGGGAGCGCCTGGCACAGTGGGGATCATGCTGGGTTGTCACTGGGCATTCCTGGGCAAGTCCACCTGGCTTCTGGAAAGCTCATAACGGGGATGATGAAATGAGCCAAAGGTGTTTTAAATTGTAGCTTCTGGCTTAACTTAGTCCTGTGCTTTTGAGGGCATCCTTGTACTGTCACTGTGCCCAAGGTGGGTCTCTTCATCCTTTTTTTTCTTTTTGTTTGTTTTCTTTTTGGTTACTTGCCTGAAGAACAGGGTATTAACCCTCTACAATGACACGTAAAACCTGACTCATTTCTCAGATTATCACAAAGCAAAGGGATACAACATAGTTTTTGGAAAACCACAGCTCTATCCCACTTCCTTGGATTTTGTTGTCCAGCTGACTCCATCCTGCCCCACGGAAGAAGGGAATTAACTGGATTTGTCAGCATGGTTGAAGTAACATGTGATGTCCCATTAAGCTAGATAAATTCTTTCAAATGGGAAGAATTTCAATTTAGCAGTTAAAATACTGTTTTGGGGAAGCAACTGCTCTGAGTTTGGACTCTGTTAGTGGAGGAGAGCCTGTATCCCACAATCAGTTATATTAGCTGAGTTTCTACTGCTGAAACCAGGACAATTTTTGCTGCTTATCTACAGATGGGCAGGCCAGAGACTTTTGCTTTTCTGTACTTATATTTTTCAGCTTTTTTGACTAGATGAATTGCCCAAAAAATGCTGCTGAAATCATTGTCAAGAACCAACTGCATGTATCTGCCATTTACAGGAAAATGCTCCATCTCCCTCCTTTCTGCACCCACAAATGTGAGATATCTTATCTGCTCTTTTTGTCAAAGGACATCAAATCAGAGGTAGGAGCACAGTTTTTCAGGGGGAGGGAAGAACTAGTCAGCAAAGTTACAGAAGCTGTTGCATGGGGTTTATTTTGCCTAGCACAACATTGTGCAGCAGAAGGTTTCCAGGCTGTGCAAAAATATGCAACACATTAATGAATCTGATGTTTAATGAATTTTAAAATTAATTTGTGCTGGTGCAATCAGTTTTTTTACGGTATTTGTGTTCACAGTTTGTTGTGGAAGTACAATGACAGGCATGCAGATAAAAGCTGGATTTAAACCAGCACCTTCCAATTAAATATTTGTCTGGTGACTACACAACAACCCTGTTGTCAGGAAAGATCAGACAGGTGTCTGAGGACATGGTGTAAAGGCAGCTTGAGGGTTGAAGTTCTGCACTCTGATGCATGTGAGGAGAGCTGGATCTTCTCACTGTGAAAACCTAGACTGTGGTGGATGGGAAGCAAGGAAAAAGGCCATGGACTTCTGACAGTGAAGGGCTGCAAGGACTCTAAATATGCCAAGGCAGCAGGGTCTCTAGACCTCAGGTTTGTCCCTTGGTCTAGAAAATGAGGGTTTGTTCCCATTATGGAATACCATGGACACAGATTGTCAGCCCCTGTGTGCAATAATTGTAACTTTAAACTATCCCGTTTGGATGAGATTCCTTAGAAAGCAGGTTATTAACTGTATGTATTGCTCCAGCTGAGGACAAAGAAGAGAGCTGTATTTTAGGAGATGTTCCTGAATGTTAGGGCATAGGAAGGTGTCACCCGTTGCCTCAGGAAACGTCAGGATCACTGTGCTATTATTTGCATTATCTTATTTGGTTTGGTTTGGTTTTTTATTTTGCAGCATACAAGGATGAGGAGTAGTTGCTGATTTTTAGACTTCTTCGGGGAAGACTATCAGATTCTTCTTATCCTTTGAAATTGCCCTGTTGTATGGCAATTTCTGATATTAAAAACATGTAAATTTTTCATTTGCCAAAATTCTTTTGCTGGTCTCTTTTTGTAGATCATTTGGCAATGCATGGATAAGATATGTGCAATACATCCCATCAGTCTGCCTGCCATGTGTGGGCTAAAGTGCAATTGTCCATCAGGAGACCCATCTCTGTGGTAACCTTCAGGACAGTGCAGCAGCTTTGAATAACCTTCAGCCATGCTATCATTGTTGTTGTGTGTTGGAGAAGAGTTCCTAAGCTTCCTGAATTTGTGGATATGTGGGACAATCAAAGTGTCTTTCTCTGTGAATTGTAGGCACCTCACAGAGACCCTCCTTTCCTTCATGCTCTTGGCCACCAGCAGCTGTGCAGAGGGATGAATGAGGACCCCCAAGTCACTTCCCAAGTCACTTTCCCAAGTTTCTGCCATTGCAGAAGGGGACTAGGAAAACCCTTTGTGAGTGCTTAGTGCTGAAAGAAATTCTTCCCTGGGTTGCTGAGTGTGAAGGCATAGGTCATTCCCATGAGAATGATCTTATTTCCTAGCCCATGAGATAGAGTTTCCTAAGTTTATTATAAATCTTGGGGAAAAAAATGGAGAAAGCGCCGTAGACATTGAGGGAGAGAAAAGAGTCCTTCTGCCTGCCCATCCAGCCCCAGACTCCTTACAGGCAGCATGAACATTGCAGGACTAGGAGATATCCAATACAGCGAAAACACGGGCCAAACCTTTTCATGTCTGTCTATGTTCTCATCTATGTGTAGCCAGCTGAAGACACAAAAAGCGGATATTTTTATTATTTCCTCAAAGAGGAGTCTGTTTCTTGGCAGGGAAAACACATGCTGAGACACAGTAAGACAGAGTCCACCCATGCCAGGAGCAGCAAGGAGATGGGCTTGGAGCAATGTCCACATCCAGCAGTGAACATCTGTCTGAGCCACTGGTGCTGCAGGGATGGGAGGGTAAGTGGAGGGGCTGCCTGTGGGCTTGGTGCTGGGCAGGAGACCTGCCATCTGCTGCCTCTCTATAGCTGGTGCCCCAGGCAGCCCAGTTCTGCTCCAGGGGTTCACAGACCTCCCAGTGCTGGGATGAGAGACTGCAAAGGGGTCTTGTCCTCTATTATCCTTTGAAACAGGGATTATCAGTGCTAAACATGCACAGCTATACTTCTGAGCAGCTTCACTATTCCCATTTTATTGCCTCTCTGTGGAGGAGGCTGCCCAGCCCTGATGCAGTTGCTGGAGTGACTGTGGTTGTCTGACTTGTTAATTTTGCCAAGGGCTAAAGGGAGATTGATCAGAAAGAATTAAGTCACGAGGTTGATGATACAGACTGGATGGCATGGAATTGGCATGGTGTGAAAAGAACAGAACAGAACTAAGCAGAACAGAGTATATTTTTAAAGCTGATAGCTGCTTCACCATCCTATTCCCTGGCCTCCTGATCCTGAGGCCGACTTCTCTGCCGTGGCAGAAAGAGCAAGAGAGGTTAACTGTGGAATTAACCACTCCTCATACAACCAGCACAGTTTCTGCACCAGAGAGACATGCAGAGAGCAGCAAAATGAGTGATTTTCAAGGAAAAGTGCTAGTGTGGATTCCTGGCAGGGTGGGGGAAAAAAAGGGATTTTAGTCCTCTTAGACTCTGGGCTACTGTTAAGTGGCTTTGGGGCACCTAGTCCATGCAAACAGGAAGACTTGAGATATGCAGGGGCAGCTCAGGATGTATTATTTAAATGTCAGAATTGCATGACAACTAAACAGTTAGTTTGTTATCTAAATAAAACCGCAACACCCTGATTTTAAGAGCATCCCCTGTCTCAGGTGGCTAGCCAAAGAGCGCTTTTCTCATGAAGCTTGTGAAAGCATTGTGGAGACTTACTTGTCAAACAATCACACAACTGACAATGGTATCACAATAACCAGACTTCTATGGCGCTTTGAGGTCCTCCCTGAGGACCCTGCTGCAGGGCAGAGGGGACGTGGCTGGGGGCAAGTCGCCCATTCATGAAAAATTTTCTGTGGTTTAAAAATTTTGTTGGTGAAGAAAAATGGACCAAGACACTACTAAACCTATTCTATATGCACAAGGCTATAAAAATCAGCTCTGTACTTGCTTTGCATTGCCTGTCTTTCCCCCCATCCCTCTTTGTCATTCAAAGTATGCTCATAGGAAACTTCAAGAGAAGCTGCCAACAACATTATCAACATCAGGAGAGACAGACAAACCAATGACACAGGATGTAAGTGAAAGGATACCACTTGAGAAAAGCTACACAGATGGTTTTATAGATTAAAAAAGCTGGCATTTCTAAAGCTCAGGATTGTTAAAAACAGAGACAGATAGAGGGGGAGAGGGCGAGAGAGAGGAGTAACTTATTCAATCCTTCTGGTTTGATATTTCTGTAAGGCCCATCTGTACTTTGCAAGAATGGGTTTGTGCTTTTGGTTGCACTCCCAGCTTGTTCTTCTTGGTGTTTATAGACTATCCCATATGTCAAGTTCTTCTTTGCAAAGCAAGTTGATAGCTCCTCGCAGCAAGAATTGTTCTGTTCTGGGACTGTGCCAAGGTATTTTGCATTTATAAAGTGATTTACAGTCCAGAGAAGTCCTGCAAGGAATGACTTTTTGTTCCTAAGGCAGAGGAGCACTAGGTCTCTCTCCAGGCCTGCCTGCTTTTTAACTAGAATGAGTTCTTAATTATAGCCATTGTTTGTTCATTTCCTCTTTGCTTAAAATTAAATCACTTATTCTAGCAGTTACCAAACCATGGTCTCTTGTATCACATCAAACAGTGCTTTCTAGGGTGCTTTCCACTGAAGGCTTTGGGAAGGGAATGTGTTCTGAGAAATTTGGGTAGTGATATATTTGAACAAAAGTTCTAGAAAAACAAACTGACTGTCTCTTTCACAAGATTTCTGGTATTACCAGCAGTGATATTTCAAAAAGCAGATAAAAATTGTAAGAGGACCCCATGAGCCTTCTAGAATATTTGCCCAAAGTTGCAAGGTTTCAGGAATTCTGACTTCTGAAGAAACTACCTCAAAAGGGCCATCTCCTTCCTGCTAAGTAATTTACGTCAAATTGGTGTTACTTCCAGGCACCCATTCAGTCAGCACCTACTGGTCCCATCCCTCCTCCAGGCTCTCCTGCCAAGCGCTGCACCCACACATCCCCCAGCTTCGAGACCTAGTGTCTCGCCTACGGTCTCAGCCAACAAGAAGGCAATAAAGAGATCCAGAAATAATTTCTTCTATCTCAGTCCCCTGGCTAGTTTGGCTTGTGCTGAAGTATCACTTTTCCATATATATGACATTTGTGAAAGTAATAAAATTGCTGCTGACACTAGAGCACTCAAGGAGTCACTGCAGGCACAAACTGTCCTTGGGTGACCTGCAGCATCTTGCACAAAAGAGGGGCCATCCCAGGCAGCCATTCGTGGTACTCTGTTTCATAACCCAAGCCAAAGTAATGCTGCATCTCTGTCAGTGTCTCTGTTCAAATGTTTGAGATCATGGCAAGTGTTTGGTGCAAAAAACACTTCCAAGTGAACAAATGTTATTTTCTTTCTGAGGACTAGAATGGAACGAACTTCTGAGAAGTAAACAGACAGAAATGTATAGATAGACAAATGGGTGGATGATAAAATTGGTCCTTTACTCTGATCTGTTTCTAACGTATTTCAAAATAGCAGCTTTGGAAGATGGCACTTCCTTTTACAGTCCTTTTCAGAAGTAATAAATGTAGTTTGCTAGAATTTTGATCTAACTATTTAATCACTACATTAGCTTTTAGCAAAGGTTTGACTCTCATCATTAAGTAATTCACTCAAGGTAACAAGTGAAGTAAAACCAGAGTGATAGAGTAGTCTCAGATGTAAGCCTTACTTTACAATAAGGAACAGTGTGGTTAGGCTTTCTTCAGAGGTTATTTTTTGGTGTGTTTCTTGCTTTGCTACAGCTTGCAGAAAGCAGAGATTACAGTACCTATCTGCTGATCAATATTAAACTAGTGGAATAAAGTGTCAAGGAGAAAAAAAAAAATTGAAATCATACTACATTTCAACACCAACAGAGAAAATCCCAGCACTGTTAAATGGCAGCAATAAAACTAGCAACTGTTATTTAGTTTTAAGTAATGAACCAAATAAAAAATACAAAACTTGCTACATTGCTTCCCAAATGAAGCTTATTATACTGCTGCTTGAATGTTTGTACAACCTTTAATTTAAACATTTTGTCTTCAGGTCTTAATAATAGGCATGGGTAGTTGCAATTTACTCCCTCTTCAAAGGCAAAAAATGAAAGAGGAAAACAAAATGCCTTTAACAGCTCACATGTGAACAGAAGTGGCTCATTCAGCCAGAGGAGGTTGGTAGGGTTGAAAGTCAGAGAATTTCACCCCATGATTTATCTTTCAGCCAGGTAAGGGCAGGATTAGCATGTGGGCTTTCCAGAGCTACTCCCCCAGTGAGAAGGAAGAGCCATTCATCACTGTTTACTGGGCCTTTGTTCTGCTGCAAACCCTTTCACAGAAATATAAAGAGTAATTTGTGTTTCTCAAAAGGAGACCAACATGCATTCTCATAGATGCTTCAAGGATTTTTTTTTTATTATTATATTTTAATACATAAGCAACCAAGGAAAGCATTTAGAGGTGAATGTTAATATATTCCACTCCTCGTGGCCCACAGGATTCTCAATTCTCAGTTCATTTTTTTTTCATTATGCATCCTTTGTTTCAGGAATTACTGTGATAGTTTACTGGTTTGAAGGATTTTAGAGCTGCAGTCATAAATAGGAGCAAATCTTACCCTTGAAACTTGAATGACAAAATAATCCTATTTGAAACAACTTCTGAGTGGCACATGGAAGAGAAAGAAAGAAATTAATCCCCTTTTTTCCTGTACATGACTACCTTGAGCTCAAGCTGCTGTTTCAAATTGATCAACTGATAAAATACCAAATTTTAAAATGCCTGGCTTTGATTTTTTTAATGAAGGAACAGAGGTGGGCTGGGGTATTTATTCCTGGCCTTGGGACCTGTGGATGCATGACAGTCTGTTTCCCCCCTCCCTTTGGGGCACTAGTGTTTATAGCTCCACATGCAGACAGAAATAATTTTGAAAAGTTTGGGTTCAGATGCTCACCTGCAAGGTAAATAAGGAAATTTTCCTCTTGGGTGACTTTTGATTTCTTTAAATATTTTTGTTTGGTTTCTGGTGTGCCTTTGTAGTGAAGCATGGCTCGTTATTCATCCTGCTGTGCTGGAGGCAGGACCCGAATTGAGGTGATGCTGCTTCGCAGGGATGCACAGCCACCCTCCAGGCACCCGCTCGCTCCCCTGGGTGGCTGTGATGGCCAGGTCAAGCCTGGGAAGGAGTATTTTGGGGAGGCTGGAGGAGCCAGGCACCCCCCCTCCTTTACGGCCTGGGACTTGGCTCAGCCATGGCTATGAGGGTTTTTCTCTGAATCCATCCTTGCTCTTGCTAGTCCTGGGCAGCCAGGAGATCTCAGCCACTTCCCTCTGTGACCCACAGCCTGGCTTTTGGTGCGATATGTAAAGCTAGAGTCTATGAGCTTTTTACAAAATACTGGAGTGACATTTAATAGGTCACAACATACAGAAAGACAGATTAGAAAGCATTGTATAGCTTTTAGTGTTAATTTTTATTGTACCTATAACCTTTATCCTTCCATATAGGAAACTTTCCCTCCTGATGGTCCCATCTGTACTAAAAGTAGAAAAAAAAATAGAATGTCCTTAATACAGTAAAGTAAATCTGACACAACATGGTACTATGAAAGAAGATGTTTACATAGTCAGGCCCTGACTTGCTGCACCTCAGCAGCGTGCAGAGGTCATGAAGCGGCTCGCCCTTCTGCAGGGCCGCCAAGGACGCTCTGCACAAACCTGATGCCACTTGGGCTGAGATCCCAGTACACCCCCCGAGTATTTACATCTACATTAAGGGGTCCTCTGGAGCATGCTGGGACAATGCCCATGCTTCAGACTTTGATATCCTTTTCCAGGTGTGCAGAAACCTTCAGGACAGGACAGGACAGATTTCCCACTGGAGCCCGTGACAACGACACCTGGAAAATGCATCCTGAAATGATCTTCAGAAGAATTTGGATTTGTTTGCTTTTGCAAGGGAAACTGAGAGAGAATATGTGTTTAGTAATGAGGTATTATGGCAAGGAATGCATTAGAAGCCTAGCACAGCTATATAGTGCCTGAGGTAAGAGAATATTGCTGGAACGTTATCAGTATTTGCACATATATAACGCTTTCCATCCTCTAGGATCTGTTTCAGATAGACTCATATAACCACTGTAAAATATATAGATGTTACAGTTTTTTCCCCAGCTAATGTAGGAAACAGCTGAGAACACAGTATGCATTTCTGTCTTCTTTATTTGTTGCATTGAGAAGTTCTAACACTTTCAAACTATCGGTCAACCAGTAATGTGTAAGCTGCAAGAGGCTGGCCATAAGAAGTTAGGATAGGAAATTATTTTTGAAATTATGCCACATTTTTTTTCCCTCAATCGAATTTAATTTAAAGGAAAAATGTAATTAGAAGGATATTATTTAACCCTGAGTGTATACAAGGCAAAGAGATGGTTCTTGCTGCCAGCAAAAAGACTCTTGGGATCTATCAAACATCAAATGTTAAAGATAGACTCTTTAAAAACTAGGACCAATTAAATATCCAGACAGACTACAGTTTAAAAGAAACCATACATTTCAATCATGTATGAAAATTTAAAAAAGGTTACCTATAGTTATGCGGACACAATTCATTGCTGCTTAGGCTGAGGGACGGAGACGTTGAAGAAAAAATGCCAGGTCTTTATGGCAGATCAAGAAATGTAAACCCTAAATCTAACCGGTTATCTAATGAAGTTCAGAAGTATTATGTGATTGTAGATAGTCAGAAGAGAGCATTATAATACTACTAAACCTCAAGTGCTTACTGTTCTGAGAGGGAATCTGCCTTAGGGAAAAAATAACATATACACACACACATTTATGTACTTCTACATTTCTGCACAAAGCACAGGAAACTTTAACGATAATCCAACATTAATGTGGAAGACCTGCAGCCACATCAAGTAACCAGGAGTGTGTGGTCCACAGCTGGAGGTACTAAGCCAGGCTGCAGTCATCATAATTTTCCTAGTAATTCATTGCTTCTTGTTAACCAAGGACTGTTGCATACCTTCATAAACCTGGGGGCCAGCACAGCCTTGTTCTGGTCACCCAGCACAACACCAGTACATAAGCCAGGGAATTTCAGGCAGTACTTTCTACACCTTAAGATCCTTCTTCCTTACCTTAGAGCAGGGGATATCCTTGGGACCTCCAGCAAACAAAGTAAGCACTCACCTATGCAATGATTTTAGGAGATGTTAGCACCTCCCCCCAAAGGGAAACAAAGTTGATCTATCTTATTAGTAACTACATAAGCAATATAAAAAAAAAAAAAAAAAAAAAAAAAAGAGAATTTCAGTACAGTTGATAAAATTGAAGAGTCTTCTATCTTTTGGGAAGTGTTTCTGAGTGTGGCTCAGATCAACCATGATCAAAATACATTTTTATCCTCGGAAGGCAAGAGAATGCTTTTGTCTCGGGCCTTTGCTCGATGACAAAGGTTAGGTTTTTGCATCTACAGATCTGACCTGAGGCTGCAAAAATGCTCAAACAGGAGAACGGGGAAAGCAAGGAGGAATTATCTGCAGCTAAAAGGCAAGCCTCTCAACATGGGTTAAAGCTTTTTTGCTTTCAGCTGCTGTCTCTCATCTCATGTTGTCTGATCTAGCATCTACCTGACAGTCAGACACCCTGCAAAATGAGGTATAACAAAGCCAGGAGACAGAGGGGAATTGCTTCCCTCTACATCGGTGGCTTATGCTCGGTGAATGCTGGGGAGGAGAGGAAGGCATGGGAGTGCAGTCTGAAGGCTTTGTGCCTTGCTAGGTGAAAAAGGAAGAGCCTGAAGTTGGCAGCCTCGAGGAAAAAGTCCAATATTTATAGGGGCCACAGAATAGGAAGGGAAATTACATATTGTGAAGGAAGAGACCCGCTGTTTAAACCAGGAGAAAGGCAGAAATGTAATCTTGAATGAAGGATTTCCTTGGAAGGAAAAAGCAGAAGAAGATGGTATCCCTGTTTAGAAGATAGGACCAACAATAAAGGCACACCAAGAAAGAGTTGCTTAGTTAGGGGGAGTAAAATCACAGCGGGAGAAATGATGTAGTTTGCACCTTAACAGCAAGCACTAAATATAGAAGGTAAATGAAACTTTTTAAGAGGGACAGTGGGACTCAGTACTTGTTACAGCTAATGCTAAGCAATATTGATTTACCCCACCGGGTATTAGTGAGTATTAATATTATGTTGTTAGCAAGCCTTCAGTACCACTGGCAGGACGTAATGCTTTTTCTGGGATAAAATAAAAGCACTCAATTTCTAGCCCTACTAATTTTATATATTCTATGAACAACACATTCACTTTTAAAAATAAAACACAGCATGTAAAAGTAGTAATTTACAGCTAAAGCAACTATTTTCTGGTGTTCTCATTAAGCCTATTTTATGCACCTGTCTTCTATTCACTCTTTTGAAATTGTAGACCACAAATAAGTGTACTGGGAGTGAGTAATTAACCATAATTATTGTGTCTTTGTAATAGTTTGGGATGTTGAGAAGATTTCTTACATGAGGATGTCCTCTGTGAGGAGAGAAATATTCACAGTGATACTGAAGCTTATTACTTGAACTGCATGTCAACAGCAGCCTGCAGTAAGGAGAGCTAGAAAGAAATAAAGGCGGGTGCTTGTGACAGTAGGTTTCACCAAGGACAAATCCCAATATGGTTTAATCACTACTCAGTTTTAAATAATTTTCATGAAGTACTTGCATTTTTGTGTCTACTAAAGGCTTTGATAGTTACAAGCTCTTTGATTTCCTAAATTTGCTATAACGGTGTGTATGTTTAAATACATCTGTATGTATAATGATCTTTAATGTCACTGATCCTCTGTGTAATGAATTAGACTTTTCACTGTTGTAAACAGGACTGATGCGAGATTAATAAACCAAGCCAAAGAGTATTGATACACAGAATTGATGTAAAGCAGGTTAGAGGAGAAGCTAATTAACATGCTTGAGTGATTTACAGTCTAATCCTATACAAAACATTAGAAAACAAACTTGTGAGCACTGAAACAATGAATCCCAGCTGAAGTATTAAAAGCAATGTTTCAAATTCTGCCATGGTTTGTCCCCTCAACACTCCTTAATATTACACTAGGTATGATTTTGCAGACTAAATATAAGCATTGGTATCTATTTTAAAATTGGATTTAATGTGAAATCTGTTCTTCAGAAGGATTTTTTTAAGAAATGAGTGGATTTCCCCATCAATTTGCAAATCTAAACTATTCAATTCAAACAGTAAGTGCAACAGTGTGAAAAGCTATTTACAGGTCTGCAGCCATCTCTGGTTTCATCAATTTGTTTTTCAGTCTTTGTTGTTATTTCTTGTTTCTTATGGACCTCCTGGGACAGCTTCTTGCTTGAGGAGAGAATGTCAATAGCTCATTCGTCCTCCAGGATGTTTCCTCATAACAATGAGAATATTCCCCAAATTTAATCTATCTCTTTTGCATATATTCTGTAAAATCAAGGAACATAAAAAAAGATATTTCAGGAAATGTGAACATCATCTGTATAAGGTTGCTGAGTAATAATAGTATGCTTTTGCTTGGTTTGTATAAAGGGATATTAAAATAGATTATAACTTTCAAAAATCCATTAGTGGAATTCCAGACCGTTTGAGACACTGACTTTGGAGTAGTGTAGATGCTAGACAAAGTTCATCTGAGGAGGGCTTTTTGCTTGGGTTTGTTGTTTAATTCACCAGCATATTCATCAAACTTGCAATTAAACCTTGTGTACCTGTAGGTTAGTCTGCTGGAATATTTAAGAACTAGTTTATATTTTCCTGGTTCCATAAGATACTTATAGCCCATGCAATATGAGGATGCACTGTCTTGTTTGTAGCATTGTTTTAAAAACAACAGTAAGGGAGTATGAGCATGAATGCAGACAGGTATTTGTATTCTAGTTGGGTTCTAGAGACATAAACTTGAGTTAGGTGGAAAGCTTAATTCTTCCAAGATATAATATATGGAAAAAGCACCTGTTCTTTGTCTCTTTACCTGCAATTGATAAGAAAAGATAATTTCTTTTGTTTAGGGCATGTCTACCAGGGGAAATTAACTACGATAGCTATTCTGGATTAATTCTCCACACAGATGTGAGGTTAATATCAAAGAGAAAAAGGGCATTCTTATATCAGAATTAGAGTGTATACATAAGGGAAATAGTCTTGCAGAGTTGTTCCACTTTTTGTTCGTGCCTGAATTTAATCCAGATTACTTTCCTTACAGGCATCCTGAAAAAAACCCATTCTTTTTGTCTTTAGGAAAAGAACTTAGAATCATAGAATAGTTTGGGTTTGAAGGGGCTTCAAAGACCATCTAGCTCCAACCCCTCTGGCATGGGCAGGGACATGTTTCACTAGACCAGGTTGCTCAAAGCCACATCCAACCTGGCCCTCAACACTTCCAGGGATGGGGTATCCCCAGTTTCTCTGGGCAGCCTGTTCCAGTGCCTCACCACCCCCACAGTGAAGAATTTCTTCCTAATAGCTGATCTAAATCTACCTTCTTTCAGTTTAAAGCTATTACCCCTTGTCCTATCACTACATGCCCTTGTAAAAAGTCCCTCACCAGCTTTCCTGTAGGCCCTCTCTAGGTACTGGCAGACGGCTATAAGGCGCCCATGGAGCCTTCTCTTCTCCAGGCTGAACAGCCCCAACTCTCTCAGCCTGTCCTTCACAGGAGAGGTGCTCCAGCCCTCTGATCATCTTTGTGGCCCTCCTCTGGACTTGTTCCAACAGGTCCATATCCTTCTTATGCTGGGGGCTCCAGAGCTGAGTACAGTGCTCCAGATGGGGTCTCACGAGAATTGAGTAGAGAGGGAGCATCACCTCCTTTGACCTGCTGGCCATGCTTCTTTTGATGCACCCCAGGATATGGTTGGCTTTCCGGGCAGCAAGCACACATTTCCAGGCCATGTTGAGCTTCTCATCCACCAACACTCCCAGTTCCTTCTCCTCAGGGCTGCTCTCCATCCATTCTCTGCCCAACCTGTATTTGTGCCTCGACCCAGGTTCAGGATCTTGCACTTGGCCTTGTTGAACTTCATGAGGTTCACACAAGCCCAACTCTCAAGCCAGTTGAGGTCCCTCTGGATGGTGTCCCTTCCCTCCGGCATGTTGACCACACCACTCAGCTTGGTGTCATCAGCAAACTTGCTGAGGGTGCACTCCATCCCACTGTCCACGTTGCTGATAAAGATGTTAAACAGCAGTGGTCCCAATACTGACCCCTGAGGAGCACAACTCATCACTGGTCTCCACTTGGACATTGAGATGTAGACCACAACTCTTTGAGTGCAACCATCCAGCCAATTCCTTATCCACTGAGTGATCCATCTATCAAAATCATGTCTCTCTAATTTAGAGACAAGGATGTTGTATGGTACAGTGTCAAATGCTTTGCACAAGTCCAGGTAGATGACATCGTTTGCTGTTCTCTTATCCATCAACGCTTATCTGGTGGATAAGGCCACCAGATCTGTCAGGCATGATTTGCCCTTAGTGAAATGATGTTGGCTGTCACCAGTCTCCTCCTTAGTTTCCATGTGTCTTAGCATAGTTTCCAGGAGGATCTGCTCCATGGTTTTGCCAGGCATAGAGGTGAGACTGAGCAGCCTGAAGTTCCCCAGATCTTCCTTTTTTCCCCTTTTAAAAATGGGGGTTATGTTTCCCCTTTTCCAGTCCATGGGAACTTCACCAGACTGCCTTGACTTCTCAAATATGATGGATAGTGGCTTAGCCACTTCATCCACCTGTTCCCTCAGGACCTGTGGATGAATCTTACCAGGTTCCATGGACTTGTGCACCTTCAGGTTCCTTAGATAGTCTCGAACTTGATCTTTTCCTACAGTGGGCAGGGCAGTTCTTCATTCTTCCAGCCCCTGCCTTTGCATTCTGCAACTTGGACGGTGTGGCTGGAGCACTTGCCAGTGAAGACCGAGGCAAAAAAGTCATTGAGTGTCTCAGCCTTCTCCATGTCCCAGGTAACCAAGTCTTCTGTTTCCTTCCAGAGAGGGCCCATGTTTTCCCTAGTTTTCCTTTTATCACTGATGTACCTACAGAAGCTTTTCTTGTTGCCATTGACATCCCTGGCCAGATTCTACCAGGGCTTTAGCTTTCCTAACCTGATCCCTGGCTGCTCTGACAATTTCTCTGTATTCCTCCCAGGCTGCCTGTCCTTGCTTCCGCTAACTATAGACTTCCTTTTTGTGTCTGAGTTTGTCCAGGAGCTCCTTGTTCATCCACGCAGGCCTTCTGGCATTTTTGTCTGACTTCCTCTTTGTTGGAAATGCTTTGCCTCTGAGCTTGCAGGAGGTAGTCCTTGAATATTAAGCAGCTTTCTTGGGCCTCTCTTCCCTCCAGAGCTTTACCCCATGGTACTCTACCAAGCAGATCTGTGAAGAGGTCAAAGTCTCTTCTTCTGAAGTCCAGGGCAGTGAGCTTGCTGTGTGCCCTCCTAGCTGCCCCAAGGATCTTGAAGTCCACCATTTCATGGCCACTGCAGCCAAGGCTGCCCTTGAACTTCACATTCACTACCAGACCCTCCTGTTGGTGAAAACAAGGTCCAGCATAGCACCTCGCTGTAGAGGAATTATAGAGGAACGAAGGCAGGTTAATTATCATTGATAACATACAGCTGTGGGCTGGCTTCAGGGGTGGTGGGTTGGCTGACGTGGATAATGTACAGCTGTGGCTGGTTCCTGCTAAATAGTTATATAACTCTAAGGGAGCACATGAAGAGAGATCTGGAAGAAGCAGCCTGAGAAGAGAGAGCACCCTGGGTATAGGAGAGACATAGAGAGGCCCTGGGAGAAGCAGGTGGCCTGGATGAGGAGAGGCTGGCTGGAAGAGTAGCCTAGAGAAGGAAGATTCCAAACACAGCAGAGGCAAGAAGCAGGGTGGACTGGCTTGAAGAGGATGAAGAAACAGCACAGACAGTAGATGAACTTTTGAAACCTTGTGGGGGATTGGTGGCTGTGCTGTGGCAAGGCATGGGAACTATTTTTTGAAGTTAACCTGGTATGGGATGGTAAAAGCTTCGTTGAAACTGGCTAGTTTTGCTAGTGCTGCTACACCTTGACTGGTTGCCCCCTTTATCACTTGGAGGGGGGAGTTGTAGTCAGTGCATTCTAGCAACCTCCTGGATTGCTTATGTCCTACTGTGCTGTCCCTCCAACAGATATTGGGGTGGTTGAAGTCCCCCATGAGGACTAGGCGTGTGAATGCGAGTAAGCTCCTATCTGCCTATAGAGGGCCTCATCTACTCAGTGTTCCTGGTCGGGTGGCCTATAGCAGACCCTCACTACAGTGTCACCTGTCCCTTCCCTCCCTAATCCTGGCCTATAAACTCTTGGTCAGCTCCTCATCCATCCCCAGGCATTGCTCCATGCATTCCATCTGGTCATTGATGCAGAGGGCAATGCCCCCTCCGCATCTCCCCTGCCTGTCCTTCCTAAAGAACCTGTTTGCTTGTATTCCAATACTCCAGAAGTAGGAGCCATCCCACCATGTCTCTGTGATGCCAATAAGATCATAGCCTGCCAGCATGCACATCTCTAACTCCTCTTGTTTATTTCCTATGCTACATGCATTTGCATAGAAGCATTTAAGCTGGGCTCCCAGTGAAGCTGACTGAGTGGCTGCAATTCCTTTGTGTTGCTCTTCAGGTGCTCTCTCGCTGACCTGTGATTCCCCTCCAGTCTTGGGCATCTGTTCCTGGCACTAGCATCAAACTGGTAGGAGTAGGATGGATTGAGCTTCCCCTCCCCCAGCAACTTTAGTTTAAAGCCCAATTCACCAGCTTCATAGTAGTTCCTCTAATCCTGAGTCTGAACTGTGAGAAAAGGAGAATTATCTGTAAACTTATTGCCTTTACTTGCTACTTCAGTTCTTATCTGTTGGAGTTATTGAGCATCAGGATGCTTGGAACTGCATGCAACAGACATAAACTCTGTGCTGAACTCAAAAGAAAAAAAAAAGTGAAAACAATAAAATTATGTTCCCTGGAACAGATCTATAACAAAATAATATTGAAGTCATAGCTGAGGTTTGGTGTTATAGTAATGCATAGCAACTGAGACTGTGACTTCCCTGTCCACATCTGTACATATTTGTAAAATCCATGAAATTGCTGAACCTTTTATCTTCTGATACTCTGACAGGTTCTTTCTGTCTTTCTTAACATAAACGTCTGCTTGGCAGAGAGACCAGATTCTCATATTAGTTACATGATTATCAGATAGCTTATTGTAGCTCAACCCAACTTTCCAGCCCCCTTTCCCCTGAAACAAAAAGCCTCTAAAAACCTATGGGAAATCAGGTGAGAAACTGTATTAGAGAAAATCAGTTCATATATATACGGACCAACAACCTTTTGACCTTACTTGCCAGAATACACACAATAAGGGCAATTGCCAGCACTGTTATTTGTTCTCATTTTATTAAGCCTGTTTTTACAATAGGTGTTAGAGATAAGTACTCTGATGGCTATTTCTCCATATGTCTGGTTTAAATGTACCATAAAACATACTAGATGGTGTATCCATTAACACCATATAGTGACGAGAGTAGCAGATTAATGTTAAACACTGTGTTAAAGGAGAAAACGTTTCTAAAGGGCGTTTGCTTGGGTTAGTGACAGCAACTGGAAATAGTAAAGAATGAAACAATTAAAGAGATTCCCTTCTATACACAATTGACATATTTTCTTTTCTTCCTTTTCTTTAATTTCAGGATGCTTTTGGAGTCAGAATAGTCAGGTTTGGTGCTTCTGGTGCTATGCAATGGAGTTAATTTGTTTGTGCTTCCAGAGCTGGAACGGAATCACAGATATTCTGTCTCTACACCCTCCTCACTCCCTCATTATGTGGAGACACTCTCTGCCCTTGCACATTAGTTTATTTTATACACAAGGTAGATGCACAACACCACGACAGCTGCACATAGTTGTCAAAAAAAATCAAGAGTTTTTCTGTGTTTTCAGTATTGCTGCTCCAATTTTTTGCCATTGAAAGACTCTTATGTATCCCAAACCTAACTGTTGGACCTACGCTGCAGAGAAACAAGTCAGCCTTTAAGCCCCTGGAAAGAGTCAATAGTCTTTAATTCTAAGAACCCATGACGTTTTTTATGAAGCACACTTTTATATTTTCTACTAGACATTCTCTCTCCTTTTTTTCTCTCCCAACAAAACACTAAACACTATTGTTTCTGTGTGCATTACTTTTTTGCCGTCACCACGATCCTGGTTATGCCTTTCAGCTTTGGTGTTCTGCCTTGCCTTTTTCTATAACTCCTAAAAAATAGTCTCTAGCTACTTATTCTTTTTTCTTTTTTTTTTTACCCCTTTCTTGGATAATTTCTTCTTTCTGTCTCTTCTACCAAGTATTTTGCAACAACAACAGTATCTGATTAGTCCCTGTGATTTCCTTTCCTAGTAACTTGTATAGAGAAAACATACTTTGACAGATACTTCAGGCAGATAATGAGGATTTTGGTGGTGGGTGGTCATGTGGTGCTTGAAATCCCCACTGTAATGAATAACAGCCTTTCCCCAACTGGATGTGTTCCATTTCACTTTGTTTAAATGTCTGTCTCAGCTTTACAGACTATAGAGTAAGACTGAGTTCCTCTGAAAGGTTTTCAATTAGCACTGTGTTCCCAAACTATCAAAGCAAAAACGTATCAGAAGGGGCGGGCAAGGGGAAGCAAACAATTAACAATTTTATTTCAAAAGCCTTAAACCGCTTTGGTTGCTTAGCATAGCAAGAAACATCATTTGAATGGAGCCTAATGAACTAATTTTGACAGTCCTGTGCTTGTCAAGCATTGTATTTTTTACCCTTTAAATTGATACAACGCATTACTTTTATTTCTAAGCAGTGAGCAGAAATAAGTGAAACATTTTAATTGAAAACTGAGCTCGTATATTCAGCATAAGAAAAAAAAAACCACAGAAGAAAATGTTTCCTTTACAACAGCAGATGATGAAAAGTTTTCTCCTCTTCTGTGAGAACATGACTTGATTTTTGTTCCTTGGTGTCAGTGTATTGCATTCACTCACAATGCTCCAGAAATTTTTTTTTTTTTAAATCAATTTCAGATGCTTACATTCTTTTTAAATCTCAGGGCATGGGATGGTAGCACAACACCTGCCACACAGGAGGCTGGCCTCTGGATTTAAATTACTTGATGAAGTGGGAGCTCCTGGCACAAGAAGGGTAATTATATTGATTGAAATACAGCCCTGTGAGACTGGATGACTGACAACTGCCTGATTGTGGCTTTAGGAGATGGCCTTCTGCAGTGTCCCATCAGGTGGGACCAGGGGTGGGCACTGCTTCACTGAAAGAAGAGACTTCAAGAGATTAATGTCCTAGTACCTACACGTAGATGTGGTGCTTAATGATATGGTTTAGTGATGGACTTGGCAGTCCTGGGTTAATAGTTGGACTTGGAGATCTCAAAGGTCTTTTCCAACCTGAATGATTCTCTGATTGTATGATTCCATGAAGAAATTTGGTGAAAAGCTCTTGTCTTCTGCATTGATAGATGTTTCCAGTATTGTACTGCTTCTCCTGGGTATGAAAACCCATGGGGCTGATTCCCAAGTCAGCCAGCATTATTCCACACCCACATTCTTCAGCGGGAATGCAAGCATTTGTTGGGTAAAAGAGGGGTCTTGAATTTATGGAGGTGACTGTTTTCTATCTTCTCGTGCCTCATCCCAGTCTGCGTCTGGGATACTGGCTGAGGCTAGTTTTCCATTTGGAGCAGCCATTCGTCATCACCTTGAAAAGCTTCCCAGCAGACAGGAATTTGGAGAGGTAATCTGAGTTTGACACTGTTTTCTTCTTTTTTTGACAGCTCATCAGTGTACCCCATAATGTTTAGAAGAGATTTTCAACACAATGAAAAGCTATGGTGTCACATTTTCTTTAATGGATCTCCCTGCTGTGTAGAGTGGGGCTTATTTTTACTTGTAATCACCCAGGCACCTCCTGAAACTCCAGTGTTTTCTTGTCAGCTCAGATGTTAAGGTAGGTAACATTGGTGTGCTTTTCTCCTGAGCAACTGTCTTGGGCTCAGCTAAACTTTTCAGCATAGTTAGCTGATTAAAAACCAGAATTATCACAGCTGACACTGGGGGTTGAGATTAGGGAAGGCAAGCAGGAGTTATGAGCTGACTCTTAAAATCAACGTAAAGAAGTTGTTAATTCCTGTGTTTATCTTCTTCAGTTTCCCTCAATGCATGGTGACCATTTGTGCCCTCAGCGTTGCATGGACATTTTCCAAGAGACTGGAGAAGCCAAAGAGGGTATGAGTGGAGCTTTCAAACCCCACATGGGTTTATGATAAAAGAAAAAGGTGAGTGAATGCAGGTGCACTCAGAGGAAGAGAGAATGAAGGAACAGTTACAGTAAGACAAAAGGGAGTGGATGAAGTTGTCATGCAACAAAGTGGGAACTGGAGACATAAAACCAGAGGGGAGAATGGGTGGGAAAAGATGGAAATCCTCTGCTGTGACTGCCAAGAGCACCGCTGTATCTGCAGTAACATGTCCAAACTATACTGTATGGACTGGAGAAGGAAGGCCGTTTCTTGCCTTAATTACCCATTTAATATAGAAGGAAAATTTGTGCATGGTTTTAGGGGACGATACTGTTCTGTTCAACAACTTTTTTGTGAAATGTTTTTTTGAAGTGGTGCAAATTTTACCTGGTCATGGGAATTTAAAAATATAGTCTGAAAAGTTAGGCATTTGATGCACTGAAAGATTAGAGGAGCAAATTGCTTCATGTAAAGTGATGAATATGATGCACTCCATTTATAGCAGTTATATTTATAACAGATATGTCTTCAGAATAATAAAACAGGTTTATTAGACAAAGTTACATTTTCTGTAAAGTCCATTTTCTGCTGGTGATAAAAGTCATTAAGGATTTCCTGGTCTTTTTTAGTATTTCTTTGTGACTAGTACTTCTCACAAAATTCTTGCAAATGTGCAAATGCAATTCAGATAAGCATTCTGAAACAGGTGCGTTCCATCTTCTGGATAGAAAAAGGTAGCAGGAACCAATGTCAGTGAATAAATATAGAAAACTGGTCAGCTTTTGCATTTCCTAACACATAACTGAATGAATCTTTTCCCTGCAAACCAATTCTGTAGAAGAAAAGTTTCAGGGTGTTGCTGAATAGGACAGTAATAGCTACTTCTTTCCTCTCTGTCTTAAAGTCTCAACATCTGGCAAGTTTACCTTGACTTTCAGCAATAAGCTTCTTTCAAACAAATATCACTTTCCCTGGGTATTGATGGATGTTCAGCAAACACAGACAAAGTCAAAACCCAAATGCACAAACAAATAGTAGTTGCATGTTTGAGAAATGCTGTGAGTGTGTTTTTAAAGTACGTGACAACAGGTGGTGTGATGGTTTGGTAGTATTGAAAGCTTATAATGGGAAGAAAGTTTTGTAGTACTGCTACTAGATACAACTTTTTATTGAAGTCTTACTACGGCTGAACAAGAAATTAATCTATCGAACTCCTCTGCTATTAGCTCCCCAGACCAATATGTAGCAGCTGGACCTAACATGGGCCTTTCACATGCTGGAGAATATACCTGCTTTCACCCAGCCAGGGAGGGAGCATTAATACTCTGCAGCAGCCAGGAAAACATGTATGTGCTACCAATTAGGAAACCTTTCAAAGTGTGGCTTTGCAGCCCATCTGTGATCTGCAGACCTCAGCCTGGGAACCATTATTCTCTATTAATGGCACCTGGGGAGCAGCGGGGATGGAAAACTGTGGGGTTTGAGGGAGCAGAGTCTATTAAATACTATGGCAACAGGTAGCAAAACAGTGTTCTCCCTTTCTCCCTTACTAATTAGTAGCTGTTAGCATCTGGAGTTGACTGTCTGTTGGTGGATGTAATTTGCTGCACTCCATCTTGTGATGGTGCACGGAAACTAAAGGACAATGCAAGCAGCAGTCAAGCCAAGAGGCAAAAGAAATGTTAGGGATGAGCTCCTGTATGCTTATTTTGCAATACCATGTTTAAAATAAGTCATGCTCCTGGAGGCCTGGGAGTAATGTGCCTAACACAACAATATTTTCTACCCTGTCTGAATTTTTTTGCTTATATTCTTTGCAATCTTTTGGTAGAAAATAGTCCAATACTGGTCTTTTCACTTGTTTGAAAATTCCAGAAAATGTATTGCAAAGAAAACTCCCATGGTAGGTCTGAGGAAAATCTTTCTCCTTAACTATTGGTGATCCAAATCCACTGGAAAGGAGAGGTCTCCAGGCAAGCTCTAGTTTGGTGGCATACTATTGGATTGCCAGGGAAGGCCTAAAAAAGATAGAGGTACAGGGCCAAGCTAAAAAGAAGATTTTCAGACTTAAATATTGCACGTACTTGATATATGTGAAGGCAGGAGTGAAATTAGACCATGCTGCTCAATTGCATTGGTATTTATGCTGGATTGTATTAATCTCTCTCATTCAGCGCTCAGTTACTACCTGGCTCAACAGAGCCAGTACCAGGGTTTGCCAGGTACCACCCTGACATGATAATTTTTGTCCTTACAAAAAGAGCAATAATTGTTGTAAAGGCCTGGTGGTCCAAAGCACGTTCAATCTTCTGTCTACTTCAGTAACCAAGAGACTACAGTACAAGTCAGTTATGTCCCTTTGTAATACTTTGCAAAAACCTGTACATTTTATATGATCCCAACCCGCATGAATTTATTCGTGGATTTGTTTCTATTGTAAGAAGTTTCAGTTACACTTATAATAAGATGTAATAATAATTATATAAATCTGTAGAACATGGGTTGTTGCCCTGGCTTCTCATGATATATGCCAAGGTGCAGCCCTCCGAGTTACATCAGCTCTTTGTCATTAACAGATGGACAATTTCTAGTGATTTAATAAGTGCACTTATGATTACTCCTGTACTTATGTTTTATTTTGCTGCTTTATATGGGTTTTGAGTTTGGATGAATGATGCAGCAGCTCTGCAGGAAGTCAGATAGTATGAGGAACTGTAACAAAATTGGAATTTCTTCTAATTTCAGAAGTTGCAGATTTATTAGGTAAACAATATGTCTAAATAGAAGTAAGGCATTTCCATTTTTAACCGTGCCTAAATAGAAGCTCCAAAGTTCCAATATCATTAGCTTTGCACAAATGGATTTTAATTTCCCTCTGTGTTTCTAATTTGTGTACCAACTTGACCTTGAAGGCCTGCCAAAGAAATAAAACTATCTTCTGAAAATGCAAAAGAAATTACAAAAGCTATGGGAGCTAGGCGATGATGGGCATTTGAAAATCCCACTAGATACCCATCTGCATTTTTAAGCACCTAAGATAAATTTTTATCTTCAAATCTGCAAAACAATCAGTTGCTCATTGGCCCTCTGTGGTGACAGATTTAAAGATCTGCAGGATCTGAAGCAACATGAATTGCTGTGTTACACAAAGGAACTGAAATCATAAACTGGGACAGGATGCAGGAATGACTCAAAAAGTCTTGGGTAAAGCTTGAGAAGCAGGAGCTCCACAGGGACCATAGGGAAATACTTGATCAGGAGTGTTTTTGTTATCGTTACTGTTTCGTTGGTATGTTTTACGCCAGATAATATTGTAATTTTTTTCCAAGCCCTAATTCAGTAGTTCAGTGTATGGTAGTGGATTAAACCCTATTGACACATATGATAAAGCAACACTGGAGTATTTTTTTTTTAAAAAAAACACCTATGCTGTTGAGAGCAAAGTCTTGGGATTCAGGCATTGTCTGTGAGACATGCAGATTATAGAGGGGAGAAAAAAAAATCTATACAAACCATACCAAAATAGTCTGAATTATTACACTGGTTTGTAGTGCCCAAGTAATTGAGAAAGAGAACAGCAGAGAAAGTGCAAATGAAGTGAAGGTGAAAGAACACAAAATTAATTCTAACCATTTCCCTTCTCTCCAAGTCCTGCCTGTGGTTTCTCTACATTAAAAAGATATTTTTGAAGTACCATCTCATTCAACAGATACATGATACCTATATCAAAGGTAGCCTAATACTTTGCAGGACTAAGTTAGATATTCCCAGCTGCAGGATTTTTCTGTCTGTGATTATGGAAATTCATTTGTACTGCATTTTTAGCTCAGTGGCTCATTGTGCTTACTCTATTTTTTTTTTGCCTGCAAGAACAATGACAATCATTTTATGAGAATGAAGTTGTAATTCACTTTTTCAGTTCAATGTTTCCCCCCCGGTGTTCTTCTCTGAGACCATCTGAGGGAGCTGGGCCTGGATGACACTACTTCACCACTCTGTCTCTATGAGTGCCACTGGCATCTTGCTTTTTCTTTGTCTGAATATTTAAGATAGTTCTTCTGAACTTCCAGCCAATGTCACTTTGGAGCAATTTTTAAAATGTATGTAGAAAGCGATTATCTCTTGCCCAGAATGACACACGTTCTGAGAAGCAGTTCTGAATTTCCTTCATTAATATAGTCTGATGTGGGTTTTAGAAATCCTATTTAAAGAAACCAGATTAGTGAAAGCCAAATAAAAGATCTCAAAATCTGGCATGTATTTACATTATCTGTGGAACAATTAAAAGGATTTTCCAGCAGATACTGTTTTATCGATATACAATGTGTGTCATGCAAAACAATGAAGGACAGACAGAGAATGACCCTAGGTGGAGAAAATTCAGTAATTATACAGCTATGAATGGCAAACTCTATTAGTCTTTTAATTGAGAGCTATTTAAATTTTTTTTTGCTTCTTTTTTGAAGGTAAACACATGGAATTTTAGCCAGGTTGTTCAATGTGTTATTGCTTCTTATATCTACAAGGTCTTCAACAGACAGCATTGTCTTACCCTCTGATTTGCCTTGCGTGTTAATTTATAGACGGAAATGAACAATCTTTATTTGCTTTAATTTAACCAGAAAGGCACAACAGTCTGCCTTTGGATGGAATTTATGATAAACTTTTAGAGGAGCACACATGTAGTCAGAATTTAGGATTAAATAGTGTGACGGTGGGACAGGTAATTTATTACCATTGTTTATTTACTGTACCATTTTGATATGTTCTGTATCACAGTTGGAGGTAGATAAGCAATAATGTGGTGAACTGTGATGCATAAAGGCATGAGCATTCCTTAAAATATTATTCCATTAGCATTTCTTAAAATTTCATTAGAGAAGTACTGTAGTTGTTACAATCCTAACATATTTACTGAGTACTAGAAAAAGCAGGGCTGGGTCAATATGGAAAGTTAAATTCTGATTTTTTGGAGATTTTAACTGCACTGTCTTATACTGCAGGGACAATTTTTGCATTCCATTTACTTGATTTTATGTATTATCTTTTTAAAACAGAAATGAGAAGAAAAAGAATTGTCATTGCTTAATATTATCATAGGGTTGTAACCATTAGCCTTCACTGAGCATGACTATAAGGAATAGCTAAGCTGTCATGTAGAACATCAGCAGGACTATGCCCTACCATCAGCCTTTGCTGGAAACACCAACATGTGGCATCAGCCAAAACAAAAGCATGTGCCTTGTGTATGGCGAGAGGCATTTGCAGCCTTCTGTGCTGCAACCGTCTCTGCACAAGAATCAGAGGAAGAAGAGAGAAGCAATGATGGTTGGAGAAGGAGCACCAAATAGACTGAACAAGTCTTGAGTGCACAGCCCCAAGAGAAGCGATGAGAGAGCTTTTTGACTGAATGGGAACAGAGATGGCTCCTAAGGTTCCCTGAAGAGCATTTTTCCAGGGGTGCAGAGCACAAACTAGGCTCCTGCCTGGGAGCTCTCCCATGCTCCAGGTGGGGAGTTGCTCAGCACCAACCACTATGCCAGAGGTGGGCACAGCTGTGAATTTAATTGAACCCACCATGGTCCAAGTGAACCAGGAGTACTTAGAGTACAGCTAACCCGCTGTGGCTTTCTTAAGGAGTAAGGCCGAGTTATTTCAGAAGTGCAATGCACCTGAAGTGGATGTTTATTTCTCTTGACACATGACGTTTTTTAGTACCTTTGGTAGCCTTTGCTTAGGCACTCCAGTAACTCTGACTTAAAATGGAGGCACTGGCAGATTTTCAGCACACTTTGGGTATATGGTAGTGCTTTCAGGCAGGCAGTTTTGTGTGTGGGTATGAAGGCACCTGGAAGATTGCTTTTGGTGGCCAACACAGCACACCTGAGATGACCATTCACGTTTGTCCTACAGACCCTGCAGTGCCTCCAAGGGCAGCTCATTTGTATTCATGCTGCAAGCTGTCTGGGCTTCCAACAAGTCTGATATCTATCCCAGAAGCACTTACACCACTGCTGGCAAGGACTTCCTTACATTTTTTCCTGTCTGTAAGTGGTCTCCAACATGCTCACCTGTAACACTCTCATGCAGCCTGGAATGAATGGCTGTGATGCTGGACGAGGTCATCAGTGTCCACACTGACCACCCTGCATCAGTGCAGATGAATAGGCTGAGGCTTGCAAGACCAAAAGTGGATGAATGACATGGGAAGCAGGACAATCCATAGAGCTCACAGCAAGGGAGTGAGTATGCCATTGCCAGAGTCAAGCAATTAGTGGATTTCAGGGACTTTTCAGCCGGTGCCAGCTATATCTTGCAGTTAGCTGCCTGAAGACCCCTTAATGGGACCAAGTGATCCTCCAGACTTGGGATGATGGACACTGAGGTGCTGACTGCAGAATGAAAAATGAAGCCAGATGGCTTCTGGATCAGGAGATACATTGGCTTAATTTCTGGTTCCCATCAAGGTCTGGAACTGGGCATATACTCTCTCTGCAAGGTAGCTACATTAGACAATTAAGGCACAACAATTTGGCATGAACTGTGACCACTATCGTAGAATCATAGCAGAGGTCTGCAAGCCTGTGTGCCATCTGGCCTGCTCTCTTCAAAGTTTTTGGCTTTGTTGTAGTTTTGGCAGTTAACCCAAACGGAAATGGTCATTGAAATCTGAACTTAAATTTCTTGCCAGCAGACCACTGCTTGCTCAACCTTGAGATAATGACAGATTTCTACTCCGTTCCTAAGCAGTGTAGGTGCAATGGAGAGAAAGTAATTTTGTGGTTTAAAATGCAGTGAGAGGACATTAATTTCAAGCTGTGGCACCCTTGTGACAGGACTGGGGAGATTCACATAGCCCTCAGACTGGAGGAGGGCGTTAGTAGTAAGGAAAGGACATCACCAAGTCAAGAGGACGGAAAAGCAGTGGAGGCAGGAACATTGATAGTGCAGACTGAAATGAAATCCAGGCTCTTCCTATAGCAGGGCTCTCTGTATGCTAACATGGGCTACAATGATCCTCAGACCCATGTCACAGGTTTCTCCTTTTGGCTGTTCACCTTTTCACCCTGAGCTGAAGTTCCCTTATAGGGTTTACTTTAAAATAGAAACGACATTAAATTATTAACTGTAACAAAACCCAATAACACCCCTTCTCTCTCTCCCCCCAAATCCCAATGCCACAGTTAGAGTTTACAGATTGCTAAAGAATGTAAATAAAAGTAGTTTGGTTTATAACAGAGAACTGTTCTCACTTCATTAAGACAAAGCAATCTTTCATGTGTGGATGTGATGAGACACCTACATTGTCATCCTTTGAATTGTCTCAGGGACTGTTTTCTCCATACTTTGATCTAGTCCTGGGCAAAGGCTGTGGGATGGCATCACAGAGAGCTGGAACTTGGCTCTATTCTGCTTATATTTAGCTGAAGCTACGAGCATGCTCAGAAGTGATTTTTCAGATTTTAAAACATTTTTTAGTGACAGAGGGCATGGTAAAGACTTGAGGTACCAAATTCCTTTTTCGCCTCATTTTTTTATTGAAAAGATTTGACCTCCCAAGTTCCTGAGCAGTCTTCGTGAACGAATCAGAACTCACAGTCAAAGATCAAGTCAGGGACCACCTCAGCTAACTGGACACACAAGTCCATGTGGCCAGATGGGATGCATGCAAAGATACCAAGAGGTCTGTCTGATGTCATTGCAAGGCCTCCATCACCCTTAAAAGACTTAGATCAGAGGACGTTCTTAATCACTGGAAAAAAGCCAATGTCGTACCTGTCTTCAAGAAGGGCAAGGAGGATCCATGTAATTAGATGCCATGCAGCCTCACCTCAGTTCCTGGGAGGATTATGAAGCAAATTTTCCTGGATGAATTGTGTTATTTCTGAGCATGGGCAAGATGAGAAGGTGACTGAGAAGAGCATGGATTGACCAAGGGAATACTGTGCCTAACCAATCTGATTTTTTTCTGTGAAGACATGCACGGATCTGTGGATGAGCTGAAAGCAGTGGAGGCCGTTTACATTGTCTCCTATAGTATTCTTACAGGCAACCTGGTGAAACACAGATGGGATAAATGATGAATAAAAATTTGAATGGACTGCTGGGCTTAGACGGTTGTGATCAACAGTATGAAGTACAAATGGTGGTCTCTCACTGGTGGAGTCTCACAGAGATTGATACCAATGCGGAGAACATTTAATGCCTTCATTAACAACCTGGCAACTAGGATGGAGTGCACCCTCAGGAAGTTTATAGATGACGCTAAATGGGGAGTAGGAGAGTGGTTGATATGCTGGGGAGCAGAGCTGCCACTCAGAGACCTGGACAGGCTGGAGAAATGGACTGAGGGAAACCTCATGAAATTCAAAATAGATAAGTGCAAGGTCCCACATCTGGCAGTGATAATCCCTTGTGCAAGGCCACTGCAGGCTGGGGATGAAATGGACAGAATGCAGCTTTGCAGGAAAGGACCTGTGGGCTTTGATGAGCAAAAGTTGGACATGAGCCAGCAGGAAGCCCTCAAAGACCAACTGCATACAGGCTGTACTAGCGATGATGTAGCTAACAAGACTAGAGAGGGAAGCTATTGTCTCCCCATACTTAGTACCAGTGAGACCATACCTGTGGCACTGTATCCAGTTTTGGAGTCTCAAGTGAGAGAAAAATACTGACAGAGAAGGACTGCCAGGATGATTGGGTACTGGAGCACATGATGAATGAGGCGCTAAGAAAAAGTGCATTTGTCAAGTGTGAAGACAAAAAGGCTGCCTGGTGATCTTAGGGTAGCCTTCGTCTACCTGGGACAAGTGTATAGAGTAGATGGGCCAGATTTCTCAGAGGTGCTTAGTGGCAGGTGAGAAGCAATAGACTCAAGTGGCAGCAACACAAATTCTGACTGGATATTAGGGAAAAAAGAGACCTACAGTGAGAGTAATAAAACATGGGATGGGTTGCTTGGAAAGCTGTGGAACATGGAGAAAATTGGAGACATTGTACAAGGCCTTTAGCTAACCCACGTCAGATCTGCTTTGAGTAATTGATTGGTCTAGATGACCTCAAGAAATCCCCCAACCTAAATTATACTGTGATTCTATGATTTTACTATTTTTGCCCTGCAAGTGGCTAAATGAGAGGGGACACAAATGAAGGAGCAGATGGGAGCAGCTATTCAAATCCATTCCAATATGTTCTTTGAGTCAGAGGAAGAAGAGAATCGTAGAGAGAAGTAATACATTTTGCTAGATGAACTGATATAGATGTGAGAGAAAACCAGATATATCTTTTATTAGGTTTGAAAGAGAAGTGGTGCTTTTCAAGCTGAGAACAATTGCTCTAAATTTTATGTTTATATTTAGCAGTGAAAAAAGGTAGTAGGCACTTTCAAAGGAATGAAGAATTCTAGACTAGAACAGAGAAACATCTGTAGTATAGAAATAGACCCTCAACAAGACAAACTTATGCATTACCCCTAGCCCCCCCAAACTTTACCTTCAATAACAAACACTTCAGACATCTTCACAACTGGAAGAATGTGCTCTCACAATATGCTGCAGGAGTCACTATGAAAAAGAGATTCTAAATAACTACCAACAAGCCTAAGAAAGCTTCATCATCTGGACTGAAAACCTAGAATCCCTATTGATTTCTACCACAGCTTCATTAATCACTTTCTGCAGAAACACTGATTTCCTAGTCACAACCAGCAACATAAATAATAGACAGAATACATCCAGAACCAAGATCAGTGCACCTACCTCTGCAATCATTTAATCACCAATCAGTCATTTAAAACAAAACAAAAAGATTGGGCCATACACTCAGATCCTGAAAAAATGGTGTATTAGCTTTGAGGAAATCTTACAACATCTACCCAAATGACGCCAGGGCTACCAAAAAAGGATCATCGCTGGTGAAGAAATCCTGTGAAAATAGATTCCAGCTTTAACCAAACTACCACAATACCATATACAAAGTCTCTTAATTTAAAAAGTCACATCATTTGCATGCAGCTGCCTGGATAACACCCAGCCTTGAAAACAATACTAAATTATCTTCCATACTTGAAGAAAGTTGGAACTTATTTCCTCCTTGGAAAAACTGGCAGCATGTTCCGTGTCCCCCACCTCCCCATCTCACTAAGTTCATTGCCCAAAGCAAGTTTCCTGGAGATCAACATGCACCACTTGTTCAGGCCATTGTTCAGGAAGACTGGGAGTTTTGGCAGGAGGCCCACTTGGCTAAGCAAGGAGCTTCTTAATGAACTAAAATGCAAAGCACATAAGAAGTGGAAACAAGGGCAGACAACAAAGGAGAAGTATAAAGTACGGCTCAGACATGTTGGGACAAAACCAGAAAGACCAAAGCCCGGTTGGAGCTGAAACTGGAGAGGAACATAAAAGCTAACAAGGTGCAATTTTGCAAGCATGACAGAAGTGAAAAGAAGCTCAGAGAAAATGCATGTCCATTTCTGAATGGGAGAAAACCTAGCAGAGGACAGTATGGAAAAGGCTGAAACTCAATGACTTTTTGTCTCAGGGAAAACTTGCTCCCAAATCTCTGTACATACCAGTGCCATATGGGAAAGATGACAGCCAACAGTGTATTGAAATCCATAGGGGTAGAAGGGACTCCTCAGCAAGTACTGACAGTTATGGCTAGTATGTTGAGAGGCTGCTGTCATTTTTGAAAAATCGTGGTGTTTGGGGGGAATCCCTGATGGCTGGGCTGATGTTACACCCAACTTTAAGAAAGGCCAGAAGGAGGATCTAGGAAACTGTTAGGCTGATCAGCCCCAGTTCAGCCCTTGGGAAGAAAGCAGAGCACATCAATTTCTGAATGCAGGAAGGACAGGTAGCATTCAGGAGCAGTCAATTTATCAAAGCAAATCGTAGTGATGGAGGTGAAATTGGAATGAGTGCTGGGCTGAGGTGGGCTCATGATTATTTCTCTCTTTTTGTAACTTGTGAGGCCATATCTGGAACACAAGTTTGACTGCCCCATTTTTCCCCTGTGCCCTCAGTATAAAGAAAATACTGACATGTTAAAGTAAGCCTTGGGGAGGGTCACCAGGATGACTGGGAGGAGCACAGTTTGTTCAACCTGGAGAAGGGAATGCTACGGGGAGGTCTGAATGTTGATTTCTACCACCTAATGGGAAAGTATAGAGAAGGCAGAGACAGACACTTCTTGAAGGTGTCCAGCAAAAGTACATGCTGTAGAAAAGGCCATCAGAATCATCAGAAATATTCAAAGCTCTGTTGGACAAGTGCCCCTGATCAATCTGATCTCAGATTTGAAGTTAGTCCTGCTTTGAGCGGAGGTCTAGACTGTACGATTTGTGTTCACTTCCAACCGAAACCGTCCACGTTTTATTGATTCTGTGTTGAGACAACCCGATTCCTTTCTGTGGTGAAAGGACTGATAACATGGATACAGGGAGAGTGTTAAATGTGGCCTTGTATCTTTCTTGTCTGGAAACTGAAGAAGTATGAGCTGGAAGAATGGACTCCTAGATGAACTGAAAATTGGCTGGTCACCAGGCTGAAAAGATAGTAATCTATGGCTCAAGGTCAAGGCAGCAGCCAGCAGCAAACAGAGCGCCCAAGTGTTTGATAATGAGGCTGATACTGTCCAATATCTTCATCAGCAACATGGATGATGACACAGAATGCACACTCAAAAAGCTGAGGAATGCTTGATGGCGTGCACCGTGACAGTCTTGAGTGTGGGGCATATGGCCAGTGAAGAGAGATCAAAGGAGCTAGGTGTAGTCTGATAAGGAGGATCCATAAGGGGAGAAACTAAGAGCAGCCTACAACAGCTTGAAGGGGAGTTACAAAGCCAACAGAGTCACAATCTTGTAGTAGATAGCAGGTGGTATAAAACCATGCAATGGCCAAAAATCACAGCTTTGAAGGTTCAGTGTGGACATCAGGAATGACTCAATCACTAGGAGCATAGGGCAACAGTGGAGCAGGTTTCCCATAGAGGTGGTGAATCTCTGTCTTTCTAAGTTTTTCAGTACCTGCTTGGCTAGACAGAGCTACAAAGTCTGATTTAGTGTTTGCCATAGACCTGCTTAAGGAGGACTCTGGACTAAGTGAGCACTTTTCCAGTCAAATTTCAATGGCTCTGTGACCCATACTACATCAGAGCAACACATGGAAGACTCATCAACATGTCTCCATGACCCCCACACTTGCACTGCTACAGAAGCATCAAAACCTCTGGTTCCTGCAGAAGCACATCCCAGAACACACTACGCACTGGCCAGTGAGACAGATGCCCACACGGTCTCCATGGCAGTAAAATAACAATAACCACACACTGGAAAAACTCAGAGATCATCAGTGAAGGACAGAAGCTCCCAGTTAGCAGAGGCACTTTTTTCACAAAATAGCCACTCCACCTGGAGCTGCTTAGGCCTAACTCTCCAGGGAGATGTACAAAGTGCCTTCAAAAGAGGAGTGTGGGAACTAAAATGCACACTCCCGCTGGACACAAAAATTTACCAGACTAAATAGAGAGACTGGCTTTATGGCACATTGTAATTCCCTCCCCCCCCAAGCCCTTCCATCTTTCATTGACAATGAATTACCCATCTTTTTCTCTTTTTGCCTGTTAGGAGCTAATGACCTTATGAGCTTTTTCCTTGCTTACACCACTCTTAGCTCCACAGGTACCAACAACTTTTTTGCCCAAAGAGTCTAACTATTTAATGTAATCAAGTTAAACTCAGGCAAACTGTTAAGTCTAATAAAAGGTATTATCTCCCCCTACAAACCTTGCCTCATTTATATCCGTAGATTATCCTGCTATAACAACAATACCACTTTTCAATTACATAATTTCTAAGAACCATCTTTTAAAAGACAAATGCACAATCCTGTCTTTTGCTACTACCCATTTCCTGATATGGAGGTGCATGCCCAGACTCTGCCTGTAAACTGAATTTTCTGATGGAGCCAGATGATATGACAAAAGTTTAATTTGCTCCCATTTGCAATGCTGCAGCTCTTAATCCTGATATAGGTCAAAACCTACTTCTTACAGTCTGCTGAAGGCTGAGGTAAGTCACCCATTGAAAGTTACCTGTTTGTCTTTATGAACTGCATCAATCTCAGACTCGTCAGTACAAACACAAACAAGACTAGGTTGTAGCAGACTTTCGTGCTCCTGGAAATTGCAGACCTGAGCAATTTATAATAGTCAGATGGTCTGTCATGCCTGCATTCTTTAGGGCTGGTGATCTTGGTAGGCAAGGAATCTTTTCAAACATTTAATTTTAAAATTTTTTACTGATCTTGAATCAGCCCATTAGCTAGTTGTTGAAAATAAAAGGGAACTTCTGAGAACAAAAAGGAATCACAGGACTCTCCTGATGGACTGTAATCATGTCACAGGCATGTCATTTCGATGTAAGACTAATCTAAGATGAAGGCCTGTATATAATTCACATATTGCATTAAAGAAGGATTGCAGCAAGCATTAGTTAAACCACACTGAATTCTGTAACTTTTGTAGTTGTTTATAAACCAATTAGACTCTTGCTGAAAGCCAGTACCATCATTGGAACTATTCCCAATTTTCACTTTCAACAGTTTCACTATAGGTCAGAGTTCACTATAAGCTGCTCCACTGTATAATGAACTAAGCCAGAGGGGTTGGCTTAGTAGTCTAAGTATCGCCTTTGAAATATCCAGACACCCTGGAAACAAAGGTTTAAATCCCAGCAGGGTTGACTCAACCCTTCCACTTTTTGAGACAGATAAATGGTGTGCAGTGCGATAGACTATCTATGGACCTCTCTGATAAGGTGAGACCTGAAAAAGATGCATGTGATCTACTCTCTGCACACATTAAAGGGCTTATTGCCTTTTTCCTAAGTGTAAGTTTGTTTCAAATTCTTGGCCAAAATTTTCAGCTCCAAGAGTTATGCAGTTCAATCTGTATTACTTATCTGACTATTGCCTCCTGTTTTAGAGACAGAAATGCTCAAGTGAGACTGCCTGCACTTCAGCCTGATCCAAATCCCATCAAAATTAAGGTTGTTCTTGTAACCTTTATAATGATTTTTTTTGGCGCAACACCTTCAAAAAAATACATCCTGGGTGTCCCTCCCCCAAACCTATTAATGACAATCCTTGTAGTACAGTATATCAGAAACACAAATGCATGTGCAATACCATATATTTATGTCTTCTTAGATATGCATCTGTGCACATACCTAATACAAAAATGAAATCAAACAAATGTGACTCAGTCCTAGATACCTCAGCCCACTTGTCCCAGTTGTGCAGCACATTAGCATTCATCTCACAGTGATTTGCCTACAGAAATTTTGCAAGATGAAAGTTTGATGCATAAGAAGAATCTCAGGACAGAGCGGTTCCCCTAGCAACCTTGCAGCTGGCTCCAGCAGCCCTGACCCAGCTACAAAGCTCTTCAGAAGCTGAGGAGACACACTTAATGACAGCTGGATGAAATTTGGGACTACTGATAAACTGCCTTCTTATCTGGAAATCACCTTTGAGGAATATTATCTTTATTGACTTGCTTTAAAAAAAAAAGGCCACAAACTGCTGCTACAAATTAGTACATAATAATAAGCAGCAATACCAATTTATTAGTGTGCCCTCCCTCTCCACCAGTAAAACACCTGGGGCACTGAATAACGGAGTAAAAATAAACACAGCATAATTAATTAACACTGATTACACTCCCTCCCTTCTGAACCATCTCAAATGTAGCTGTTTAGTCCTGTCTGGCTCGCCCATGCCTCTCCCCATGCCACTTCCACTGGGGAGCCCCTTGTTGCATTTCCCAGTTCCCCATTGCCTCTGCAAGCTCTGGCCTTCCCTCATGTCTCAAAGTCAGCTTACAACTTTGTTCTTTCTCTATTTCTGTCAGTTATGTTCTTGCTTTCCATCCCCTGCCCCCATTTTGTGAAAAAAGGCCAGTTTTGTCTTTTGTTGGAGGGGGCAGCAAATGCAACTGTGTTGTGGTAGTAAGGAAATATTTAGAGAATAATGTGCAAATATTGCTGTGATTTCCCAGGTCTTGCTCTCTGCAATGCTAAAACCAAGTATTATCAAAAGTTTGGCTTTTAATGACATATTCACATGGTATTTCTGGGCCAGCCCTGAGCCTCCTGATTGCCTACCATGTTGTCCAAGTTAAGAAAAATCAAACACCTCTCTCCATAGAGAGGCTGCTGGCACTGGCCTCTCTGCTCAGTTACAAGGTGCTGCCTTCTAGCCAAGTTTCAGCCTGAGATTTGTATAGCTTCTCCACTTCACACTAAGGCTGACTCATGGGCGAAGACAATGTTTAGCTGCTAAAGACTGAGCCAGAAAAAATTTGGTGTTTGTGTGTGTGCAAGCTGAACAGAAGGAAGATTCAAGACAACTCTGTCACAGAGCACAAGAAAAGCCATTCTCTATAGGTTACTTATCATCAGGATAATGCTAACAAGATGAGAATATGAAATTGTTATATGTCAGGGGAAAAAAAAGCCTTTAGTGTCTTAACTTTCTCCAGTGTGCTCCTTTCCGTGCTCAGCCCCTGTCACCACATGTCGATCTCTGCAAGGATTAACCAGCAAAATCCCCAATGCACAAACTCATGAGAACTCATTAACACCTTCCCCCCTCTTAAAAATAAAAAGAGAAAAAACTCCCTAAGTTCTAAAAAACAAAATGAAGTTTTGTTCTATGTTATAGTAGTTAATACGTGTTGTAAATGTTACATGTTGCACAAGTTTGAATGAAGCTTGTAGTTACCTCCGTTGCGTTATTCACATTACTATTAAGACAGAATGGTAATGAAAAAATCTTAGCAAGATTTATAAAATTCTGATGGGGATGGACCCCCCAAGTCTTCAAGATAAGTTACCTATGTAAACAGAAAATCTGCATGTCAAAGGAAGATATGCTCTTTCACAGCTTCTGTTAGGCAGGAAATTGTAAAAGTTGTGGCTGAAAAATGAGCACTGTGTACCTGTGCAAGACTGTGGCTGGAGATGTGACAGTGCGTGTGACAGCAGCTTCAGCATTTGTTCATGCTGGGATGAGCATGAACCTCCTTTCCACAGATTTGCATTTTGAAGGGGTTGCTTGTAGGGAAGACAAGCTGTTTTAGGGCAAATACACTCAGCTTAAACCACTACTCATTCTAAGCTTCAATTCTGCATCTGTAGCTATTCAGAAATAGATATAAGTAGGTTTAGATTAAATGCTGATAAATAGATGAAATATGCTTCCACATCTTATGTTATTTAAAGTGATTTTCCTCAGCTCACTTGCCAGCCTCCAAAGCTAAAAGATATGCCTTATTATGAGTAGATACACATACACAGTCTGTAATTTTGAATCATCCTTTCACCTTGAGATCAGCTGCGCAAAGCTCAGGCACAGGCAGAGCAGGTAGCTGCCTTGGATGGCTAGCTGTCGGTGGCTGTAAAATTATGATTGGCCCTGGCTGTGGCTCTTTTGCCTGCTTTTGCCTGTCCTTTCTCCTGGAAGGGATGGGGACCAGCTGTCTGAGCCACCCTAGCTACCCTCACAGCAGATGTCTCTCCCTACGTAGCTGGATGAGCCACTGTCCTGTGGTTGGGGTCAGGGTGTGGTGCTGGGGAGCGTGTGATTTCTCCAGGGTGGAAAGAGAGGGACAGGCTCGTTGCACTGCCAGTCTCCATGTTTTTACCGTCCTCCCCTTCCCCACGCCATCTGTGCGAGGGCACAGATTCACGGGGAGAGGGGAGGAGGAGGGAGCAGACTCACACTGCCACCCAGCACCACTGAAAGTCTTACGTAGTCTCCCCAAACCTCCCCAAACCACTGAATCTTTCCAGCCCTCTGCACCACTCAGCCCTCTTCCTTCTCTCCCTTCTCCCCAGGCATTTCCCGTTCCTGGTCCCTGATACCTCTCTTCCCCAGCTGACATGTACCTTTCCCCTATGCTGCATCCAGCTGTCTCTTTTCACTCTGTGTTTGCATGCCCCCACCTGTGCACTTGACATACACATTCCTGACCTCTGAGCAAAGTACTCCTTTTCTCCCCCACCTCCGACGTCTTAGCTCTGCCCAGTGCCCTGCCAGCCCCAGCTCTGTCGTGAGGCCACAGGGAGCAAACCAGAGCTGTCAGCTACGCACCAGCCCCACAGCACCATGATGCCAGCCGTGCAAAGCTCTGGCCACGAAAGCCACTGCAACAAAGAATTTACAGTCTCAGAAGACAGGACAAGCAGAGACTTGTGAGAAGGGAAACAGGAAAGCAGAGAGAGGAAATATGACAGCCTAACACAGAGGACATCAGTAATGTCTTCAGAGCTAGATGTGCTAAGATGGACCTGCATCTCAAAAAGAACAGGGTATGGCTAGGGGACCATCACTCGTAGAAAGCAGGGTTACCAAGATTTTGTGATCGACCGTAGGGAAACATTGAATTTAATCCCCTAAACACCTAGCTCAAATGGAAAATAATTTAGGACACTACAGTCTGAATAAAACATTACAACTTAATAAATACCCACAGTGGTCTTCTCTGAGTTTATAAGCCATGGCTGTTGAAAATTTTAGACTTTCAAGACAAAGACAGAGGGATTGACTTCAGGGATATGTCACCTCTGAAGCAGACCAAAATAATTACAGAATAAGTGGTGAAATATACAGGACAGGAGAAAGGACATCCTTGCTAGTACACTGCTCTAAATTCAGTGTGATTGAAAAGATTTCAGAAATATATTGGTAATTTTTCATGGTATGGAAACTGAAAGAAAAAAAGAAATGCTTCTCCTCAGATATCCCAGTTCTGTGTTGTTTTGCTGATTAGAAACAGCCTAATTTGTTTTACGATATAATTTGTTACTGTACCATGAGGTTCCAATAAACACTTTAATAAACATAATCCAAGAAGTCATCAACCCTGGTTATGTCTCCATAAAAATTTATGACAGCATCATTCTGCCAGGGCTTCTTACTGAAGAATTTAACTTAGATGGTTATTTATGACTTTTGGGTAGGGAGGGACATATTTGTAGAACAGTTGGATGCAGTTGACTAACCACATCAGCCCCACATGTCCATAGAAGCAGACGTTTAGACATTTAGACTTTTTTTTTTGATATTTTATGCTTCCTGCCTCCCACAATGGCCTGATGCAAAAAGGGATGAGCAGTGAAGTTGTTACAAGCCTGAGCCTGAGCTCCAGCTCAAGCCTGTGGATGGGAGACTGGCTCTACCTCAACACTGCCCTGCTAGCTACAAGAGCTGGTACTGGGGCTGGTGAGTGACTCTTTCTGGACACTGGAAGCTGAATTCCAGTCCAGACACTCTGTCCATTGCTTTATGTATATCTAGAACCTGCCTGATCTTTATGGTTGAAACACTCATGAGAAAACGCTTGAATTGACTTAACCCCACAAGTCAATTCTGTTTGTTCCTCCCAGTTCATAGTTTCAGTTAATAGTTTTGCACCAAGTCACATTGGAACAGTGAGATTATTTTTGTATATATCTTAGCAATACTTAATGCTATCAAATACTTAAAAATAAGCTTTGGTACAAAGGCCTTCACAGACTACAGGAGCAAAGGAGTAGCTCTGCCAAGGGGAGTGGAGGCTGGACCTGCCCATGTCTGTGGGCTTGGTGGGAACCAACAGCACCAATAGAGCAATTCATAAGGAGGGGCACAAAGCCAATAAGCAAGAAAGAAAACAGGGTCTTTCTGTTAGCCTTGGTGAGAAGATCAGAGCTTGTAAAAGTCTGATACCAGTGCTCTGGGCAGGTGCTGGATGTCCTCAGCACCTCTGTTCATATCTCTGTGGCAAGTGAGCCTGGGAGCCTGGGTGAGCCCTCAGCATCACAGAGCACTTGCCCTTGGGAGCTGCTGCTTGGAGCCTCCCCTTTTTAACTTCTATTATTCTTCAATTTTAGTTGCAGCATGGAAAAGTAAAATAGAAGGGATTTGATGCATGCAGAGATAGTTCAGTTTAATGGTAGCAACAATCTGCCAAATTCCCAATAGTAATTGGCCACGTTTGTCTCCTTAGCTGAAAAGAGACTGTCAGGAATATGATTTTTATAAAAGATAGCTGGTTTTATACCTCTTTATACAAAGTAGACATTCTTGGCATAAATCAGCATTAAAGCATTTAAACAATAAGTTGTTAACTCATAAAACAGTAAGTCAGCTTTCAGCACAAGCCAAAATCAGTCACTGTCAGGTTCTGCTCACTTGGTAGGAGTCTCCAGGCAAATTCTCTCACATCTGTGCCTTAAAAATAGATTTATCTCAGTCCGTGGGAGATTTAGCTCAGACTGTCATCAGAAAGAGGTCCATTTCCAGGCCATTTTTATAGCAAAGTCATACACACACAGGTGTGGGGTTTTTATTTGTTTATTGGCTTGCCTTTTTTGTTTTTTAAAGGAAATGTCACTGTTTTATTTTTCATGAGTATTGCACCACAGAGACCAAAAGTATACGGGCTTCACCACAGTGCCTTCATTTGTAAGTCCTTCTATGGCTCAGTATATGACTGTTCTTTACTACATTGGCTTATGCAGCTTTTTCCTTTCAATTTTCTTAGCATTACTTCCTATGGTACAGCTCAAGACTAAAAATAAAGGATAAAATGACAATAAAGGCTCCCAGGGAAAAACAAAAGGGAGGAAACATGAAAAGAACTTGAGAAGAAAAGGGTACAAAAGCACAAAGTACAAAGGAGCCTAGAGTTGAAAAGATTATGGAATTAAGGGGAAAAAACGTGCTAATGTAATCTTAAAAAAAAAAAAAAGAGAAATAATTCAAATGAAAAGCCATCAAAAGGAAGATAAAAAGAAGGAACATTTAAAAAAAAAAGGGAGAAATTTTTAGACAGCCTGTTTAACCTGAGGGAACAGCCCTCAGGAAAGCCAGATGTAGTTTACTGAAATTATTATCCTAATAAAATGTGTAACAGAACAGAGAGCACCATAACAACACTTTTAATGGAGAACAGAAAACCATGTTCTCCCTCTCCTTTCATAACACCTTTGTTTTGAGTAGATCATGAGCACAACTTGCGCAACAGGTGCTGGCATTCCCAGCTCGTTAATTCTCTGCCAAAATGATGTCCTTGCAGCTTGTCCTTATTTCCCTGTGCTAAACATCGAAAACGCGGTTTTCTCTCCCTATCAAATGGGGATATTATTTGTGGACCTGTCTCAAGCTGGGGGGAGAGGAGTGGTCCCCAAGTCCTCCACATCTGGAGAGAGCAATGGAGATGCAGCCCTGCAGGGCGGGAACAGCGTCCAAAGCCCTGCCTGCCAATTGCCCTTTCCTCAGGTTCATCCCAACAGGTAGCTGTAATTATTTATGTGGTGCTCTTAGCAGGGTTAAAGTCAAATGGCCTTCTGAAGGCAGAAGGAGAGAGTCGGTTCAGCTTGGTAAAACACAGTCATTAATTTTCTACATGATAATCTTTCATTACAGTGATATATTTAAAGCTCAGAAATCTCTTTTCCCCCCTTATTCAAAGCCCTTATTTACAGCAATGTCTACATTTCCTAAAATACTACATTTTTGTCTGGGAATTGCTATGTTTCTCTTAATTTCAGAAATGAGCTATTCTGAAAGATTAAAAAAAAAAGTGTTACACGTGTTTAAATGATATCAATATAAAAAAATAAAAGAGTGAGGATTCTCATCAGCAAATTCTCATTTCCCATTTAATTTCACTTGGGGCCCAAGTATAAAGTAGTTGAAAAGGCAGTTAGATAAACTAGCAAAAGAAACATCTGTCAAGGACTATTACTCACAAAGGTGTAAACTCGATTTTTTGGCTTAAGAAGCCACTAATCTACATCACTAAGACTAATGGAAACTGAAATATCACTTGGTTCTCATCTTGACTTAATCTTGCTTTAGACCAGATGGAGCTGGTCTAGATGCACCATTGCATGCAGCTTGCACTTTCATGTTATAAAACCAGAGCACAAAGAACAAAAAATACCTTTAAAAAGTATTTGTCATGGAGATTCCATTGACATATATTGCATCAAAAGAGACAGATCGTCACTGCTAGACACACCAGTAACAACAGAGAGTATGAAGTCTACGTTTCACATTGCAACAGAGAGCTCTGTCTGGTTAGAGAAAAAGATGGGCGATGGAGCAACTTCTCATTAGGTCTGCACACGTGCAGGGAAAGGTCTTGGCAAGCGAATCAGAGGGCTACAGAAATATTCAGAAGTGGTGACTGCAGTTTCCAGACAGGCTGGGTAGTTGTTTCTGATGTTCATGAAAACTTTATCATCATGGGTTACACACAGCCAAACCCTATCAGTGCTGACCTAATCATTGCTGGGATGGGGATAAGGGAGAGGGAGCAAGGCTGAAATCAGAGGAGCCTAGAGAGCAGGGAAATTGAAGGTAAAAATAGACTGCTGCCAAGCTGTGTTTGACATTCCCCACATGCAAACCCCTGGCAGTTTAGAACTGCACAGTCAGGAGCAGGTATAAAACCTCATTTCTGACCGTGGTCTGATGTGGAAGTGGTGTTGTCTTTGTGATGAACCCAAGCTAATAAGCCCTGGGAATACCATTGTCCTTCTCCAGGGATGGCCCCAGATGCCTGACCATGTCTTGATTCCCTTCTCATTGCTCCTACCAAAGAAAACAGTACTTAGACTGGCGTTTAGTAAGCCCAGAGGGATCTTCCAGTAGTAGGAATTCCTTCATTTGTAGCTGCCTTTGTATTAATTTTTTCACACATTTATATTCATAACATGTATGTTGAGGGAATGGAAGCGATAAGAAAGCAGGTGTAGCATAGGTGGAACACTAATCAATTCTCCTGTGGCGAAACACTCCTCATCACCACTTTATCTAGGCACAGAACTTCCCGGGTTTATCAATTTTGGCTCAGTTTACCAGGAAGAAAATGCTCCGTCATGTGCAGTGCCATGTAACCAAGATGTGCAGTCAAACTGGAGCAGTAATGAAGACGAATTGCACAACCACACTCTGTATAGCTCATCAACTGATGTATGTTTGGGTAACATAGCTTATCATATCCACTGGAGAGAATGAGGGGTGCTTTGTGAGATGCTCAGGAATAGAAAAAAAAAGTCTGCTAGAGAAACTTGTTGCTAATCATAGATGGATCTTGGTGAACTATTTGGCAATAAGCAAAATGGGACCAAATGGGATGCAACAGGCAATTCCTCCCAGAAGGAGGTGTCTTTTGGGGGCAGAAGAGCAAATTTTCATGGAGTGGGCACAATCAGAAGACGTTGGCTGGTTTACTAGTTTAGATTTCCAGGCCTGGGACTCCACCTGGCCATGTGAGTCTATTAATGCAGGACTGTGTCTCCCTCAGTTAAAAAACACAGTCCTGTCTACCGGCATTAGTATAACAAATTTGTGGAAATGAAAATACATGAAGCATTTCCCAAATGGTCATGCATATGGTTATGCTTGACTTCAAAGCTGAGTGCATTACTATGACCTCCCTCCCCAGAGACTCCTTTTTCCCAAGGGAAGAAATTTGTGTCTCTGTTACTTTTGCACCTTTCTTTGAACACATCTTAATGTTCTTAGTGTTAATTCCATTCTTCTTTAGCAACATATTCTCCTTTATATAAGAAGTCTGAAAGCAAACTCCCACGTGAATGATGGTGTCAATATTCCCCTCCACAACCTCCTTGTCTTTAAACAGTAAAACTGTTGACACATGGCTCAGAATATGAATATTTGATCAAAATGAACCTTCAGTGATTCCAGAAATTTCATGTCCCCAAGCGTCTTTTTGGCAGATGGCCAGTAATCATCTACATTTTTTTCCATTTGGATCCACCTTGTTTCAGGTTTAATGCCCTTAGAATAGAACAACCATTATGGAAATTAGTTAGCAGCTGCTGTACATCAATGTTTAGAAAATTAATATTACCCACATTACACAGCACAGAAGCTGAATTTTAATGAAGCATGGAAACTATAAGCAAATTGACCTTTCACCTCATCAAAGAAATAGTCAAACACAACTTTGTCTGAGAGAACTTTTAATTTCCACCAGAATTCTCTGGATATGATAGCAGAAATATACTATTTTCATTATAACCAAAGGAATTAAATACTTCTGCAGATTAAAGATGACAATAGAATCTAAACTATTGTGTGTTCTTACTGCTAAATTTTAGAAATATTTTCATAGTCTTATGACAGTGGAAATTACAATACTTTATAATAATAGATCTAACACATGAAGAGAAATGAGCAGATATATGCTGGGAGGAAAATGGATCTAAGCAGTCGGTGGAGGTTTCCCCTGACTTAGGAGCCATTACCAGCCCATACCAAGAAGGCAGCAGCACCAGCCCCTTGCTGGCTTTTTGGTTGCTGGCGTCTTTGCTTGGCTGTTTTTCATCACCATTTTTGTTTCCTTTTTATTGAACTATCCAAAATGTTCAATTCTGATCTCTTTAATTTAGATTGTATATCTTCTGTTATATTTTAAGACAGTTATAACCAGATCACAGGAAAAACAGAAGGGGTAAATTTATTATACTCAAGCAGTGTCTCATGGACATTTTAATTTCAGCTAGAAGCATTTGGTTAATGTATTTTTCTCTCTTTTTTAAAAAAAATAATTGCAAATCCCACTTAGGAAAACTTGCAGGGTGTCCTTCTGCAGAGACTTCCTAAAACAATTTTGTAGCCTGATTAGAACACTCCTAGTCTGTGTTCCTGTGTATGTGCTTGTGTGGTGGTGTGCATTTTGTAAACATGCGTCAAGACGGCCAGTATAAATTTAGCTTAAGGGTACATGCATTCTACAAATGGCAGCTAGCACAAGAAAGTTTTCTGATGGATAATTACGCACAATTTCTAGCAGAACTTTTTACTGGTGCTCAAAGTTAGAGTAACAGGTCTGAAAGCAGTAGTGGTCACATTTAGTTTTTATTCACATTTTGTTGGTAATAAAAAAGCTCTGAAACTCTCAAAAGTTAATAAATGTAAAAAAACCCAGGCTCATCAGGAGGACATTACAAGACTCAAATAACTATAAAATAAACTGACTTACCTGGATGCATCAGGAATCCTGCTCTGTGCATAGGGAATAAAATCAAAAGAACTTTGGAGGAAGGAGAAAGTCTGCTTATCATTTCCTTCAGACACAATGCTGATTAGAAGACTGCAACAGAACCATAAAGTGCTGTAAAATTACTTAAAGGTCATCACATGTTGTAATAAACCGTAACCTAATTTATTTTTTTTAATGCTGACATGAATCTGCTGAAACTAGAAAAGCAGGTAACTTTTTCAATTAATGTCAAAATGTTCCATTTTATTTTATAGGTTGTTTTACCCATTCTAAATTAAAATGATGCTTTATTATGGCATCATTTTATAAGCCCAAAGAGACATTTTGACATTTAGCATAATCTTCCAGAAAATCAAAAGAGAAATGGTTGCAAAAGATGTACTGAATAAAACACTCTGAAACAATATGTAAGAGAGATTACATTATAAACAGGAGTAGTGATTAAAGTATTGCTTTTTCCCCACTTCAGACCGTGGGAGTTTATTTCCCCCCACCTTCTTAATACTCTTCAGCACCATCTTTGAAATAAAAGGCAAGCATCTTACAAGAGAGACCTTTTAAAAGCAATAAAAATCCTTCTCCAGCCTTCATTTTTGTCTCGTTATTTTACCTGTAACTATTTGATGACAGTTTAGTGCAGAGGTATTATGGATTTAAACTGCAATTTATGGGCAGTCTCTGCTCCTTACGGGGGCACCGTGGGTGAAGAGATGAGATATAAAAGCTTGAATAGTCTCACTTAAAGAGCCTCTTTCTCCCAGCCCTCTCTGCAGTTGGGCACTCGAGCACCCCCGTTCACGCCCCCACAATGCAGCAGCAGGAGGATGCTGTGGCCCGTCTCCCACCACCAGCCTTTGTCCCCTGCTCACCTGCACCTCCCCACGCAGCTGTAACTGCTTTGGTTCCCCTGAGGAGGTGACCACCCTGTGTCCTGGCACTGGCCCCCTCCCTGGCTCCTGGCCATGGCTACCACTATGCCAGCCACGCACCCCAAACTTCTCTGAACCCGAGGGATGTTTGCAAACACCCCATAAGGGTTATTGAAGCCTGATGCTGCAGGGATTAGCAGAGTCAGTCCCTCTTAATTGGAAGATTTAATTTACTTTTGAGCCACCTTTTAGGTGCCCAGAGCAGTCCTGGTTTCCTCTGTGTGTGTCTTCAGGAGGGCGTTTCCCCCATTCCCATCCCCACCAGAGACCCAAGAGGCGGGAAGCAACTTGGGGAAGATGCTTTTTCCTGCAGGCAGAGGTTGGAGGAACAGATGAAAGGCAGTGGCAATGTCTCAGCCCCAGTAGGACCTCACTGTCTGTGGAGCTTCATCTTTCCTCACTGGCAAGGAAAAGGGAAGTTATACTTCATTAAGTGTTAATCACTAAGTGCTGGCACAAGATCAGCTGCTTCCAGGGACATGGTAACAGCCCACGGCTGCCCAGGAGGAAGCATTGGTTCTTGGCTGCCCGTGGACATGAAGCGTTCTAAAGTACAGGATATTTGTGTGGAGGCAGCAGTCCAGGACAGGTGAGGGAACAGGTGAAAGGGAAGGCCAGTGCCAGTCCTGCCCGGGGGACCACAAATGTCTGCTCAGGGCCAGAGATGCCCTGTGCCGTTCCTTGGAATGGGAAGAAGTGGAAAGAGCAAGTCACAGAGGGCTGGACACGCAGGGGGAAATCGTGAACAGAACACACAACACCCACACAGCTGGTCTGGGATCCCCAGGCAAACTGTGTGTTGGGGAGTGTTAGAAATGGGACCAACAAGACCTACAGTCTGTGGGGTAAGACACCAAGGCCAACCACCCAGAAACATCATGGATGACGGGGGGGTGGGGTGGGGGGGGGTGGGTGCGTGCAGCTTGCGCCTGGGACAACTTGCTGTTTTCTTGCATGAGGAAGAAGCAAGTGGAGGAAGAGCCATCACACTCCGGCACATGCCTTGGAGATCTGGGGCTTGAGCTCAAGTCAGTTCGGCAGGGGAAAAAGTCTCAACCAGTCTCAGCACCATAGGAGAGGTATCTGGCTGCTGGGCAAAGGGAGCGGGATGAGGTGGATCATCACCATCTCCTGCCAGCTGCATTTTATTTGGGGTTTGGCGTGATGAGACCACCAAGTCCCTGCGTGCTTTTCCAGCTTACAGCAGCAGTTTTCTTTGGGAATTAAACACTGCCAAGTGATAGGGCAGCAAAACCTTCATTTTGGACAAAGGAACTTTCATCTGCAGTGAATTACCTGTGGCTTCCTTATACACTTCAGGTATTGTCTGCTCTGGAGGTGGTTACTGGAAAGGCATGAAAAATACACTGCTGGAACAAAAAGAGAAAAAAAAAAGGCAAAATAGACGGTGTGTTCATTGCACAGCAAAAGGTGAATGTTAGAAGAGAGGGCATATAATTTGAGGTATAGGGCTGGAATCGCCATTGATCTAACGAGCCTCACAAGCTTCTTTCTCCCTGTGTGTTAAATCACTAGATCCCTTCCCCAGTACACCTTGTAACACACAGCCAGCCGGTTTTCATCTTGAATGATACACTTGCAAAATCTCCAGTAGGTCTCATTAGCAAGGAGTTGCTAGCATTTGCAGATGTGCTGGATTTAACTAGTATCTCACAGGCGAGTTTTTAATGTCCTTGTTATGACTGCAACTGCAAATTCGAAAGATTATACATGCCAGCTCCAAATGACTGCAGCTTTCTGCCCACCCCCAGGAAGAGGACAGCACTCACACTGTTTGAGGTCAGTCAGGACACGGGGGTTTCTGCTCTTCTGTGTTCATCAGAAGGCAGAATCTGAAGTGCCAGTTTTGTAAAGAACTCTGTGTCCAGTTCTCCTCCAGCCCCAGTGCTGAACTGCCTGATCAATACTAAATCTAATTTATAATGATGGCCCCTGTGAAGCTTGCAAATGTTATGTCAACATATCTTAATAGCTTTGGCTTCCTGAGTAGCCTTGTTAGCTGCAACCTTGTCTGCTTCTGCCACTCTCTTAACTACTTCCACCTATGGAGCCCCATCTGTAACGATGATGACCACTTCTCCCATCCTTCTTGCTCTCTTCTACCAGTGGAGGCTTCCACACTGTCGGTTCCTGTCATGCGAGAGCTGTCTGAAAAGCACATGGAAGAAAAAGAGAAGAAGAGGGAAGAAAACAAAATTAAATCCCCTGCCGATTCTCCCCCTCCCTGCAACTGATGAACCAAAGAAGGAAATAATTGCTACTCTCTTTTAATAACGGCACGTTTACAGAAATTTCCATAAAGATAATTCAGAAAGGAATGCATGGATTTCTTCTCTGTGGGGTGTCCAAAACGGTTTGCATTGTTCTGTAATGTAATGTTATTAGTGCTCCATCTAATTTATATTTGCATTTCCCTGTCTCCAGGGCAAATTTTTACAACTCACTTGCAAAGTACTAAATGAAGAAGTGCTGCAGTGCTAAAGAACTACATCTTCTAGCAAGCTTTCAAGCCATTCATTAATTGCCAAGGGGCCGAACTTGAAAGGTGTTGAAGGACTCCAAAGAAACACTGAGTTTTCTCCATCTTCATGTAGAGCAGAGAGCCCACAGCACTGCAGGAGGTCAGGAGAAGTGGTTGTTCATCACAGCTGGAGCATGGAAACTAGAAATATATGCATTCTGTTCCTGTAGCCTATATTTGCTATAAACGGGAAGGGCTGGCTCTACTTACCATTAGAAGGTTGGTTGAAAGTGGAACAGAGGCGGATGAATGATAAGCGACAGCTGGAGAATCAGTCTTCCTGAGGTGTCTCATTGTCAAAACATGTGCCACATCCACGTGCATGGCCGGGTAGTTTAGGCAAACCAGCTTTCACTAATTGGATACTTACAAACACTTAAAAAGCCCCAGTTATCGCAGGGCTTCTCCTGCCAGTTAACTGTGTAGGCAGAGTCTCTATCTCAATGGAACAGTACAGATGAAGATAGGAAATAATATTAGTGTTAATAATGAATTATTCTGAAGTAGCTGTAAAATCTCCTTTATGTGCACTGGGAAACTGGTGCAAAGCAAAGAGATGTAAATGACTTGCCTAAAAGTCAGATGAGAAATGAGTGGCAGTGGGGAGGAGGAGGGGACAGATCCCCTGAGTCTCAGTCACATTCTTCAGACTCAAACAATTTCTTGCCTTTCAGGTATCATCGGTATAAAAAAGTATAAATATCTGTACATAAAAACCTTACATAAATTAAATACCACCAGCGGATTCTTAACTCAGAGAGTGAGCGTATGCTATTTCAAGAATCTGCCCAGCATCTCAGGTCAAGCTAATTTGGATATAGCAACGCAAGCTGCAGACATGCCTGAATAGTCACCAAGGAACAATGGTTACTCTTTTCTTCCAGAAAAGAGCTCAGGCTTCACAGCCCATGGAGAATTTGTATTAAAAATCACCAGGTCTGGGAGAGAGAGAAACATAATGTGAGCTTTCTGTTCTAAATACCTGATCAGAAGACAAGGAAAGGAAAAAGCTTTCTGGGCAGCAGAAAGTCATGATGATTTCTGTGCCTGTGATGCCAAGGTGGCTGTTTGTTTTCTAATGAGAATATTATAGTGCAATTAAAATGAAATAAACTTATTCCACCTAGTTTTTAATGTCAGTAACTCCAGGCTGCAGTTTATGGCAAACTGTCCACACAACAGGGAAGCTGCACCTGCTTAAACATCAGGTCTTCATTTGGCCAAAAATCTTTACAGATGCACCTTGGATTTTGTTTTTATAAGATGACTTTGCATACTTCACTGGGTGCTCATCTTTCAGATATGTTTGCGAAGCAGAAAAGTGTAATATTTCAAGTCTTAACCATGTGTCTTAGTTAGCATCTCAAGCCTTATGTTCCAACATTTTTAAAAACTCTTAATTGATTCAAGGTAAGGAGTCAGAATCACTTTTTCCTCAGCAGGGATTCAAAGAATCCATCCACCTGTTCAAAACAGAGCATGAGCCAAAATTTCATGTTGGAGTGACAATTATCTCTCTCAGAGAAACAAAGGTGTCCTGTCCCCTCGCTTTTGTTTGGCCCATCCTTTCCACTCTGTAGTGAAGGTGTGATCCCCAGAAACAGTCTTCTGCACCGCAGCAAATGTGGCAAGTATCATTTGCAAATATTATGCCAAATTAGAAACAGTAGCAAGAACGAAACCCAATTTCCACTTCAGCAGCCTGAAGGTTAGGTCAGAGGGGAAACAATGCAGACACTTGTGTTTATGAATATTGTATGAGCTCTAACACGTAATGAAAGCTGTATTTTAAAAATGAGGTAAACGCTGGTCAAGAGAATGTCCCAATACATAACTGTTTGGGCTCCAAAAATACTGAGTGTGGCTTTCACAGTGGAAAAGGATGACATTTATCTCGGAGCCGGCCTCTTCCTCTGTCTTTGTTCTCTCCTGTATAGATCCATCTCTCTCTGCTTCTTCCCTGTTTCTGTCTCTCTGATCCATCTCTCTGGCTTTATTAGTCAGCAAGCAATTTTCTCTTTGGCAGGAGGGTTTCTGCATGGCAGTGATAAACAGCTCCCCACTCGCACCAGTGAGATTCCTCATAAGGAAGCAAAACCTTATACACCTTCCTCACAAAGCCTGTCTCTGTCTACTGGTATCCTAAGGGCAATGGTAGTGGACAAACACCCTCTAATAATGCTTAGGAACAAGTACCTGTGATAAGAATTTAATAACTAGGCCATGTTTTCAAGAGAAAGACCAGAAACTCACAGTAAAACATGGAAACTGACCTTCAGCTCAACATTTACAGTTTCTACAAGCTGGGTACCTGCAGGCTTTGAAAACAGCTTTCAGGTGGCCCAAAGCCTGGCTCTGCAAGAAGGGCACCTGGATGAATCCCTGAGGATCATGCACTTCACAAGGCAGAGCATTACGTGCGCTTCTTCTGAATCTCCTCTCTGGCTGCACAGTTGTGTGCCCATGCTCTTTGAGGGCTTTCCTTTTCCAAATATTTTCTTCAGGTACAGTCCTGCAGTTCTGCCTCAGACAAAACCCTTGCCAGGGTCTCTGGATTTTGCTGGGCTAATCAAACAGCAGCCACAGAAAGGCTCTTCTGCTGGCCGAGTCGTGTGCGTGGGTGCCCGTGCTCCCTATCTGCTTCAGTGCAGTATCTGCTGGCTTAGTCTGGGATGCATGTAGTGGTATCTTGAGCTGATGCTGTGCTCAGAGAAAAATCCACCGATGTGATGCTTTCAGCAGCACAGGAACGAGCAGCTGGTGCCTAGCAGTCACGCTGGGTGCCCTCACAGCCACTGCTTCAGTGGCTGGCCATGGCCACAGATGGCTGGGAAGTTTTACCTAGCTCAGATGAGTATTTGTTAAAGGCAATCTGCCTTAAAAGTGCTTGAATTTTCACACAGGTTAGAAAGGGTGAGCAAACATTTGCAAATGAACCCCCTACAGATCCCAGTCTAGACAAAGTCAGTGAGAGGGAAGGGGTGTTTAAATGGGATCTGGAGGATTTGGCCAGCAGCCAAGACACTTCTTCGCCATTTGTAGCAAACTGTTAAAAATAGGATAAGGTTCAGAAGGCTCAGATCTGCCCTTCAAAAAAATCCAGATAATTGAAGAGTTTCACTCACATGTTTCTATTTCTGTTGTCAAAAGGAAAAATAAAGCTAATAGTGTTGGGGTTTAATAACAGAATATCCCCAACATACAGAAGGTCCTTTGATTTTGATTGGAGGTATACAAGGTGGTAGGCTGCTGTTACGTGTGCTTAGCAAATAGTGCACATTGAAATCATAACAGAAGGGCTGAGGTACAGGCTAGGTATGCCACAGATTAAAAAAAGGGGGAGAACTATGACATCTTTTATTTCTCTTCCACCCTGCAGGGATTTAAGAACAGTAATAAGTAAATAGGTTTACAGCTGTCCACGGGTGAGGGTTTTTTGATCACCAGTATGACTGTATTTTACAGATCTGATACGTTTAAGACCAGGGTTTTTTAATGACCAGAACTGGTCCAAATTTAAGCCTTAGTATCTCAACAGAAGTTCAAGATCACCTTCTAAAACACTGACAAGAATGAAAGTGGTAAAATACTCATTATGGTATGTGATTTGCCGCCTGGAATCCTTATTATTGGTGGCAGTCAAAAACCAAAAAAAAATACCCATCTTAAAATGGCAGCTCAGTGTTATAAATAACCATTCCCTGTGAGACTTTTGAGAGATATGCATTCAGTTTACTGAAAAAAACATATTTTTCTTTCTGTCACCAGAGCAGAGGCAATATAGCTACACATGAACATACTGCATTCTGTCTCAAACATTTCCCTGGAGAGTTTCCAGTTAAGTTCTTATTCTACAATTTTTATAGTCAGCGATAATACATAAGGTACAGAAATAACACAGTTTAACTTGAAGCTACCAGGCTGAATCTCCACTCCTGATCAAAGAATCTTGAATTGACTTTAAAACTGAGTGAATTTCATATGGAATTTATGGTGCAGAAATATGTAGGGATTGTTTGGATGTCAATTTTATAAGAACATTTCTTATGGTAACTGAAGCTGCTCTAAATTGAATTATGGAATATGAAAGTCCTTAAGGTTTATGGTAGAGTTTGAGACTGCTGAAATGAAGACAAAGAACTTGAGATAACAGGTGTGTCAGCAGCACAGAGGCTAAATATGATCCATTTTGATGTAAAAATCAAATACAGTATTTTCTGCAAATATTTGAATTCCATTGTAGGTGAGTAAATACTAGTTTTGTATTAATTCATACAGAAAAAAGATACTTGCCTCTTTGATGTTGAATACACTGCATTGCACTATAAAATTTTAGTACTGTTATTTCTTTTGCCACTAGTATTTGTAGCATTTCATAGTTATTACACCAATAAACTCCTTGGACATGAAAATATGTTCTGTGCCCTGATCCCACAGAATCTGTTTATGCATTTCACTCTCCTGAGTTTGTTCATTAGAGCAGTAATTACTTACAGGAGCAAAGCTTGCTTTTTTAGGTCCTAAAACATGCTACTCTACTCTAATTAGGTTCTTTGAAGCTAGCGCATTCTGTAAATAATTCAAACGTATCTGATTCATGAAAACACGTCCAAATGCCCTGTAGAAGTAATTTCATACAAAACAGAGATTAGGATACCAATTCCTAGATTTCTGCCTCTTCTGAAGCACTGGGACTGCAACAGGGACTGCTGTTGCACTGGGAACTTTCAGGTCCAAGAAGTGTCCTGGTGGCCCAGGCACCTCTGAGCCAGGCAGGGTGCAGCCTCAGCTTCAGCAGCAATACAGCAACTCAATGTTAGTATGGCTCAAACAATCTTTCAGTTTTAATGCAAACTTCATACCTGTATCTAACCATTACTGAAGGGAAAAGGATGTGGTTTTGTCAAGTAAGAAGCTTAGCTGAGATTTTGCAAAAGGCTATGAGATGTGCAGTGGATATAGATAGGAATGAACCTTGGATGCTTGGAGAGGTGAGGTCCAGGCAAGTGTCTGCTGAATGCTAAGTGTGATGATGGGTATTGCATTTAGTTACCACAGGAACAGGTACTTTTGAAATAAACCAGAGATATTTAAGGTTGGTGCACACGGTGCTTTTGAAAGACACTATAATGGAAACTCTGGCTTCCCCCCACCCCAGAACAAATGCACCAAAGGTACCAGCCACATACAGCAAACGCAGCAGCCAGGCCAACCCAGCAGCGTGCTGCCAGCTAAACTGGAGCTACTTCGAAGGCATAAAGGTTGCTTATTTTTATGGCTCGTCTAATCTTTGACTTTTCTACTAAAAAGGCATTAACTACTGCAGACTGCAGATTGCGGTAGCTGGGGTTTTTCTTCAATCCAGTTCCTGCAATGGTATGACGCAAGCAATCCCATTTCTGACATTGCACTAAAACATTCACAGGAAAATAACAGTTTGTTGTTGACATTAACTTAGGCTACAGCTGAAAACCAGACTCAAACACCACATGCTTCTGAACCAGCAAAGTTTCAAACTAAGCTTTAAGCACACACATACTCTCTTTGGTATTAATGGGGCTGTAAATATGCTTCCAGCTATATGTGTTTAAGTGTCTCAGTGGATCAGGACTTCACTGAGTTCTCTACCTTACAGACCTTGTTTTCAAATACAGCTTTTCCACTTTCTGCTTTTATGGTCTACAGTACCTCCTTGAGAAGACAAAAAAGCCCAAGCAGGCATAATGTCTTCTAAGTATTAAATGTGAGTATAGAAAAACAGCAAATAATATACAGTAAAGTAGAAGTTTAAAAAATTCTGATACATTGTTTATAATGAAAAGAGAAATGTGATAGCTTAAGATGCTGTATGAAAATGTTTCAAAAGCTGGATGGAATTACTTGCATTAAAAGTACAACTCTGTTTTTAATTCCATTGACACATTTACATTATTTAGACATTTCTAGGCCTTTACCTCAGAAATATTTTGTGGTCACGTCTTCTCAAACCATGCTTATCCACCACAGTGCTGGTGCTGATACCTTTTAGTTGGTGGGATCTCAACACTAGCAGATGTGTGTGAGTGTGTACATATGCTTTACACAATCAAAGTTTATGGGAGTAAAATTGTGCAAAGCAATGGTAGAGTTTTCATTAGAAAGATAACCCTAATAAGACAAAAGTATTTAGTGTTTAAATCTGGGGAAACAGACAAAATGTTCATTTACATCCTCTAAAGACCCTTCTTACTTTCCTCTGTGGCCTCTTTTCAAGCTCCAGCCAAGTTGCCACATGGCCATCTCTGAGAGTTTGTGGACAGCCAAGATATCCGCAATGAAAGCTACCTGCCACACAGACACACAAATGCACAAAAGCTCTGCAATACATTTATTGAACATGTTTTCCTGCACAAAGCCAATCTACTTCGTTCAGCTTCACTGTAGAAAGGACAGCTGAAGCACACAGTTATACAAGAAATTCTTGCCACTTACCTCATCAATAAAATCACAGGACAGATGGGGTTTTGGGACCTTCTAATTATATCCTAAAAGCCTCTGTTCACTCAACCCAAGCAGCGTGCAAGGGCCCACATCTGTGACCTTGGGGATAACCAGAGAGTGTGCCGCTGTGGGTGTCCTTCCACTTCTGCTGTGTTGTGAGATGGATGCTGGCATGTGCACCAGCCAATGCTCACCACAAGGAGGGGATCAGGAAGATTTTACGAAGGGTTATGAAGTTATAGTGGGGATGGATCCCATAATTTCTAAGGCAAGAGCTGCCCCACTTCTCCACTACCAGAATGATACTGGCTTGCACAATTAGTAAAGTCATCTACAGAAAGAAATGTTGCAGTAGAATTAAGCAGTCTAAACATAATGTCCTAAAAACTCTGAAGTTATCTGTTTAAAATCAACTATGTTTTAGGAGTCAATGAAATACAGCAACCTTTTAAAACGAAGCTGACCTACAACTGCAGGATAACATTTTGCCGTTTTCTCTTAAAAAACCAAACCCAAGTACATAATTTTGAAAAATAGTGGGATTTCAGTCTGCTAAATTATTAAAAACAGCTAAACAGATAATAAAAAGCAATATATGAATGATCTACATTTCAAAAGCTGAAACATAGCCATGCTGTACTTCATACAATTAGTTTTGCTGCAGCACTTATCCTGTGCAGAACTTAAGAGATCCACTTTAACAGTGAACTTTCCAAGTATGTACTTTACAAAAGGCCATCTAATTACACAGCCAATTAAACGATTTGTTTGTTCATGATGGAATCTAATGTAGAGATTTGTTTTCTTCTGATAGATACCTTCTGCTAAGAAGCCAAATTGGCACAACTTTATAATTGCACTAGTTCCACTGGGAGCTACAAAGAAGTTTGTGAAGCTGATAATTCTTTAGTGCAAATGAACTAACAATAAAGACAAACCACTTATAAAATTTTCCACTGTGAAAATTCAGAAACATTGTAGCATCCAAAGAAAACATAGAAGATTAAAACCCTCAGGACTGTATTATTTTACCACCTTTATTGTTTACTTATGCTATAATATTTATTATGTTATTATATTACCATTTATATTATATTATCAGCTTTATAATTGATGCATTGATGAAATCTTTGTCATGACAATTTTAAGACCAACAACCCAATATTGTAAAACCTTGTTCTTTCCCAGGCAAGATACCAAAAATGCTATAACAATTGTCACACTGACAAAGTTTTTGCCTCTATTGCCCAAATAAACCCGTTAACAATAAAAGCCAACCTGGGCTTAAAATTAAGTAACTCATATGAACAGGCTTTAAAATTGCTAGAAAAACCTAGAGAGCCTTATAGCCTTTACTTGTAATGAATGTGAACAGAACTTTGCTATGAGGCATGCAGAGCAATATGCACCCCACGCAGTGTAGCCTGTTAATCAACACTGCAGTATGTACAAACCTACAGATTAAAGCACAAGACATAGAGGGAACAGGAGGGATGAGGGTGGAATTTTAAAACAAATTAAAGCTAAAAATGAACCCTAATGAGTGTGGGCACAGTTTCCAAGGAAAAAATAGGGGCTTCTGTAGCTCACAGCGGAGCTGACACTGGCATGGAAGCTTACCTGGCATCATTGCTGCAATGGAAGCATTTGTGAAACACTCAGGTACTTTTTAGCTCTGATGTTTGTTTTTCTTTTTTTTTTTTTCTTTTTTTTTTTTTTGAAGGTGTGTGTGTGTGAAGCAGCAGAATAAGGACCATCAATATGATCAGAGACGAACCTGATCTCCCAAAGCTGGTGGAGAGGTCGATGGTCCTTGTTGCAGACTACATCACCACAGAGGAAATGCTGAGAAAACCAGGCATGAAAGACTTGTCATCCTTCTGGGCACGGGTGACTCTGCAGCAGTGGCAGCAAACTACTTTATGAGTGCCATGACTCTCCTGCAGCTCTCTAGGGGATGAAAACAGACGGCTGCTGTTGGCAGTGCTGGGGAGAGGATGTGACCCCTAATGGTACAGACAAGTTGTATTTATGGATGACCAGAACCACACACTGTCCTCTTCAGGACAGTTAACATTTCAGGAGAGACAAAAAAATAAGTATCAGCGCTAAAGAGAGAGAAAGCCATGGTCCCTTTCATCCCTTCTCTTTACCCTGGCAATCCAGCCCAAAATTGAGGGAAGTGAAGGAGGTCTCCGAAGGGCTCCGATGAAGGGCTGTTGCACACCTGGAAGATAAGCAGAGCTCCAAGGGTGAGACACAGGTTTCGTCACAAGTGATCTGGTGGTCCAGACCTGAAGGTTTTGTCCACGCTGCAGTATTAAGCAGAGAATTATGTTCCCTTTTCCTAGACGTAAAAGTTTGGTTCAGAAGATTAAAATTAGGAGCTAAAATGTGGTGTATGCTCAGATACTTCCACAGGTAGGAATTTTTCTCAGGGCATCTAAATTGCCTTGAGCAGACCTCCTTTTAGGGCCACAAGTATGTGGAACTAGCATCTCCCTTACCTTGTGATGTTACCATTTTTTGAGTCAGTGCAAAGCAGCAGTCAAGTACCACCAAGTCAGAAGTGGGTATCATTTCATCTTGGCTTGGTGACTCTTCAAGGTGCAGAAGCAAAGGCAGTTTGTTATGGCATTTGAGCTGTTTTCCTTTGGACAATAAATGCCGGTTTGAAACATCATTATTATTCTTATTGGGGATAAAATTAGAATTTAAACTTGAAAATATATTACAGTGGCTGATGATATAATAAAATGAAGTTTTGGAGCTGATGAATAGTTTATACCAGGGATGCTCAAACAAGATAAAGAATGGAGTTAATGCTGAAAAAAATGAGCTGGTACATCTCATTAAGAGCTTACTGCTGTATTTGCATTTTTGTTTAATACTCAGATCCTGAAGCACTGCAAATGAGCTGTAACTTTGCAGTCTTTAAAAAATAAATAAAGATTAGATAAATGCAGATGCTATGCAAACAGTTGATCATCAGCAGGCTACTGAGCAGCTATTAATGAGTGCTGGAAAGTTACACAGGTGATCATGAAAGACCTTTGCAGTGAGACTACTAAATGCCACAGCGATGTGTAAGTTCCTTCTGATTCTTCCCTTGAATTTGTCATAGAGGCTGTATGAGGTAATCTGAAGTTATACCTTGTTAGCTGGGGAAAGATGATGAATCTGTAGGTGGGGAAATACATGTAGAATTGCAATCATCTAAAGAAGAGACAAATAGTATAATTGCACAATGCCTGAATTATTGCAAGGGAAAAGAAATAACCTTTTCTATTATTTCTAGTTCCTCTTCATTATCAAGTAACATATGAATATCTCCCACATTCAGGATCATACTCAGATCTTCTAAAAATGACTCATGCTATATCAGATGAGACAGTTGCTCATTTATACCCCAGATTACAAAAGCATTTTAAAAATCATTCTTTCACTATCCATTTATTTGTCTTCCCCACACTTTCTTATTGGCTGTTCCTTATGAAAGAGATTTATAGTTTAAAATTCCATCTTATCTATTCCCTTCCTTTTAATGAGTAACTATAAAATAAGCATCATTTTCCTAATGTGCATTTTGAGTGTCAGAAATAGGCAATTTAAATGTGAAGCTTCAAAACACTATTAATGCTGCAATTTAGTGACAAAATATCTCTCAGTTTTCAGTGCCTCTTGCCACATTTCTTCATTTCAGTGATTTATTGTATTATTTCTCTGCCTGTAATAGTTAATGCCCTAAGTAGCCGGTTATATTTTTGTATTTCTCCCCACATTAATACATTTCGGTAATGGCTGGCTCTACCTTTGTTTGACAATCAGCCAAGAGGAACGCAACGTAAACCCCTCATCACACCGGGCCCTTCTCGACACCTTTTTGAAACCGTCTCTCCATTCACCGACTGTGTATGGCTCCTGAATACTAACTTGGAAAAGCTCAGCCTGCCGTAAATGGCTCCGATCTCGCCAGAGAGCACCAACCACTGTTTTCTCCTCCTGATGACAAGGGGAAAAAGCTGTCACAATGTCTAACATGAAAACCTCAGTAATGATAGAGATTAGAGGGTTTCTTGATGATTAGCTCAGCTTCGTCTGCTCCAAAGCCTTTAGAGAGAATGAACTCTGTCTCGAGCAAAGCACTGTTGCTCAGTGAGTTTACCAGTCTCTCGTCTCCTCTCAAACACGCTACGAGCACAAGTAACTTCTTAGTAGTTGGTGTGTGGCATGCACAGCTTCAGGGTGCTGGATTATATGCCTGCCTGCATGAAGCACAATGTAAATAATCCAGCACCCTGCTGCTATTTGAAGATATCAAAAAGCTGTTCCAATTTTAAATATGCATTCAAAATCCAGACACTATACCACCATGCTTGCATTAGGTATATATTTGTGCTGAAAATGTTTCCAGACAGCTTTACAGAAACAGGTAATTTGTGAAAATATACTGTGGTGCTCTGAAAGCTGCAAAAGGATGAACTGTGCCTGGCAAAGCCCTCCCACCGTCTTCTTGTCTTCTCCTCCCAAACATCAAACCTGTAAAAACAGTATAGGTACCCTCATCATACACGTATTGTGTGTGGTGCAGGGGTGGCTTATCATCAGTATTGACATTTAGGGCTGAGGAAATAACCCCCAGAGTGAAGTACCTCTCCTAGTATTTGTACTGCAGATCTTTCCTTGCTCTGTGCCCTAATCAAATATTGCTAAATGGCTGACACAAATGCATTCCAGTGATGGTGTCTTCACAGACAGCTAAATCAAGTTAACAGAAAAAATTGCCCCTGGAAGAATACCAGTTACCACAAGTTTGGTCCTGAATACATGACTCCTGTGCCCCTGCAGACTGCAAAACCCTTTTTTTTGAGATTTTTTCCTGTAGTTGAAATGCTTGCAGAAATACAGGATTACAGTTCTGGGGGATAAGCACAGGGAAAGGATAGCCCACTCCTCTGCCTGAGCATTCAAAAAGCCTATGGAGGGTTATTTCTAAAAGAGGACAAAGCTGTTAACTTACTGATATAAATAAATAAATAAAAAAATATGGCCTTATTGCGGAACTGCATGATTTATTGTGATTAACATCTCATTTTGGTGCCACAAGAGCAAAGCACTGGAAATTTCCTTAGAGCTTGGTGGTATTTTTTTTTTTTTCCTTTGTGGAAGGATAATGTCCCACTGATCCAGAAGAAGATGTGATGGACATGTGTCTTATGAGTGATGGGGAAGGTAATTTTTGAAGTAAGCTCCCCCAAGGGAGAAGCAATTCTGAGGCATTCAGGAAAAACAGGTATAATTAAATCTGTAAAATCTACCTAGGCTTGTCACATTGTTCAGGAAGGACCCAAACAACTATTTTCATCATGTTTTAATCTTTTGTTCCACTTAGATGTATGTTTGTACAGTATTTAGCATTGGAGCACACTTTTTTTCTACCCCAAGCTACATTTCTGCAAGGAGAAGGAAGCCCATCACTTCAGCATCACTTTAGCCCACCACCCAAAGCCAAATCACTCTCAGGTTCAGTGGAGGTTGGCTGGATAGGAAGATTGTTAGTGTAGCTTCTAGGCTATGGACTGGACAACCCTCTGGAGTGGGCCTTGCATGAATGTCCCAAAACTTCAAGATTCTGAGCAAAACATGGGGCACCCAGGAGCTGGAACACCCTTGCCCTCTGGTCACTATACAGGTGACCAATTTTATAAGACATATGCCTGAAGTTCTGCCATTATGATCCCAGGTTATATCCACCTACTATTCAGTCTCACACTGAGTTTTACCATAAAAGGACTTCAATTTGCATAGAGCCTGAAACAGTAGCTTGAAAGACATATATTCTCCACCTGCAATAAAATAAAAAATACTGAAATTTTCTAAGAGAAGTATGAAATGTCATTTTACTGAATGAGTTCACCTGAAAGAACATATCAACCAGAAAATTGTTCTCTACATGCACCTGAATGCTCTTTGATTGCTGCAGTCAGTCATAGACCATCACATTAGTCTTTGAAAGAAGAAACTGCAGATTAACCGCAGAGTCTTGAGCACATTAGGCCAGCAGGGCTTAGGGACACTCTCAAAGTTTTTCTCCTGCCTCATATGGTGTGGCACTGCTGAACACTTTGCAGTTTAACTGACCACAGAGGAGAACTGTCAACTATTTTTCCAAGTGGTAATCATGACTCTTTTGTGGAGAATAAAAGAGGGACATAATAGGAACAAGCAGTGCCCTGGAACAAAAGGATGAAGCTGGCCCATCAGAGAGCCGCTGTTTCAGGCACACATGCAAGGTCTGCCAGCCCAGCCTGCCCAGTCCTTCGGGCTGGTCCTTCAGCATAGGAGCACTATCTTTTCCTGCTTCTCATCTGAAACAGTCATTTATCTTTTACTTATTTTAATTATTGGCTAAATTGGTAATTTTCTTATTCTGGCATTTTAATTTTCTTTGAAGAGACATATTTATTAAAGAAAAAAGTTACCCAAATCATCATCTTGTATCAGTGCCCCGCAAGATGGGAGCAGTCTTTTTCCCTTTGAGTGAAGTTTGCACGATGTTCTGAAGAGAGAAAAGTCTGAATAGCTCAATCTATTGCATCCAAAAGGCACATGGACAGTACAAAAAACATTTCACATTTTTAGCACATTTTCCAGTGGAAAAAGAAAATCTGGAAATAAATGTGGAATGATGTAGTTCAAGTTTATTAAGTCTACTTGACCCTTATGTCATATACTGACATTTTAATTTTACTGCCTGACATTTAACAAATCCTTAGCAGTCCTGAAAAAGTTAATGATTAAAAAAAAAAAGGAGAAAGAAATCTCTCTGCATAGTTAAGTATATGCAAATAAAATAAAATAATTAGCAGCACCTTTTGTTTTATCATATAAAAAAGTTCACTATGGTGATTTTTAATTGCACATTTAGCATGTATTCATCCATAGCCTTTTGACTAACATCTTGCCCTATTTATTTAAGTAGTAATTATTTCTTTAAATAGTAATACTTATAAAAGTGTTAGGAAACAAGGAGAGACTTACGATAATAGCAACAACAACAAATATATATATATATATATATATATATATATATATATATATATACACTCTTTTAACATTTCTAACATTTTCAGATTTCTCCCTCTTCACACAACTGACCTGGGGAGCCACTATCACTGGAATGAAAGTACTACGATGCCTTTGCATATTTCCTACAATAGGATCAGGTCCCTCCCAGCTATTTGCAAGAAGTCCTACAGGAACAATTATGAAATACTCTCATTCATTTGGCACAATGGCATATGGAAATTTCCTGCAACACTAATTACTATGGTTGCAATTTTTAGCCAAAAGTGTCAGTGTCTAGGTTTTAATTAGTCTGCATCAGGATTTTAAAACTGACCTTCTATTTTAGTTAATTAATTTGCCAGTTCTTTCCTTCCCCCCCCCCCCCATTTTTTTTTCTTTCAGAGAACCCTGTCACATCAGTTTTTAGGAGATTTTAATTAAAAAGAAGTCACTACTTCCAATGCTAGCAGAATATCTAAAAGCAGTTGTTAAACATTTTTAGCAAATAAAAGCTGTGAGGTCATGTTCCTATTGCTTCAGAGTGCCTCCCCAGCCATTGCCCATGAGTGGTAAGATTGCTGGCCAGGTATCTGTGAAAGGCAGTTTGCAAAATGTAAAAGAGTAATGGTTTTCCCCCAATTAACTATTCTTCCCTATGTTTGCATCAGCACTCTCTGCTGATGGTTGTTTCTTTACAGGACTTTTTTTCAGTATTAATTAGAGATCTGCTTGAATCAAAATACTAGGAACCTACACACTGAAAGTCTTGGAAAGTTTGAATTGTCTCAATGTCTCCAACGAGTGTCTGAGGCCGATTTCTCATTTGAACTGGAAATCTTGATACAAATTCAGTTTCAGAGTTATAAAGACAGGACTGTGTGAAAGATTTTTTTTTTTTTTTTGGTTCAGTTTTATCTTGACATGAGCCAAAATACGCCTTTTATTCTATCCTCTTTCTTTGTGACAGTTACTCTACTGAGAAGTTACACATTACTCTTTCCTGTGGAGAAAATTAAAAACAAGCTATCTAGCAGTCCCAGCTCTGCAGCACATTCCAGCTACTGAACTGTGTCATACTGTTTTAAAAGAAGAACTATAGTACATCTCCTGAAATGGAAGCAGCTGTGACTTTTTAGGTGCAAAGGAATCAATAAAAGGATAAAACGTACATGGACATGCCTGAGACTGCTCTTGACACACGCACCCAGACACAATTACGAGCTGTAGCGTGCTATAATGGTAGGGGTTTTACAACTAAGATTTAATCACCAGGAGCATGAATGTTGTCAGCTAACCTGTGCAAACGAACGCTGTGTTTGTGAATGCCAGTGCACTTATGTGTGCAAAAAGAAAAACTTTGGCTGGAGCCATGAATTTGCTTCGAAAAAAGTGTATGAAGTTGGGTGAAATTGTTCAATAAAACAATGCGTCTTCCAGTAATTCCCCTTGCCATGTTGCAGTGTTGACATACCTAAGAGAAAAGAAGATAGGTCTGTAATTAACATGGAGTAGTAATTACATTTCTTCCCCATCAGTAGTGTTGCCCTGGAAGGACCATGTGCCTCACTGTCAGCCCTTTCTGCCCTGCTGGCATAGAGAGACTAGCCCTTCTGGCTCCCCTTGACTGGTTTTGTGCCCAGCTTCAGCTTTGATGAGTTCTTATCTCTTTTTCCATATTTCTACCCTGTCTTTCAGACCCATTTTATTTGTTTTCAGAATAATTTTCCTTGTCTTCTTTTTTAATTTTTTTTTTTTGTTCCTAGAAAAGAAAAGCAAAGCAGGTTATTTCCATTAGAATCATTGAATCTGAGATACTCCCTTGGACATAGATGCCACATCCTGGGCACTTTTCAAAGACCATTTCTAAGGCCTACCTAGTACACTCCAATGAAAAGGATAAGGAGCTCCATGTAAGACAAGTCATATCAACCTGTGGACAGGTAAGATTAACTTGGTTTTTCAGTAGCACTTCAAAAGCTGAAGGCTCCCTGCTAGGTCCTGCTGCATGCCTTACCATGTTCCCACTGTATGACTTTGCTAGATGAGCTAAGCTGTCCTCCTAGGTCCCTTCCAACCCTAACCATTCTGTAATTCTGCCATCTGCCAGTGAGTAAGTTTGATGGCGAGCGCATGACATGCTAGCTTCAGTGAGTTTGCTCAGTAGAACATGGCTCGTCACTGGTGAGCTATGAATATGTTGTCAACTCACTTTTCATACAAAACCTCTCTTGGATATCATGAAATCTCCAAAATGCAGGAACTTGCATCAGGTGTTCCATAATTTCTAGGTATTTGCTTTTGATGTTGCCCCATTATTAATTCATCAAAACGGGCTCTCTGGACCTTTACAAACAGCATGTCTGCTTCCATTTCTTGGCAATGAGCTTGCCTGAAGACAGGAATTCCCTTCAGATATATTTTTTCTCATGTTGCTGGTTTCTTCCTGCAGCATTGTGTGATGCTAAGCTCCACTTCAAGGACTACCAAAAAAGTGATGAACTGCCTCTCCTGTTTTAACCCGTTTTAACCACAAAACACATCCTCTTGACAGACAGAGCTGGAGAGGCTTAGCTTCACACGCAACTGAAAGAGGCTGCGTGGTTGCAGTGTTTGTTGACTTTGTCCTCCGCAGGGGAGGGTATTTCATAGCTCACACCTTTAGCTGAATGTTTCACAAGCAGCATCACTAAGTTTAAACCAGAGAATTTCTCTCCCTTTAAAACAAGAATCACAGGGAAGTTAGCGCCTTTCAGTTGCATGGTAACTGTTGATCATTTAACAGTTCAAAGCAAGTTCTCAATAACATCAAATACAGACTTTGCTTGTTATTATACGCTAAATGAATGGGTGACTATTTCTGTCTCAGAAACCAGAGAGCAGCCTAGCAGTAATCATTTGTGAAATGAAATTAAGCTTACAGGCAGCTAGACCGAACACCTCATTTCTACACTACCATTAGCAATTTTGACTTTGCATTGTACAACGTATGTTGTAAGGGCACGATTTCATTAACCTGAACATATTTTGGGCTCATCAAGTTAAAAATCAAGCAAGCAAAAGAAAGAAGAGTCAGTGCATCTTTCATAACATTTCTGCTGTTAGAAGCTGAAAGGCTTTCAAGAATTGCCTGAAATCATTAGCTGATTTTCTTGTTACCTTTGCAGTCTGGAAGGAAAGTTCCCTCTCTACCAGCTTTGACTGTCTACAACTTTATCACAAAGGACCCAGTAGACTTCCTGTACCCATAGCTGCATTAATTTTCATGTTCCTTCAACAGCTTGAGGTGCTTGTTCTGCCTTCAATAAAATCACTGCTTACCAATCAATAAAAAAAACAGAGAATATGAATCTTTCAAAATCAATAATATGTACAATAATTACACAAATATGCTAGTGACAGCCAGAGTATCAAAGCAAATCCCAAGACCCATGACCTCAAAACCTCCAGAAACTAGCAGAAAATGATGCAGTTTTATTCACTTGTACTTTTGTATAAGCCAGTGTCAAGATTAGGTGATGAGTGGGTGTATTAACTCTTCAGCCTATTCCCTCAGCTTCCACAAAACAGGCTCCACTTAAATGCAAGGATTTTCAGTTTGATCAAAAACTTTCTACTGCTGGCTGCCGATTGAAATGGCAGAGTTCAGACAAAGTGGCAAAGAACAAAATAGTGTATGTGAGTGCTAATGCCTAACGCTAGCCATTTATGTGGTACAATAAGGATTCACGAGGCAGCCTTACAGAAGGAAAAGTCACGAGGCTAGTTAGATGTGATTGCAACAATGCAAGCCAAAAGCCACTTGGTAAGTTCACATTCAGCAAGGAGCTAGTCCCTTGGGTGAAGGGCTGGGGTTCTCCTTTCAAAACATGTTTCAGTCATATTAGGAAGTTAACTGGTGGGAGCTCTAGGGAATGCACTGCTTCCTAAATAATACATTGGTGTCATGTTTTTAAGAAGCCTGCAGTCTTCAAGTTCCAAGATACCAAATCACTTCCATGTAGCTGTACAACCTTTGCAAATACAGAGGCTCTTCTGAATCTGAGGTGTTTACATTTCTTAAAGCCTTCACTAAGCACTCATTCTGAGCTCCACACTTAGATCCATTCACTTTCTTACAAAGTACTAAGAGTGGCAATAGGAAATGGTAAGAGATAGGGGTGGCTGGCACAAAAGTGTATGTTTTCATATTTGCCCACACTGCAGCAGCAGTGCTTGTTCCAGTCTAGCTTCAGTTTCTGGTGTTCTTACTTTCTACTGGGTTGGTGAATAAAACTGAAAGACCAGGTAGGAACTTTGACCTTCCTTGCTTTTGGCGATTTCCTAAGTACAGCATAATGCAGTGGACACCATCAGCAACCCAGTCCCCCATTTGTTGGTGAAGCATAATTTAAAATGGACCTCTAAACTGCTCTGCAATTTCCTCCCTTCATGCATGCTCAGATCTAGGAATATAAAAAGCACCTTACAAACAGCTTTTCCCACCCACCAATCCTCTCCACCTTTTTTTTATTTTCATTTTTTTCCTTGGGAATACAAATTTCTGCTTACATCTTTACAGAGTCACAAAAATACATGGATTACATTTAGCTATTTCAAACTGAACATGCTGTCCAGAAAGTATGCTGAAAAATCCCTTCTGGGGAAGGTGTAAGAAGATTTACATAAGCAGCAGCCACAGCTTGGTCTTTCGTGTATGTTGGTGCCCAAAACTGTTGTGGAATAGAGGCAAGGTGAGAAATGGAATAAGATGTAAAAAAATAAAAAACCCAAAATGTTTTAAAGTATGCCTATATTGATGTCTCAAAGCACCACATTAGAGCTCAGGTTTATCAGCAGGAAACTGGATACACTGATATCAAACAGCAGCTCTAGCCTGTCAGTCAAGAGTTCAGCCAAATCTTGTTTATGAATGTGTTCAGTTCTTAGAAATCCTGTGGTGATAAAGTGAGCTTCGATATAGCCTGCATCTCCTGTGTCCTTGGCCTCCAAGGAGAGCGATAAACTTGTGGGAAAGGAAACTTTCCAGTTATAAACATCTGCTCTTGGATCACATTTCTACACAATCAAGCCAGAGAAGCTATAAGTTGGATCAGACAACAAGACTAAACATGGATGTAACACGTTCAAACACAAGAGAAAGGGAATCAATTTGAAGTAGTAAATGATAAAAGGAAATAAAAGTTTAATGTGATGACTATTTTATTTCATGATGACTTTTTAATTCATCCATGGCTTTCTCTGCTATTTTCGTTGTTCTTAGGTCTTGCTTCCTATATTACCAAAGCCTCTGTTTGTATCTTCCCCATTTTTCCTTCTCATTTTATGTTTTCCCGGTATTTTTAAGGGCTTTGCCAGCCTTTACAGCCAGGAAAGACTGGAAAAGGCACACTAGAGAAGCCAGAGATATAAGCCTTTAATCAGCAGGAGGGAAGGTTTTTCTGAAAGACTGAAAATCCAAATAAAACCTAACTTTTCCTCAGGGATGGACATTTGCAGTTGTCTTATTATCTCAGGGCCTTATTCTCCTACTCGGGTTATTTTGTGCAGTGGCCTACACCACAAAAAAAGTCAGGCAAGCAGAGATGAGTGTCCGTAGGGCTCTTTTGACATAAGCGTGTTTGTCTTCCTGCAGTGTCGGGGCTCTTCTGTGAAAAGTTTCCTTATTCATTTCCACAGTAGGATTCAGGACCAGAGTCTGCCTTGTTAAAAGTTCTCGATTCCATGAAACCACAGTTCTTAGGGTATATATATATATCTACACACATACATGTATGTGTATATATATAAAAAATCAAGTACCAATTTGATGTATTTGGTTTCTTCTTCAAAGCTATGGAAAGAATAAACCTGAGTTTAAAGATGCAGGCAAATAAACCCCGAACATGAAAAAATATTAAGTGAGATCATATCTTTGAGCATAACTGTCAAAAAGATGCCCTTTTAGATGCTTTTTTTAGAAAAAAGAAAACAAAGAATTATGCACAAATTTATTTGGCTTGGTTTGGATTTCCAGCTCACAGTAGCAGTGTACTGCCATATTACCACGTAGACAGAGTGGCAGATCTGTAAACTGGAGAAATAAGATTTGTAATTAAGTCCTTGAAAAAAATGCCATAATTCACCAGCAGGACTCTTTGCAAAGAATTTCATCTTTTTTTAACCAGTTCTAATAAATGAGGTGACAGATGGCCCCAGATTCAATACAAGGTTGCACTGGCTCAGGGGGCTCTGCTTGTTCACTGGCAGCAGCTGAACCCCAGGACGGGGCTGCACCCTGGGAGGTGTCTTTTGTTTTAGTGGGTAATGCTTCACAGTTTTGTTGTTTTCCTCCCGCCCCCCTCTTTTTTTTTTTTTTTTTTTTTTATCAAATCCACACAATGTTTTGAAAATGATTCCTCACTAGGTTTCCTTTTTGTACCGTTGGCAATCGTTTTGACCTCCTCCAGTTCTTATGGGAAAAGGTTTGCATAGCTTTTCCATAATGACCTCCTTATCTGTGCAGCCAGCAGCAATACTGGCAGTGCTGGAAATCGGGTTTGCTAATTAAACTAGTGCTCCCTCTGTTGGCTGGATGTCAGCGCCCCGAAACAAGGATTTACGCAGCCAGGGATTGCATTGATTTACAAAAAACCCCATAAACAAACAAAAAAAAAACCCAAACAAACAAATTCGTATAATTTTGAACTCTTCACAAAATATGATTTCTCCTTTTTGAGTGTGCATGCCAAGACTGCTTCCTCTCCCTTTGCATTGACGTCAGTCAGAAATAATTCAGAGTTTGAAGTTTACCTGGCAAAGAAGAGAAATAATTCAGACCTGTCATGTCCTAAAGCTGTTGAATACTGAATGAAGGCTGAGAATGGAAATTATTCTTTGTCATTTTGGGCTGTGCCCAAATTCAGCTCAGGAAGGTTTCAGAGACAAAGCTCAGCACCTGTATTCTACCTGGAGTACCATCTTTCAAGCAGGTCCACAACTGCAAAAGAGTGTGGATGAATACTTGCAAATAAGGTTAAACAGGAAAAAAAATGTATCTTGTTCAAGTTGTTTAAGACCCACATTTCAAAGCTGCATAGCACTTTGTGAAAAATATGCAGCCCAGTTTGCTCAGATCTGAGGGTTATATGGTCTCAGTGGTTTCCCCCTCACTTATTGAAGAAGAATGAAGAACTTTCCACCAAGGAAGAACTAAATTACACATCTGGAAACTGATGGAATATTTCGGGTCCCTGTGTTTATCTCACTTGTGTTGATGGAAGATGAGTCAAAAAAGTGTAATGAAGTTTTGCCCTCCATGGTCTATTATGACACAGTGACAAAGAGTCTCATTATTACTGTTCTGTTTACAAGGACGGGACTAGACTTTTGAAAAACTGTGATTATGCAGACTTTCTACAAAATGCTGAATATCTTCACTAAATTACAAACCTTATGTTTCAGAACTAATGCTGTTCTCCATTTCAAGAAAGCTGCGTGTATCAACTTTTTAATTAATTACTTACCTGGTGCTCTGTTGCAAGATAAATACATTAGGGGTTGTATTACTAGCAAACAACATTATCTTGTATGCAGCTGATTGGGTTGTCAAGCACCACTTGCATTAGAGGAGAGTGTCTCTGCTTATTTGGCACAATGGAGTTTAGAATAATTTGAACTTCAGAAACTGAAGGGGATGCAAGACGAACTAAAAAAAAATATCCCAATACATATGTGCTTCAACTAAGCTCATGAATTCCTTTAATCCTGCCTATGTGTAGGACACTGCCACCTGCAGCAGCGTTTCATGGCCGGGTTCTGGCACGGGCTGCTTTCCTGAGCCTCTGACCCGCTAACAGAGAGTTCTTGCACCTCATCCTGTCTTGCTGGATATGAGCTACATTCACATCTATAAATCCATTCCTGAACAATTCCATTGTTCACCTAGCTAGCTCACTGAAAAGATGTCCCTTGTCTTTATAGGCCCTTAATATTTTTTCCTTACTCTATATTTTATTCTATTTCTCTCCCATTAAAGCTATTTATCATCTTTGTTTGAATCTCAGACTATTTTATACTTGCTCCCCTTGTTCAAAGCTTTTTCTTTATTTGCTGCTGAAGCCATACATTCTGCCAGCCCCTCCCCCTCCCTACCACCTTCTTTGGTGTCAATCTTTCTTTCCATTTCCCATTTGTGTTAGCTCAAATCTCGCTGAAATAGTTTCTTGCATTTCAGGTACCACAGGGAAGATCAATACCAATTAGGAGAGTATATTGTAATAGAGATGTATCAAAATTTTTCATTCTTATAGGCCAATTTTATTCCTACTGAAGGGTAAAATAAGGCAACAATTTAGTGACAATTCCCTTTTCCTGATCAGGGATATATATCAAGTTAGCTAAGAGCTTTGCAGGGCATGCTATGTTTGCCTACAGTCTTATTCCTTCCTATCAAAACACTTCCTCTTAGTTACTTTTGGATATAGAATAATGTATTAAACAGACCTTGGTTCTGACCTAACTGTACGAAACAGCTAATGCCTGACTTACAGCCCTGAAAACGGTTGAGAAATTATTTTAATGAATGCATATAAGGGGTTTTTTGGTATCTTTAGTGGAAAAAAGGTATAATCACAGTGCTGTTTTCTTCCTTCTAGGCAAACGCAGAAGTCCCATTCACTTCCTTGGGGTGCAAATCCTTGGTGTGGGATTTGGCTCATACTGCTGTCAATATGGGCAAGGAAGGCAAGATACATAGTTACTAAGCTTTTAAGCTTGGGTATGATTTCAGAAAAGCGTCAAACTCCGCATCAGAATGCTCGCTCAGCTCCTCGTGGAAGGATACTTGTCTCGTTTTCTTTAGGGAAGGCATCTGTGGAGATTACATCAAAAAACCGACAGGGAGACCGAGGAGTCCCTGTATGTCTTCCACCACCAGGAGGGGCCGTAGCTGCAACCAAGAGCATGTCCTTGACTTGCACCACACCCCTGTCTTCCTACATCAAAACCAAAAATGGCTTAATTTTTTTTTCCATGTCGTTGCCAAACCCCCAAACCCAATGAATGCGCCGGCTCTCCCTCCACAAACTCTATTTAATGGACGGTGTAAAGCACCCCACGCTGTCCCTCTGCTGTTAAGTGCACCTCAGAAGGCAGAACAGAGCCATAGCACAAAATAAGGACAGGCCATGCTGTTTACTGCAAATGAAATGGGGGTGGGGGCTGGGCTGGGTTGCGAGCTTTTCACAGCCTGGTATTAAAAGGTAACTGTCTGCATCTCCACTGCTGTCAGGAAGAGCTATTCTCTAAAGCAAATGGATGCCTGACAGTGTTTATTCTAACATCTGAGTTTAAAATAATGACCTCAGACTTTAGTTAAGCATTTGAGAAGCAGCAAATTAAGATTTGCATTCTCAGAGAAATTACTGGAACAGGCCTAATCTCTGGTCTGCCAATCAGGCAGGGGTAAAACATTAAAGGAATAAATTGCTGTCTCCAGCCCTCCTGCCTGCCTCCAGACAGGCAGACCCACCATGCCAGGAGAACGTGCTTTCCCCAGGCTCGTCCTCCAAGATGGGCACTGTTCCACAGGAAAGGCCATTCTTTTGCAACGCGCAGTAACAGTTGCAGGGGGCAGTTTGCACATGCAACATCCCCTCAGTGCTCGCTCTAGCCCAGCAGCTCCCTTTCCCTCTGCTCCCAGGCTGGAGCTGGCTCCTTCTTTCCCTCTGGAACTTTGCTTGTGTGATTTTGCCATCACCAGTGCCTGCAGCTACACCAGAGTAACAGAGCAGAGATTTAGTCCATGGTTTACTAACAATTCGCAGGCTCCCTCTTGAATATCAGTACTTCTGCCTTGCTTTTGTTTTGCCCGCATCTTTGATTTTGTTTGAACAGCTTTGGCAGTAATTCTGTCAGCTACTGTCTCTCTCCTCTCTGCCTAGCACAACTTTTTTGTCACTCCTTGTCTCCACTGCAACAGTAGCAATGTGTTGCCTATCTGAAGTATCGAAATGTGTCCACGTCACAGATCTCAAACTCTCTTCTCCAAAAACCTGCTGCTAAACTTCAACCAAAAATGTGCAGTAGGCAAGGGAAGAGCCTGGACTGCAGCATCAGAATACTTGAAAGCCTCATCACATTCTTGTTCCAGTTCATAAAGCTACAGTCTAGGGGGGATGGGATGGGATGGGGGGCAGAAGTGGATGAAGTTTGGACATTTGAAAACTGCAGCGTGACTGGTGCTAGACCAGTCCATCTGATGGTTCAGGTTCTTTATGCCTTGCTCTGAGAGAATCGCGTGGCTCCATTCACACATGAAAAAAAAAAAAGCAGAAGACAGAGGGTTGGCATTGTGATCTGAAACACTGTGCTGTCTGATGCCACTGACACTCTGAGTGTCACCGCAGCCTACTGGGGCAGGAGGCAGGCAGCAGGGAGAGAGGGGCAACAAAACCTGGATGGAGGTGAGCGCACAATGTTTTCTTACTGGCACTCAAGATTCCCAGTTGTCAGTGTTTGCTGGACAACTGTTCTTCCCCTGAAAATGACTATTAACAGTTACAGAGTATGTACAAATAAAATGAATGGTAATGTTGATTCCTGCTTTGAACTGCACTTGGCAACTTGCTGTCTTCTGATTCCTTGTCAGGCTTCCCCTGCACAGGCTCTCTCTTGCGCCTTACAGAGACAGGGACCCACGGTATGACTGCCAGGCTTTCAGGGCCACTGATAGCCTCTTCAATGCTTAACCCAAGGTTTTGCCAGTGTTCAAGCCTTGCAGGCTCTTTGATTTGCCATTTATTTCTCCACAAATGTGCAATAATCAAAAAGTCCAACAGGCTTTGCAGAGGCTTCTAAACCTGCTGCTCTTACACATCAAGACTGCACAAGAAATAAAGACATACATGCAAAACAGTCAAATCCCTACCTGCTTTTCCCTATTTAAGTTTTCTTATCAATCTAAAGTGTCAGATTTTTTTAAAGCATTCAGGAGGCACCTTCTCCATCCTCGGGGCTCCTTCTGCCTCTTTCTCGGGCTGTGAAATAAATCTGTCCTCCACAGCTTCCCATCAGGCTCCTTCATCCCTAGGAAAGCTCATTCAAATCCTCCACCATGTTATGAGGTTATAAGTGGACTGGCTTTTTTAAGCTGGCTAACCACTGACCAAGAATGCTTGATTTCAAAGAAAATTGTCAAAGTGTAACCTTTCTCCATAGTCAGTCCCCTTTTTTTTTGTCTCTGAAATGTTCCCAAGCTGAAGATGAAAACACTGGAGAAGGTAAACAAGGCCCTGACTCAAAATGTGAGTTGCATGATGGGTATAGGCTATATATATATAATTATACTATTGAGTTTGGGAGCACTTCTGACTGAGAAATAAAATGGCAGGTATCAATAGAACAATAACAGAGTCAGTGAATATAGAACATTTAGTTTTAAAAAATTAAACAGAATAAAATCAGAATATAAAATCAGAATATAAACCTAATAAATTTAGTTATTTATTAAAACCTAATAATATTAGTTATGGTTCAGAATTTTCAATAGAAAAGGTTTATTAAAAATTTCCCAGCTATTCATTTTAGTGAATCCTGCTGTTTACCAGGACTAGTTTTAATTTCTTTTTAAAAGTCTTTATTTCTTGAAAAAAAACTCACCTTAATTTCTTGGCAAGAACTTTTCTTGCTGTTAGAAATGCTTGACACCAATGGTCTTTTTCAGTAAGCAATAAGCTAAAATAATTGTGATAGGGGCAAAGGTATAGTCTTGCTTGTGTATTTCAATTTTCTGTTAAATGCATGTTCTGTTTTCCAAGAGCACTGACGTAAGGAGTAGAAATAACAACTCTTCCAAAATGTTACCTAACAATTCTAAACCCATAATTTCAGAAACAACAATTCTGAATTTTATATGTAACTTTTAAACTCTGTCCATTCATTGGTGATGTCCAGGAGTCTGTTTTCAAACTGTGGAGTGATGGTAAGATACAGTGGGAAGCAGCTATCTTTCAAGGAGTGGTGGGTATACTGTGTTATAGAAACTGAAAAAATTTAAAAGCAAAAGCAGGAGAGAAAGAAATACAGCTAGAATCCTTGCCTAGGCTCCATGGAAGGTTTTACACTCAAGGTGCATAGAACCAAGGGCTCTTTGGGGGCTGCATTTGAAGGGAAGAAACAGTCAGTAGCTGCCTGGTAGCTATCTGAAGAATCAACCAGGACAGCAGATAGAAAGAGTGTCATGCAACTTGTAAAGAAGAATTTGTGTGGGATAAGGCCACTGAAAACAGAGGCAGAAGAAAAACACGCAGCTAAATCTCATACAGTCTATAGAAGTTCTAACATGATAGGCAAGGATGAACAAGTACATTTAAACCTGTAAATCACCAATTAAAGATGCCGCAGAGATGCATCTGTTTCTGTTATATTGTTTCCTCTTGGAGGTGCTCTGTGTGATGTACGCAAAGATTTTGCAAGTGCAATGGCAAGGTGCAAACCAAGGGAAAGAAAGGGGTTTCTGAGGTGAATATTGTCCCCCTATTCCTGTGTTTTGCATAGTTTGAACCAGCTTTCTAAGGGGTGTTTGTGCAATCAACAGAAGAATGGTGTGCTTTCTTCCCTCCCACCTTTCCAAAATAACACATTAGATGGTGGGGAATTAAAATTGTTAAAGCTCTGAAACTTTTCTACATGTAAATACTCTCCAAAATCTAGAATCCAAGAAAGCTGAAACCTATTTTACTTTTCTTATTTTGTGTCTGCCAAGTGAGTTCTCTCATTAATAGATCAAGTGTAAATAGCCTACACAGTTGGTTCTGGTAATTTTCAAAACGTGCTATAAATAAATTTAACTATAATCTCATGATAAGTATGACTGTATGAAGAAATAATAAATGATACACTCTGTAATGCATCTTCAGATGATGCTGAAATATTTTATTGCTGTAGCAAGATTCATACCATACATCACATGGGGAGTAAAGGGAAGATGTTTTATCTTCTCCTTTTGTGCCCTACAGAGAAGCCAAACCATTTGCAACAGACCTTTTGCAGGTAGCTGAACTCATTTTCTCTGTCCACATTGGGGATTTAACACTGTGGGCTGGGTTCAGCCTGGAGAAGGTAGGGACAATTGCCAGGGACCAAATGTTGTTGTTTTCACATGTCTATGACTTCTCAGAACCACCTGAGATAGAAGAATATGAAATATTATATCTAAAATTGAGAAAGCGTGACTCAGGGGGTTGATTCTAAAAAACGGAGTTTGGAAAGGAAACTAGCGAGAAAATTGGCATAGTAGGAACTGAGGAGCAGTGGGTGTAGAGACAAGGTGTAGGAGATGAAAAGTTGCAGAGAAGTCAGCCAGGCTCCACCTTTTTTCCACATTTCATGACCTTTTTTATTCATTAGCAGAACTGAAACCCCAAATCCCAGATGTGTACTTCCTTAAGGTTGCTCTGCTCCACAGGCACTGCTGTAACTGCAGCCTCCAGAGACATGCTTGAACCCATAGTAAATGAGTTAGCTTGGATAATACTATTAAACTGGGACAGTGCAAGCAGCACAAAATGGCACAGACATCTAAGCATTTGCACAGATTTTCAGGCAGGATTTGCGGCTCATGCAAAGCACATGTAACGTCCTGTGTTGCCATGACTGCCCTTCCAGTAGCTTCCAGCTAGGTCTGTGAGCATCAGCAGGACCAACCCAGTCTGTCAGCCCTCAGGCTCAGTGCTGACAGCAATGCAGAGCGGCACTTGCCTGACTCTTCAGAGTACAATCGCACAGGTCTGTAATGCAAACTGTAATGCTCTGTACCTCTCGTCCTCATCCAGCACGGCTGGTGAGCTAGGATTTTTTTCATCCCTTACCAAAATGAACAGCCTGCAGCGACATCTGAGCTAGACTTTACTGCAGTCTTCAGAGTTCAAAGAGCCAAAGTCACAGGGTTCTTGAGCAATGGGCATGGAGGAGACAGACTTTTCCTAATGAGATAAATAAAAGAAAAAATGCTGATTTGATGAACAACTGTTATGATGGAAAGCCCCACATGATGAACCGTTTCCCTACTGTGTTCATATCTACATAAAATGGCATAAACATCCACAGATCTACTTTCTAACTGTATGATATTACATTAACATACATACATATATATATACATACACACAGAGATAAGTAGACGGGTAGATAGATATATAAATAGATATATATACATGCCTGTGTCTTTTTCCTGAAAGTGGTTAGAAGCAATTAGTGGACAGATGAAGCAGCTGGTTCTTGATTAATCCAGGAAACTTGTGTGATATTTAAAAGGCATGGAAAACACTACACAAAATGTGCCAGAATCCTGACCTTTTTCAAATGTGTAATATCTTCTCAGTCTTATGGGATACCTGGATGGAAGAAAAGTGATGAGGAAAGCCTTCTGTCATATTTGCCTGGCTGACATGATGTGTTTGCTTGTCCCCAACAAGAACTGCTGCCCATCCATTTGCCTACCCTAGGATGGAGCATACATTCTTACTCTACTTGCAGCTGAACACAACTATCTCAGATGGGTTGATTCAAACAGCCCAGTAATTCAACCACCTGTGTGATCTACAAAGGGCCAAGTGAACACTTCTCATCTTTGTAAAATTCTCTGATTACACATTACTTCACACCAAGTTCAAAGGCCAAATCCTGCTTAATGAAAAAGCTTCCAAAATCAGGGCTAATCCATCTAAGAAATACATCCACTAAGTTTCTCATTGATCACTAGGACTGCGCCACTGAAAAGCCATGGTTTTAAAGTGATGTAAATTGAGGACACAAGACTGTCAGGCGAAGCACTGGCTGTAGAACCTGCTTCTGAAAGAAATCAGATTGAGCTGAATTGCATTTGAAATTAACCTTTTTAATGCAGTCATTTTTTAGGGACAGTACTGGTAACTAAAGTGCCCATGTATGGTGAGGAAGTCAAAGGAAAGAGGAAGAGAGAGAAATAAAGTCACACAAATGGTAATTCTTTCTTTTTTCCCCCTAGCATCAGGAAATAACAGGGTTGTGTCATCATGGGAAAAGCCACCTGTCTCACAGTATGTATCTTAAGGCAGGATTTGCTCCTTTTTATTGCTACATGTCCCCTCCATTTCTCAGCTCTTAGTACAGCTAAGTTTTCTGCTTCATGTTGAGACCATCCTTATTTTGCCACCTCAGAGCCATTTCGTAACATATGGTCTATTAGGTGTAGACGTGCAACCGCTTGCATAACTTAAGGCTTGCTGGAGTACAAATACTTAAGTATACAACAGATGTACAAATGAACACGCAGACAAACGTGCTGTGGATACAAAATGATGTTGATACTGCTCAGACTCAGATTTATTCTGCTTCTCCTGTGGTGTACACCTGTCTTCTGCTGGCAATACATGCAGCTCCAGCCAGTGAGGCTTCCTCATCCAAAACTAAGCTTAGATATTCCTTCCCTCATTAGCGCACTGTGACTCCCCCTCCCACACCTCATTTGCATTGGGCATCTATGTGTTCATCAAAGCATTTCATCAGCGTATTCAGGACATACCCCCAGTAGACCTGAATGTGATACACTGAAATGCAAACAAATAAACCTCGATGAGCAAACACAAGTACACCTTGTGGGATTGCAACAGGTTTTAAACAAATTCCCAGAAAGGAAATTAAAAGTCATAACCCCTTTAGTTATAAGAAAGTGAGTCTTTTTTGTTACTTCCTTCTGACAATTCATCATCCCCTTTAAAGGGTGCCATGTTACCGATGCCAAGAAGGGACCTTCACCAAAGGACCCTCAGCTGTGGCTTTCAACCAGAGGGAGCTATTCCAAAGGTCAGATACTAGCTCCTGGCTCCTGCCCCTTCGCTCTGCTCAGGCAGGGCAAACTTGATGGACCTACTCACATCCACCTGGGAATTACCTGAGGAGCCTTCATGGGGGATAATTCTGGTGCGAATGAGTTTACACCATCTGCTTTTCCCCCCGATGTAGATATCTGGGCAAGTTCAGGGTAGTCCAAGTGCAGAGCCTGGTATGTTGGGCTCCAGCAGTCTGGAAGGGGGCCTTCAGGGGCCTGAAATGCACAGAAAGCCTTAGACCAGCAGAGAAATGAAAATATGTTATGAAGCAGATAATCCAGGCAAGTAGTTGCAAAGCTCCCTTGATTATTCATTGTAAAAGATAACTTGTATCATGGACTGGAAAACCAAGGGAGTTTTCACCCCTTAATGCAGCACTACAGCTTCAGGTTCCCTCGCCTTCAGGTTCTCCCATAGCCCTGCCACCCCAGTACTCCACTGCACACTACATGTTGGGGCTGGTCCTGCACCACTCCCATTCTTCCCTCGCTGGGGTCACACCTTTGTGTGTTTAGGATGCTTTTACATCTCTGACAGTGCAATAACTCTGTCAAAATGGGTTTACAAGTTGTCAGGGAGCAGGGGCTGACAGACAATGCAAATGCAAGAACATGATTTCCTTGGGACTTCTTACCTGCATGAAATCAGGAACCTCTTTCGTTGTCTGCAGTAACCAAGCAGATAGTGTGACAGAAAGCAGGCTCTGAGGCAGTAGTGGGTCTTTTACTAGCAAATTTTTCCTATTTAGCATCCTCAATGGCTTTCCTGCCAACAGTTTAATCACCTTAGAAAGGCATGGATCCCTCTGACAGTAAAGGATACTATCTAGAATTACCTCAGCTGCTGCTTCCTGTGGCTATATTGTCAGACATTATCAGCAAATATTTGCTTGTTATAGACTGTCATTGGGGGAAAAAACATGCCAGTCTTCTTGCCTTCCAGGTAACTAATGCTTTGTTGTTTATCCAGCAAAGACTGTTGTGCTCGAATTGTTCTTTCTGTGTATATTGCTCATCCAGACAGGCTGACAAGTGACAAGCTGCACCCACAAGCAGAAGTAATTCTGAGTATATAAAGGAGCAAAACCTTTGTATTTAAAATGGCACAAGTTTGTTTTCTCATTGTCCCCACCTGCTTCTTCCCAATCTCCATCTCATGGTTTATACAGAGGGTAGGGTAGTATGAACATTTCTGACAATGAGAAGCCTTATTGTTCCTAAAAGAAAGAAACTCTGCTGTATTTGTTAGAAAATGAGGGATTTTGGAGCAGGAAAATTACATGCATTTCAATCACTGTTTCCCAAGTCCCGTATAAATTGATAAAAAGATTCTACCTAATGCTTTAAGCTTCTAGTGCAATTTCACTTTGAAAATATTAAGAAATATTCTATAGTTTTGAGAAAACATCAGACTTGAAATCACCCACATTTTTCCTCTTCTATTTCCTTGCTCTTTTGAATTGTACTAAAGAAAAGCTGAAGCCTTTATTTTATTTGGGTAAGGGTAAAGACACAGGTAGGAGCTCCAATTGAAATGCAGACACTACCTGCCAACTTTCATGCCTCTCTTTTGAAAAGCACAGAGAGATCATAGGCTGAGACTGCTATGTAAAGTTATAAAACAATGTTAAACACATATTACTAGAAAACAATATCTTCAGTACAGTAGTGTGGGTAATGATTGGTTTAAGCATTAATTGTGAACCATAATAATAATAAAACATACAAGAAGTACCAGTACTTAATTAATGGCCTATTCTTTTGGTAAAAGTGAAGCTGCTTTATACCTTAGGTGTATATAATTAAGTCTATCATAAAGTATGGTTACATTTGTTTCATAATTGAACACTGTAATGGAGCCTCCATGGCTAGCTGTTATTTTACTTTTCTTTTTCAAATCTAGATGTTTTTAAAGGTGTAGATTAACTGGGCTTAATCTTAAACAACAGAAACTTCTTTTAAATTCGGACATATAAGACATAAACAAGGAGAATTTGAAGTCTTTCTAACAACCAGTATTAACATGAGTCTTGCAGAAAAGTGCCTGAGTCTATTACACCCTCTTCCTCTAAACACTGACTGTATGTTAGAAAAGCATCTTCAACTGCATTCTAACCTCAAAGTCATTTGCTGAAAGACAAATGATTTTGTTTTAGTCCTTAACAGCCAAGAACTAAAAATTTATTTGAACCTCTTTTGTGCTGGCTTAAATACTGATGATATTTTCTGAAAAACATGAAAATGCGTGTTGTGCCTCTCTCCCATATAGGCTTGCCTTTCTCATGCTGTAATTCACTGCAACATATAAGCCTTTATTCCTTTTCCTATACAGGGAGTCATGTAACTCAGAGTGTTTTCCTGTTGTGACTGAGAAGATGAGGAATTATAAAAGACTAACACTACAATTTAACGCTTCAGAGAAACAGTGTATATCATTACTCCTCTGTAGCCAAGCACACTAATTAATATTTATTGCACCTGTCAAACCAGTAGCCATGGTCAATCCATTGCTGCAGCAGTTCAATGGGAGGCTGGGCACCATATTTCTCCTTGGCAGGCATGTTTAGGTCATCAACAAAGACAAAAGCCCTTTTCCCCAGTGGAGCACTGTAAACCCTCTTCTTTCTCCTGCAAAATTAAACCATTAATTTTATTCATGTTAATTTTCATCTTACTTTGAAAAAGCGGGATGAGGGTGGGAGTAGGGGGAGGGAGTGGAGGGACAGTGAGAGTAAGAGAAGAAAAGAAGAGAAGAAAGAGAGAAGGGAAATCACACACTTTCAGGGGAGCCTGCCTGACATTATTATTAGAACCAGTTCTTTTGGAATCCATGACCTTTTATTTTTATCAGATGTGCCGTAAAGGTCACAGAAACATGGGGAGGACATAGTTATAAATCCACATGGAGTTTAATCAAAGGTGGCATGTTGTTCTGAAGTAAACAAGATAATAAAACTATTCCAGTTTAAACAAATAATAAAAAAAAACCAAGAAAAAGAGGAAAAGAAAGAATCTTTGTTAAAGACTGTCAACCAAACTCTGATGTAACGTGCATGTATCAATGGAATTAATTAGGCAAGAGAGATTATAATAAGCAAATTTCAGTGTTGCACCTACAGTAGGCACTTTGGCACCCTGAGTGAAATGCTTTTATTTCCAGTCCTGCACCCCGTTCCAAAGCATGTCACGGGTGCGCAGTGTGCTGCCAGGGAGCCATATTCACTCCAGCTAATTGCAAGACAATGAGAACCTGAACTAAAGGCAACTACAGAGCAGATTGCTCCAGTTCTGACAGCCTGTATCCTGATTACACCACTAACACTTGTGACACTGTGAAATAGCCGTATAAATGGAAGAGAACTGAAATATTACTACCTGCATTTCAGCATGTAGTATTGACCGCAAATTTTAATTATAGGCCTTGCAAGAATTCCTCCTTTTCTTTTCCCCTCAAAAGTACCTGGTTGGGCTGTCAGCAAAATGCTGCTGTGCTCCAACGTGGGTACTAGGTAAGCTAAGGAGTCAAAAATAAGACATTGTTTCTGCTTCTACTCAAGCTGAACTTGTGCTGGGTCCCTGGGAAATGTCTAGCACGCCCAAGAGACGGGAGGGCAAGGTAATGCAAGGACAGGAGGCAGTGCTGAAATACCAGCCACCAAAAGTGAAAGTGGTGAAATAACCTGAAAACCTACTGGCTAGAGGAGGAGTAAAGTGTTTGTTTCTGCTAAAGAAGACGTAGAGCATCTTAGCAAAGCTCAGTCCTGCGGAAGTCCTTGTGAGCACTGAATCAGATGCTAAGGTTTATAGAATGTATCATTATATTGTTAGTGAATAGGTATTTTAACGTTGAGGATGCATATGAATAACACCATGCTTCTCCCTGCAAAAGACCATGGGCTGGGTTTTCCGTAGATGTGCAATACTCGGAGAAATAGATAAATGCTTTGAAAGTCTTGCTGGCTGTCTAAATAACTCTTTGAAATAAGAACTGGCTGTCAAACCTACTAAGGTACATTTTAAAATCACTTTAGCAGTTACATGACTCAACAGATGTCTAAATACCTTAGGAAATACAAGCCTTTATGGTTAGGTATATAAGAACAGATGCATACATATTTTGTCTCTTACTAAGGCTTGTAACTCAAACGGGTCTAGATCCACAGGGAAGATTTAGGTCATGCCACACATGGCGTTTAGGCACTCTGCCTTCTTAAGGAAACCACAGACCCAAGCTGGATGCTCGAGCTTTCTGCATACAGTGGGGAGAAGAACAGGTTCAGCGCTACCACTTGCCAATGCCACCATCCAAGGACCTTGTCTACCAGGAGACTGCAAGTATCAGAGCAAGGCAAAATCCCATTTTTTAAGGAGAGTTAGGCACTCCTCTGCTCTCATTTCTCATTAGCCTATGTAATAGCTTGTTGCTTGATACAAGAAACAGGAATTGTGCCAGCCCCAGGAAAGTGCCCTGGGTAGGGCAGCTTTACTGAGAAATGGCATCAGTCCCTGCCCAGGTGGATGGATGCCTTGAGCCTGGGTCCCCAGCTCTCACCAGGGGAAGCACAGGCAGCCAGGGAGCTGGAGGCAGAGCAGAGAGGTGGGCTGTGAACAACAGGGGGCTGAAATAAGTGCTAAGTGCTTGCGTCTGTCTTGTGAGTCTAACCTATATTTCCTGGCTCTTTAATTCCTCCACAGGGTTTATTACACCAGGCTGATGAAATGTATCAAGAACTACACTGTGGGCTGAATGTGGAAAGAAACCATTTTCCCTGTGCAAATAATTATAGAACTAATTCTTGGGTCTTTTGTCAGCTGTCTTGCCTCTGCCTTAAATGTTGTTGGATGGTTGTAGTGCCATAAAACAAATTCAAAATAATACTTGAAATTAATACAGGTTGATTTAGATGACCATTTAGTTTATAGCCCTAGTTAAAATGTCAGGGAGATTTAACAGAAGATAAACTTTGTATTTGGCTAGAATAATTCTAGCCGCTCAATGCCTTGTTTTGAGGGCCTAGTGTTAACAGCATTTTTCCTTTTCCCTGACAAATGAACTGTTAGTTAACCATCAGTTAATTACTGACAGATAGAGGTCATATATCAGATAATATTTTGTAACAGAGAAATACAGAAATTAGATGCAGAAAAGGCTTCTTACGTCATTCATGTCCTTACCAATATGGAGCTGGTTTGTACTCTATGCTTCTGTACAGTTCATTTTACATGACCTAAGAAATGCTGCTTTCATTGTTTCTCCCAGAGTCTATTCATTAACAGGAGGTTTTTTTCTAATATGCAGCTTAAACATTCATTACCTTATTATGCTTCACAATGAACTGAATTCAGTGCTTCCAGCATATAGTCATAATTTTTACCTATCAGCTGGAAGTGTACTCTACTGTATGAAAAAGTCAAAATTATCACACAGCTACTGCCTGATAAAGCATTACTCAAAGCCTGTAATGTTTTCAAATCTTGAGCTATTAATAATTTAACATAATTAATTCAAAACACTTCACTCAGTGTGAACCAGAGAGAGACGATGGGGAAATGATGCATATTCCATCTTTCAGGGGTGGAATTAAATATGGAAAACAAGGAAAAGATAAAGAGCTGCCAACACTTACTTGGAGTGTAATTCACCTGTTTTGAACTTGCTATAAATTTAGTGTTTCTAAGACTTTCAACTAACCTCACAGGCATAAATAAAAAAAACCCTTTCCCCTATCAGAAGTAAACAATTTAACATGGTTAGAGCTGTTTGTCAGGCATAAGAAAAAAAGAAAAATTAGCAAATGGGGGACATTTTTCTACAAAGGGAAGTAACAATTAAGCAAATGAACAGTCTTGTAGAAAATCTTTTAAAATGCAATACACAGAGATTCCTTCCTTTTTTTTGTTATTGTTTATCAGCAAGGAGTATTGTATCACTAATGGTTTTGTTTGACTAAACCTTCTTTAAAAGAACCTTGTTGTTGCTCTTTTCCTGAAGGACTTGCTCTTTTAATTTTATTTATTTAAATCAAGGCTGGACCCAACCTTTATTTTCCTGGTTGGAAATTCTTGCTGTTAGAAAGAACTGCAGGTGCTAAATTATGGCACAATACATCGCAGCTGCAGAAATGCACCTGGAAAAAATTAGGCTAGTAATGAAAATTTCACCTGAAAAGTGCCAAATTGGAAGTCTCAGAGATTGAATGCTTCCATTAAGCCACCACTCAGGAACAAACCAAGTAATAAATATTGAAACTTTCTTTTTTACTTTGACCATGAGGACTTATTTCAGATGTGTTTTGCTGTATATTTGGGGAAAAAGGGAAGAACACAGAGAGAGCATGTTCATCTCTCATCTCCATTAAATCCCTAAGCCAACCTCTGCTGCCAATAGAGGTACCAATTAGTGCTAATGGTAGTAGACACTAATAGTGTAGACACCTGTCACTATCTATTGAGCTGGGACCGTCAGTAAATTCACAAAGGCCACCAAAAAAAGCATCTGGAATAATAATAATAATCATTTTGGTACCAACCCAATCTGAAATTAAACTGTTGATTCTGAGGTAAAAAGCTGAGCAATGTTTTTTGAAGATACAATAATCTAATAAAAGTAATGCATATATATATTTATATATGATTTTTTTTTTATTACAGAAACACACTAAAAATGATACTGGACTGGTTACCATAGCAACAGTGATTCCTGCACTGCACGGACCAACAATCCTCACTATTTTGGAGCATTACAATGGATTCATGCTTTATAAAAAGAAGCATGAAAAAAAATGGCGAAACCTAAATATCCCCTCTAGGCAGTGGCAGGGCCTGTGTGGGGAGAGCAATGAACCCCGGTCAGTCTTGATCCCCTGCACAGCTGACATGCCACTCGTACCCACACAGGCAATGTTCAGGTTCTATTTTGCATGTAATAATGTCGTAATTTTGTATGTAATATATCATAACGCAATGAAAGGTAGCCACCTTTCATTTTGACAAAAGCATGCAGAGTCTGTTGGCTTCAGCACAGGGGCAGTTCAAGGGCCAAGCCTGAGCATGTTGCCAGGCCACCAACTGATTATTTGGTGTAAGCCATTCCATTAAATGCTCCCTTCCCTAAAAGTGGGTGTGGGAAAGACAACTCCCCCTACAATGTGAGTCATGCTAAACCAGCTATCCAGATGCAGGACGTGCTGCTTGGCTTGGGAACAGGAACCAGCACCTGTTGGTCTTGGGGGAGCTTGTATTTCCTGCAGTTATCCTGCAAGCACTCCAGGCACACTGTTAGTCTGATAACAAGCCCATGAAACACTGAATGTTAGAGATTACATGTAAGCATGATAGAGAAAAATTAAATCCATTAAAAATCCCTGCCAGGCTGCAATTAGCTATTATTATTTTTTAATTCCTTGTAATATACACTGTGCATAAGAGAAAAGCTAATAAACATAAATGAGAGTGAAGTTAACAAACATTAATTTCCATTTTAACTTAGGCCTCTTGCTTGGAATAAATGGAAGTGGTAACTCATATAGATGAGTAAGGTCTGTTCTGAAACATCCTGGATCAGGGAGCCCTTCAGAAATACCAACAAGATGCCATTTGTGAGGGACTTCTCTCTGGCAATGAAGGGAAATGCCTGCAGTACTCAGAGCAGGTAATTTTCCACCATGTGGAACAGCTGGACAGCCATGAATTCTCAGGCAGTTTCCTTGCATCGAAGGAAAAGAGGAACTGGGAGTTCGGAGGGTTTCTGCAAACTACTTCCTGGTTAAAGCTGAGCACAAAACAAATCCACAGGAATATGTTTAGATAAGCAAAGACTTTTCCCAAAGACAGACATCTTTCATTTTCAGTTCACAAAGTACCTTTTTAGATTTCTGCATGTTGGGATATCTTCCATGAAGCTTCTCTCTATATTCTAATCTTTTGCAAGGCTGCATCTTGGGGCCAGCAGCATGCGTCAGTTCTGGCAATGCCCAATGGGCCCAGAAATGCCAGTAAGAAGTCTATTTTCTTCATCCCTCTCCTGGAAGAAGCACAGAAAAGGTTTGCATTAATCACTGAGTCTCCAGGGATAGCTAGGATCTGGAGTTCCCTTCGCTCACCAGAGGACTGTGCAGACAAGCATGGAAAAGTGCTAGCTCGCTCCTTGCCTTTCAGTACAGCACTTCACATTCCCCAAGCAGGCGTGAAGTGACGTGCTTAACAGTGCAACCTGCCTATATGCCCTGATGGAAAATATTGCTGGAAGCAGCTAAGTTTCCACTCAGGGACCTAAGTGTACACCCTGAAAAGTGTCTCTCACTGTCTGTGAGAGAAGTTACTTGGCAAAGATCTCCCTCATTTTTTTCAAGAATTAATTGAATGTGGTCACCAAGGAATGGTGAAGCAGCTCAGGCAAAGAACTTCAAAACAGAAGCTGTAATCAAACTACAAAAATTACTCAATCCACATTTGCTCCAGCAGGTGGGTAAACGCAGTCTGCTCTGAGAGAGGCAGAGCAAGGAAAGCTGGAAATTAAGTTGCTTCCCCAGCCCCTAAAGAGCGTCTTTCCCCACTTCATGTTCCAAGCCAGAGTAGTTTGACTGACACAGAAGAGAGTGCACTGCAGTCCTCACCTCCCCCTTACTGCCCTGCATCAGAGGGTTTGGACAAGCTACAAACCAAGCAGACGGGGCAAAGAAGTACAGGTGTCCTTCCTCCCGCACCAGCTGAAAGAAGGGCAGTCTAATCTTTGTCATCAAAGGATGAAAGAAATCTCATTTTTGAGAGCACACTGTGCACTAACTGTTAGTCCCCTTATTTATTTGACTGCTTAATTCAGTACGTGACTTCAGGCATGTAGTCAGACGTCTGGTGTTCATTTTCAGTCAGTTGACAAAATGCCTGGAAGTTTGAGTCATTTGATCAGATACTCCACTGCAATAATCACTGACTGAATCACTCTGACAGATCCAGGATGGGTTCTCCTGTAGCTGATTTCTTTATAGACCAGAAAGTTGCCTTATGCTGCATGTAGCTTAAGCACCTCTTTGATCAGGCAGTTTGGCAGTATTTGTTATGCTGAAGGTACGCAGTGCACTGCTGTCACAGCCTCCTGCTCCCTCCTCTCTGCCTGAAAACCAGGTATGACTGACTCCTTCCTCTCTTCTCTGGGGCCACCACCTCCCTCCACCCTGGTCTCAGCTGATGACTCTCTAGATGGGCCTGAATTCATTTGGCTTCCTTCATCTTACTCCAGTACTTCTGTGCCCCCGGGAGAGTCCTGCACCCTGCATGGGCTCCACTTGGTCCTCCCCCATGAAAATCTGCACTGGAGATGTTTTGTGGGGGTTTTCCTGATGCCATGACCACTCAGAGCCTTCTCTTAATAGCTAGGCTGCATTTTCCAAATTGCTATATGTGTTTCCACACATCTCTTTCACAACACCCACCTCAAGATGACAGCTACCTACACCATGTGGACCAAGCTGGGTGCTGTCATTCCATCATTGACTTTTACTACACTAGAGTGTGTTGATTTGTACATAAAATGCAATGTGCTTTGTGTTGGAGCTTCCAATTTAGTGGCAGATGTTTAGCAATTAAAAAGTTAATAAAATACAAACAATGACCTTTCTTACAAGAATAGTTTCTCTGTTCTTTTTTTTTACAAGTCTCTGTGATCAACTGGAAATCTTAAAACGAAACTCTGCAACATCTGTACTACAGTTTGATTTCATTCCCAGGAAGTGCATACGTTAAAGATTCACTGACTCTCAGTAAATGTTTCTGAAATGTTGAGGGGACCAAAGTAACTCTGGGAAACTACTCTACAAGTTGTACCACTATGATCCTGGCCTCTAACAAATAACCCTGAGTGATCCTGGCCAGGCATAATCAGGGAAGAAACCTTATCTAGTCCATAAAACTATCTAAGCTGGGTAGCTGGTGTTTCTCATTCACAAAAAGTACATTTATTTCACATAGTTTTGGAACACCACATTTCAAGTTCTTCAGCAGGTTTTGGCTCAGAAGCAGATCCAAAAAGTGCATGAAAAGCATTTTTTTTCCAAAATATTTAACAGTTTCTCCATATATATATTACATTTCTCAGAATCTGCATGTTCTCACTCATTTCATAGCTAGTCCGCTGCAATCCATCGCCCAAACAGATGGACTTTTCAAATAACTTTTATGAACTGGAAAATCAAAATGAGAGTAATCAAGATCTGGCAATTTTTGACTATCTGTTCAACTAGCACTTTCCTGGAGTCTGGTATGCCCCAATCTTGCATATATACTTTGCATAGGCTGAAAACAGTCCCCCCCTGATAATTTTCTTCATCTGAGAGAAAATTCCTGGTTTAGTGTGGGCTAAAATAGTGCAGGTGCCTACACCAGAGAGCACAAGCTTACGGTGACCTTGCCAGGATTGGGACTGATAATTTTTGGATGTTTAGTTATTCCAAATATTCTGCCTAGACTACCTTAACATTATCTTTGATGATAACAGTTCAAAAACACAGCTTAAAGAAAAATATAAATGTAAAACAAAAATACATTGAACAAGTGGTTTTACCTTGACAGATATGCAGAGACGAAAATGTTCATGACTTGTGAGCCCCTCAGCAAATACCCTCATGGCATTTTCTAGTCCTCTGTACCATTGATAGGATATACTTCTCCATTCGCTAGAACCTGTCAGTTTTCATAATAGCATTTATCAATCTCCAGTGTGCATAAAAAATTATTCTTTATGTAGCTGAACTATTTATGTTACAGCTGAGTCAAGATCTTAGTTTTGTTTGTTCAGGGAAGATGCAATTATTACAGTAAGTTTTAACACCAAAAATATAATCTATAATGTTCTTAACAACTCAAGTCTGTGCTAAGCACTTTCAGCACTTTCTCCTCACTTTTATTTATTTTTACATTAATTGATGCATGATGCTGCCCACAGATCTCATTTCTGGTGCTTGCAAATACAAAGTTTGAAGTTTTGTCTAGGCTGGCTGGCAAGTAAAGCTGTCCATATTGAAAGGTGCAGAATACGGTATGAGCTCCCTTTTATCATGCCAATTAATGTTTGACTTGTTTGTCTGCCATGTGATGAATTAAAAATGCATGATTTAGATGCTGGAGAGCTAACCATTTTCTAGATATAATCCCCTGGATGCTGCCATTCTTCCAGTTGATCTTTTTGCCCTCCATGTGTTGGAGAGTACCATATATAGCCTACTGCTTAGATCTTTCCCTAACAGATGGCTCTCTTTACTAGTTTGGACCCAATCTGGTGATTCCCTTTAATATACTTTAGACTGAAGAATATCCAGGGACAGGCAGCTGATTCATTTTCCTAAAGCAAAAGCAGCTAAGAAGATGAAGTTAAGTAAACGTGCTTTCCAGACTATGTGCTGTTCTGTATACCGCATAAATCAGAATATTTGTCAACATCAATTAAAGTGTAGTTTCCCTAGTAATAAACATTACATGGAGAAACAAATCAACTTTCATTTATTCTGTCAGAAATGGAAGGAGAGCATTTCATATTATTTTGTGGATAATCTCTATGGAGTAAACTAAGCACAATTACATATTTGATTTTAATTAAAACTCTGGGTACCTTTCGAGTTTAGTTAGGAAGATGTCCTGGGTATGATTAGCTGAGGCCTGTGCTGAGAAGTTAATTTGACATACAACATATTTTTCATGAGGTAACTGTCACAGGAAGTTGTTTGTAATAGCTGTCTTTCCCAGGCCTGTGGGGGCAACAAAAAGTAATGGCTTATCCTGAAGCAGCAACTTCTCCTGTATGCAGTACATCTGCATAACAGTCCCAGTGGTGCTCACAGTAATGTCATTAAACTGGGAGAATAAAAGAAAGAACCAAAAGATGCAGATAAAGGTGTTTCATTACCCACTGTACACAGAAGAACAATAGAACTCAGTCATAAAATAGTTTCGGGTCACAATAAAAGCAAAACCCACAGAAAATACCTGGGAATGACAAAGGAATTACAGTTTATGAGCAGTGGGCTGGGTGGAATTGCCAAGTTGGAGACCTAAGCACAAAAGAGCACTAAGAAATCCTGTTTGGTATTGAAGGAGGGAGGCTATTATACCAAAGCTGGTAATGAGAATGCAGTGTCGTTAACTGTTTTCTTTTACAATATTTGACACCAGGAAGGCTTAATGCTATGTTGTTTTCTCTTCAAGCTACAGTTTTCCTTTGCTAGAGTGTGAGAGCAGAATTCTAATGCCAGTATACACTGGGAAAAAGGTCCTCACTGTTGTGCTTTGTCTTTTCCAATCTCTTACACTTTAACTGGAAGGTCATTTCATTTATTACACACAGAAAAGGGCAGGAGCCAGGCTTAAAGCTTGGTATGTACTCGTATATCAAACTGGCACTTACTTTGTTCTCCCTTATCTGGGTTAGCCTCCTGCCCTCATTGCTGCTCTAGGTGCATGTGTCTGTCTAGAAAGAGGTCAAAATGACCTCATTGCATGCACTCCTCCTTCACACCCTTCCAAAGGAGTTACCTTAACCTGGGGTACTGGCGGCAGAAGTGCTCTGCTGATCCACAGGGGCATTTTCTAACCTCAGTAGCTATCCCTCTGGATGAGAAAGCCATGAGGAATGTGTGTGTCATGCAGTAGGTTCACAAAGCAATTTCATCTATTCACAGCTGGCTTATTAAGGGAATCTAGCGAATGGCAGTATCATTGAAGTATTATGTTTCCTGCCCTTTTCCTTTTGAACATAACTTTGAAAATGTTACCAATATAAGCTGATAGAAACCAATTGCTGGGGTTGATAGCTTGTCACTTATGTTTGCTGAAAACCAGAAGGTATTCACAGTCCTCTCTGCTGGGGTCCAAACTGTGCTTTGAACAAGCATGGCTGTACCTCATTTTCTGTGGCTGTCCAGTGCTGCATGCAGTGCTGCGGCTGCACTGCCTTCCCCAGTGTGTGGGCTGGTGGCTCTCCTCACAGCTCAATCTGGCTGCAGCACAGGTACCAAAACACTGAGCAGCCAGTGTGGGCTCTGGTACGGTAACTTAGGTCAAGGTGTGGAACTGCAGAGGACTTAAGAAAGAAAACTCTCATGCAATGCTGTGTTTTTTATATAACTCTCTCTTTGGTTGAGGGCAAACCACTCAGGCCTCCTCCCTTGTTTGTCCTGGATTAGCACTGACAATGTGTTTGCACCACACCGGCTGTATTGCACGCAGCAACATTTTGCTAGACAGCACGCAGACACACAGCTAAAGCTAACCCACCTCCTGCAAGAGCCTGTGCTATGAAGCAACAAGCCAGATAAAAACTGGGAGGGAAAGTTAGGAGACGTTGTGTGATGTCCCAGGGTCAAAGTAGCAATGCTGGGGCAAAAAGGTTAACAGATCCCCATCTGCCTGTGACTCACTCCAGGGTCCCTTCCAGCAGGATGCTGTCGTGAACAGCAGAGGTAGGTAAGACCCACTATCATTTAGTGGTGATGTCTGTAATATTTATAGAGAGCCATGGCCAAATATACAAAATAAATCAGTGCACAGGGATCTAACAACAACTTTTTATTTCAATGAGAAGCCTTTGAAGCTTTTTAAAACTGCAAATTGAAGAGGAAGCTGTTGGCCAATGTTCCTGCAGTAGAATATGGCCTCTCCTCTGGGATTCCCACCTGTTTTTGTAAAAAATGATATAGTTCTATTTGGAGTCTGTCCTGAAGCACTGTCTCTCTAATCAGCCCCCTCCCTAACCAGACGCTGGCCCTGGGCCTGGCTGTACATTACCAATGGGCTGGAATTAGACATCCTTGCAGATGGGTAAACATTTTCAGTATTGCCTCAGCCCTGCATAAATCACATATCAGGGGCCTTTGTTACGCCCTTTAGATACAGAGCTTGAAGCTGCCATAGAAAAGAGGAAAGAGAAGTATCAGGGAAGAACAGAAAACTTCAAAGACTAATTACCACAGACTTTTTGTGGCTCCAGAGATGCGCACTGTATACACCTGAGTGTATACAATTAAGCTGTGAATTAGCCAGTTTGACCTGTACAATATTGGTAGATGTCCTTACAGATTGGTTTCACTCCAGCCAAATTCTCAACCTAAAAGGTTAAATATATAATACTCCATACTGTCAATAATCCATTTTTCCTGCTTTCAGCAGTAAGAAGAAGGTGAACATACAGCTAATTAAAATACATTTGTTGAAAAGGTCATGCAGTAAGCAGCAGTTCAGCTGAATAGAAGGATTATGATCCTATTCACACAATCTGGTGACAAACATACTGAAAACGGAGCCCAAGATACAATTAATCTGTTTTGTTGTCACAGAATGGGAAAAGGTTCAAATTTAAGAGTATTCAGGTTCTGAAAAAAATCCCAGTCCTCATGCTCTGGTATGGTGGTAATAGGCTATGTCCATGTTTTTCACAAGGGATTTAAAGAGTCAGCTGCTCCAATTCTATTCAAATGCAGTTTGAGCATCTCATTCACGTTCCTGTAAAAATAGCAGTTTACTTTACAGAAGTAATTTGTACAGTGCAGTCACATATTAGTGACTTCTACCTCCTGGCAAATAACTAAGCAATTAAAATCTATGCTCAGTTTGAAACCACTGATCATCTCCTTTTTCCTGGGAGAAAACTTACAACAAACAAAGTTGTGTGTGCCTACATCTAAATGTTCTGCTGTGGAGTCTGATCTCAGTTCAGGAGTCTGATATTTGACTTTATCAAAGACTGGAACTGTTTTATGTTTAGATTTCACCAGCCACCGGAGGAATCTAAAGGTACCTCCTCTGCATGAATGTATAAAAAAAGAAGTTGTGAACATCACATTTTTCATGCTATTCACTGTTCTGAGTCAGACACCTCCATGATGCCATAGGCCTGAGAAGATTTTTATGCCAAGGATAGTTGAACATCAAAGAGAAATAGATTACATTCATCAGCCTCTCACATTATCCAGAAGAGGTTTGAAAAGCCACATACTTGTGCTCCTTGTGATCATTACTTACCCTGGGGCTCTCTGTTGAAGTGCCAGCTCCCCATTCCAGTCAAATTTTAACACCAGGGCTCTTGCAGGAACTGAGGAAGCTCAGCGGCTCACAGAGCCTTTATGCACGTGTGACCTATGAGGTGATGCTGTAGGACTGTAGGTCCCATGCATTCCTGAACAGTCAGCAGCACGCCAGGGAAAAAGAGCAAAGGCTTCTCCCTGCATGGGAATGCAGAACAATAAAGGAGTGAGAATATGGTACCTACTTGATTATATTCAGAGGTAAAAATGCAAATAGGCAGACGGCAATGTTAGCCACAGGTACTGGACTTGCTGAAAATAAAAGGCAGCTCAAAACAAAATCTGTTTATAGTTCTTCAGGTTGAATTACAGGAGGTTCAAATTCATTATACAACTACAAAGACAGACAGAATATGGAGTTTCAGAACACCCAAAATAATTCATGAAAAGGCAGATGGTCAATGACCAAAACGAAGAGTTAGCTTCAAAATAAAATGGACTAAAAACCAGATCCCACCGTGCTGAACTCGTAGCTGCCTTCTCCTGCTGAGATTCCAGACCCCTCATGCTTTGCTGGCATAGGTGATCTTGAATGTCATTATCATGCAGGGCAACACCAAGCCAAGTTTTGCCCAGCTACCTCTAGAATTTGAACCAGCCTTGAAAAAGAGGGCAAACTGGCACGAGCTACAGTACTTCTGCACTGCAGTGGGTAAACAACAGATCCAGGTCCAACACAGCACAGTAGAGACTCAGATAGCCATGGAGCACCCTGTGCAATAACTACACCCTAACTACATGACATACAGCACCATTTCTCCAATTGAAAGTGCATCCAGCCTGGTCTCCAATGGCACCACAAAACCATGGGTCACACAGGCATTCTCATGCGCAACATGGGCTCAGAAATAACCAGCATGCTGAGCAGGAAGCTGCCTAGAGCTAATTGGCACATGCAGGTAATGACAACAATAGGTCTGAAGTCCTGTCCCTCAGGCAGAGGTCACCACCAAAACTCTTTCATGAAGTCTGACATCTGCAGTCTTTCTTTCTTCCCAGGGCCTGAGCAGGATCTCAGTTCCTGAAGTAAATTCCACTGCGGAGGTAATTCTTACTACTTATTATTCTCCTTCTCTCACAAAGGCAAGCTCAGGAAGATGTAGGCTAGCTTGGGAAAGGATGCTAAGCAGCTCCTAAGTTGAAGTTGTGCCACTATATAAAAATAATGGAAGATAGGTACAGGAACCAGGAAGGAGCTAATGAGAGATATTTAAAGAGCAAACTTGAAGATGATATAAACCCCATAGCTTAAGGAAAGGATGCTCAACCATGAAAAAAGAGGCCTGGATTCCAGCACTGTTTGATCCGACAACCCCAGAACAAGCACCAAAGTGTAGGGTCTAAAACCCCAAGGGAGCCTTTACACCAGTCCAGTCTATAGCATTAGACACAGCCAACAAATCATCTCTGAACTTGTTCAGTGCACACTGGCACAGCGTCAGAGGCACCTCTGTCCTTGCCCCAGAGCAGTCCTGGACCTGAAGGCTAGAGGATTTGGAAGGGCCCTTCAGGCAAAACAGAACTGAGCAGTGATCAGTCAACCACTTGGCAGTGAGCACAGTAACCACGAGCAAAGGTTTTACACTAAGGGAAAGGTGAGGCAGGTGCTTTCAAAGCTGTTCTGAAGGAGGACACAGCTGGGTTGGCCTCCCCAGGGAGCCCAATCTGACTGCCCAGGCCTCTGAAGGCTGGTCAGGCTGGCCAGAAGATGACTCTTCAGAGGGAAAGGCTCCTCTGGGCTTGATCTCAGGTTGGGGATGGGCTGCTCAGCTATTTCAAAACAGGGAAGTTGATAGGGATTAAGCAGAGTCTTTAGGCATTTTCAGAGTCAAAGGTATAAAATAATTAACTAAAGTAATAATAGAGTGAAAGGAGAAATTCTACGAGCAATGCATCCAAAAGCCGGTTTCTTTCCTGGATTATCTCCTCTCTGACAGGACATGACTGCTGAGTGGAGATTTCTGAGACCACAGCTGGGACTTGCTATTTCCTCCTCTCTGTCATAGAGTCTTCAGTGTCTAATAAGGATTAAGCTCATGCTGCAGGCTTTCTCATAGTGGGCACACTAATTAAAGTTTTACTCCTCTACACAGCTGTTTATTTTCATCAAATGTGTGTAATTTAAAATGTTTAAGTCTGTCATCCCACTTTCAAATCTGGTTGAAACTAAGTAATGAGTTCAAAATGTACTTGAAGAGAATCTGTAGCTGTAGGTAAAACAAATGTATATGGGATGATCACCTCAGTCTTACTTCCTTAAGAAACTAAGAAAAAATCCACAGTACCTATGAAGTTTAAGTACTTCCAGAGGCAGGTCACAGTGAAGAGGAGTTTTTATCTTTTGGAATCAGATGCCCAAGTTTGATTAAGTCTCACCAGAAGATCTGTTTCTGGGAGTTTTTTCTTTATTAAAAACAAAACAAAACAAAACTAACAAGCACTCCAGAGGAAAGGACTCATTTGTTTTCTTACTGTGTTGAATAGAAATCCTCTTCTTTCGACCCACATGACCCTGCATAATGTTAGCTGTACTAATTGTAAACAAAAGTCACAGTGTCAAAATAAAAGGGAGATGAATTAGCAACAATAGAGCTCATTAAAGCTTGTTAATCTTTAAGAGGATGGGTGCGATGCAATTGGAAGAAAGGCTATGTGGATAAAATATTTCAAGGGAATATATTTCACTTCAAATAACAAAATATAATTAAAAGTGAGGAGTTAAATCAACTGTCAAAAGCACAGTTACAACTGTCACCCCATCCCCCCCCCCCCCTCTTTTCTTTAAATTTTAAACACAGTGATGTTCTTTTGCCAGCTTTCCCAGCCTGTCTCATCTACTGTGCTCTGCTCTGGTTTTAGCTGCAGGCTCTACCAGGCTGGTTCTCATTGCTCTGAGGGAGACTGTACCCCTCCTGTATTTTCCTCTTTTTTCCTCCTTTGTATCCAACCTCATGTACTTAGCTACCAGGTCACCTTCGTAACAACATCTGCTGCAGCTTTCCTTTTCCTCACTGACCCCTACTTTCCTTCCTTAGCAAAGCTGGCACTCGTTTTGACAGCCAACCACAAAATCTACTGTTTGCAAGTGACTCTCTCCTGTCTGTAAGCCAAACATCCAGGACCTGTTTCAGTCCCTGAAAGATTTCTCAGCCTCCTTTTCTGGAATGTTTCTGTTTTTATTCTCATCTCCCCTGCAACCTTGCAGTCATAATATTTTATCAACTATGGGTTCTTATTCCCCTTCCTATTTGAGATGCCTGAACTTCTGTTAACAGTGCGTTTTGTGGTTTGAGTGTCTTCTCTTTTCCGCTGGGCACAGTAGTCTTGTGGTTACAGTTTAGGTCCTCAGCCAGCACTGTGCTCTGTTCCCTGGACAACCTCTGCTATCACTGCAGTGCCAGACTCATCTGGCAGCCTGTATGTAAGGGAACCTGGGAAGTGTGAGCTTAACGCTACAACATCTGCACCCACAGCATACACTCGCCAAGAGGATTTTGCTTGTCTCCCTTTGCATTATTGCATGCTATCTCATCTCTCAGTTTAATGCTGCTTCTTCTGGTACTGCCTATCTCAGCTAGACAGTGGGCTCCTTGAATCACAAGCTTTTATGCATATGCTATCTAAACAGTACACATACACTCAAGGTGTTTCTTCCTTCAAACATAAGCACATACATTACTCTCACAGGCAAAATAGGTGCTTTCCAGGGAGGAGAACAGGACTAAACAGCAGCATATGGTGATTTTCCCACCATATCATTATTTCTAAGTGCTCACAGTTGTACTGCGGAGCTGTGGTTTGTAACCAGACTGGGTGCTCACGCACGTGCACCTGCATATGTCTGAATACACACGCAGAGAGCTTGAGTGACCATTGCCAGGGCCCTGAGGGGAGTGCCAGCACCAGCTGTCCCTGTCTTGACCCCTGGGGCTGGTTCCCTGCACCCTGCCCATGTCCCAGGACCCCATTTCAGCCCCCTGGGGTCATCAGCCCCTGCCCCAGTGAGGCTGCAGCAGGGCCGCTCTTCCGCCCTGCACAGCCCTGCCTTGCCTGGCCATGGGACCCCTGAGGAGGCCTGGAGGCCCACACCTCAGCTTGGCCTTGGCCCTTCCCCATGGCCCTGTGAGGCCACCCTGAGCCCAGATCCTGACCCCCAGCCCAAGGCTGATGGCCTGGCCTGGCCTCAGCCTGTCCCCAGGGAGGTAGCCGATGGCCAGGGCTGCACTTGCCCCAGTGACCCCCAGCTGCTCTGCTCCTGGCTGGGGCAGTGGGATGGGCCCTGGCTTGCCGGAGAGCCCCTGGACCCCACAGGGCTCTGACAGTTGTATCCCAGGGTCCGGCATTTTCTGCAAGCTTTCACAGGGAAAATGGTGGGAGTGGTTGGATCTCTGCTGCAAGTGCTTGAGGCCTGTGCCCACACTGAAATAACCAGAATATGTCAGGTTTTCATAAAATATATGGAGTTTTGCTACTTATATCTGGGGAGGGCTTTTTGTAGTGGACTAGTGCAAAAAAACCCCAACCCACCCTACATATTCTGGCATCTCATATTTGCCTTGCTGTCAGGCTTACCGTGCTGCCTGCTACGCAAGGCTGCATCAAGCCTGATGCTCCTGAAATGCCAGGCTCCCCCCTCCTCAGACCGGCAGCACACGATGCCTCCCATGTTTGGCTAGATGCTGAACTTGACTTTAAATAATAGTTTCCTCGACTTTAAATAATAATCACGGAGGAATCACCTAATAAGCAACGTGTTGTGAAACTGCTATTCTATTAAAAATCTCTGTTCCCACAGCCATCAGCAAATGAGTTTTCTGTCATTTTTTTACAGGAGTCACCTATTACAAAGCACCTCCGGGTCTACAGGCAGCATTTGAAGTGTGCCTCATTGACCAGAGGCAGCAAAAAGATTGCCTCTGCTGATAAACTAAATGCCAACTGTGCTGGTAGCATACACTTTCTGGAAGAGGCACAAGCCTCATTTTTCACCCTGCCGAAAGAACAAGCTCTTTGTGTTCTCCCTCTCTTGGCTTAGAGTAACCAGCTTCCACCTAAGCAGTGGAGCTACCTGAGCACCTCAGGTCCTCAGGGCTCTGGACCTGAGCATCAACCCATCCCTTTTTCATGCCAGTGGCATTGCTTCATCTCCTCTGCTCAACGGACCTGCTTGTGGTGGACTTCGGCCTCGGTCCATGCTGTCATGTCCCACATGTAGAGGAAGGCCTGTGCCAGCACTTGCATGAGCTGGATGCTGTGGTAGGCCCTCCATAAAGATGTACCTCTAGACTGCTGTGAGATCCAGTGCTGGAAATGAACGCTGGAGACTGTGAATCCCCTAGGCATGGTCTCAGCTCCTGCCTCCAACATGGCAATCTGAACCAGTCAGTATCTCTTGAGCAAAAAGATTACATTTGTTAAAAACTTACTATCCCATAGCACAGGCCAGAGCAACCTCTGTGCCCCAAAAGCCCTCTAAAGAGCTGGGACCAGCAGGGCACTGGTGTATTATCTGCTGGCTGCTTTCACCAAGTAGGGGGGCTGTTGTAGGCACAGCTGGCTGTGAAATTAGCTGGGATGGGGAAACAAGAGAGAATCACAAAATAGGCAAAAGGAAAAAGAGTACAGAATTTACAACAAGTATTTCAGTCAAGGGTTTGTATGCTTGTATCCTGTCCCAGCTTCCTCTTACTTATTAGTAATAACTCCTTAGTAACAACTCCTGACTTGAGGAATGGGGAGTTGTCTGATTATGTGCATATAAAAGGTCTAGCACCCTGTGCATGCTATATAAATAATGCATAATATTCCTAATGACATGACAATACTATTCACAATTTTCACAATTGTCATTTTTGTCCTAGCCAAAGAGGCAGGCAGAAACCTCATCCGTACTAAATGAAAAACACCATAAAAAAGAAAAGTATAAACAGAAACCAAAAGAAGCAGAAGTATCCTTCTTTCTAACATATATGAATCTCTGACCCATGAGTTGTAAGCACTTTTGTTACAGGCTCAGGTTTAGGGTGTGAAATGGCTAACTAATACTCTGCCTAAACATAAAGAGTTCAGGGGTCCCCAGAAGCTGCCTGTTCAATTTATAGGGGAGAAATAGTGTACCAGCCAAGGTAAAACCTTTAGTTCAGTGATATTTATACTGTCATCTTAGGCCATCTTTTAGATGAGGTATAGGTAACAGCAGTAACAAAGATTATTACTGCAGGTTAATTGCATAACTACAAGTGTGTACAGTTAAGTAACACTGCTGTGATCATGGATCTGCTTGCCCAATATCACTATATTTTAATAAGCTATTTTGCAGCATGCATTATGATTAATGAATTTCTAGGTGAATGGATTAAAATATAGTGATTAATTACAATATATTAAAATGTGTCTGCTAGCATTTCTGTATTAGAAAGGAATTAGGGTGATTCTTTAGTCTTCACTTGTGTAACGGTTTCTAAAACATATTATAGCAACTGTATATGTGATAGTTTTGGAAAACTGGAAAGAGCTTCTTTCAAATAAAGCTTATCATTGAAATTTAAATAATTAACAGGGAAGAAATGATGCCATCCTTTTAGAGCTTCTGAACTGTGACTTTTGGCATGGGTATTCTATCTTTGGGGACATTTGCTTTCTTTTAAGTCATACCTTTGTGTACTAAAACAAACCCACCTTATAACATCAGTTCAATGAAGCGCTTGAATACCCCATGTCTTTGCTACTGTCCTATTTGTAAAGTTTTGTATAGGCTGATTTTTCTCATGAGAACAGGGAGTTTATGATTATTTCTGGCACATTCAGAAAATACCTTGTGTTAAGATGCTCATCGTTGTCTGGCAACAAAATTAACTTAAATCAGTCACAATTAAAAATGAAACTATTGACTATAAATAATACATAAATAATTCAATTATTTTAAATACTTATTATTTTTGTGAAGAAAAGAATTAAATTTTGTCTGAAGCCTTGAAATTTTATTAGCATCACTGTTTTAATGAAAAGATTATCATTCACCCTGTTTTCTGATTAGAACTATGTAAAAGAAACACACACATCCTGATTCTTCAGTGTTTTTTCTTTCTGTCTGATCATAAGAACATGAATGGCATTTTCCCTTTGGCTTTTTGTTTGTGTTTTACCTTGGTGCACATAAGCCACATAAAAACAAAGGCCCAAATAACTATTCCAGCCCAAGGATACAGACTGAAGGCTAACAAAGAAATTATTCTGTTTTCAAAAGATTTATATTTCAAAGGATGATGTGCTATGTTGCAAGTACAGCTGATGGAATACTTTCTCCTTAAATATTGCATTCTAGTCTTAATAGTCAAAAAGGTGCAACCCCTCTGCAAGATATTGACGAAAAACTCCACTAAATTGTTTGTGCCACCTTCAATTCTCTGAACAGTGGCCCTTTTAATATTTTTTATAACAGGAGTCATAGATCGAGACTGTAGCATACTAATGAGTCTAAGCCTACCAATTACATTTTGCTCTCCATTTCAGATTAAATGACTGTCTTTCTACACACTCATGCAGCCCACCCTCTCCCCACACCACGGTGTCCTGGTTTTCAAAAATAGAAATAATAACAATAATAATGTACTGTATCTTTCCAGTTAGCTACAACTCTGTATGCTTTGTTAGGCTAATGATAAAGAAAATGCCTGAATCTCAATGTTATGGTAGCTGCTTCCTGAGGATAATCAACTTGCCATGCATCTCTGATGCTTTGCACAGCAGAACAGAGAGATAGGCTTTAAGGAGTTAGAAACAGAAAAGTACGCATAGAAAAGAAAAATAACCCACAGATGAAGCAGCAGAAGAAAGTTGATGGGTAAACCCAGTAGAACTGCTTGGAATTTTGCACTTCATTCTTTTCCTCTGGAAAATACTTTTTTCCATGAAATGTCCTTTCCATTATTTTCCTTTTGAAGACAGTCCCTTCCAGTTTGCTGGCTCCCTTTTCTTCACAGCCCTGGTCCAGAAGACAAGTGGGATAGATGCTCTCTGCACACCATTCACCCCAGCTGCTAGAAAAGCAGTGGCTTGGCGTGCTCAGCTTCCAGCAAAACATGGAAATATTTATCTCAGGTTCACCACTTGCCTGCCAGATGCAGATGAGCACCCAACTCTGCAAAACCATTACGCCTCCTTTGAGCTCATACCCTGTACATTTGCAAAAGCAAACAGGTTGAACCAGACCCATGCCTGTCATTACCTACCCTCCACTTCTGTGTGCCTGGCCTCCATCTTAGCCATCAACACTGTACTTGGTATTTTATTAGTTGTGTCAAAACCATAAGTACACCAGCTTGGGACTTCCAAAATGGTAACACAGGCTTTGCTGTCAATAGAAAAATGACTCCCAGACCAAGTCTTAGTCTCTTGGCTTTCACGAGAGATGGGGAAGCAAGAGAAAGCGAATGATGCTGCAACTACAGGCTACTTTTAGGAGAGCCAGAGGCTGGGTTTATGTACAGTAGCTGTAGGAAAAGTTTGACAGAGACTTGTAAGAGATGTTCATAATATTCCACATGTATACAGGAGAATCATGGGCAGGGTTATGGCAGGACTGCAAATAGACAGGTTGCATAAGATCAGAGGTAAGCTAAGGCCTCTCAGCATGCTTGTCTTCACACACACTTCACATACATTCAGTCTCTGATCTGTAGGAGATGCAGTGTGCTTCCAAGGGGTATTTCTCACAGCTCTTGCCCATAGCCTAGTTCATTCCCTCCATACTGAAAGGATATTTTATGCCAGGGGATGAGTGTTTAATCCTATGTACCTGTAAAAGTCTGCCTGGCTCTAGAATCGGATAGGATGCAGAAGTCTGGGGGGCTTTGGTGTACCCATCTTTATAAAGGAGAGGGTCACCGTTGCCCTCTGAAGCTTTCCAACACTCACCTGACGTGGTAGCAGGGAACTAGTTTTAGGTTGATAGTTTCACCAGTGGCCTGTGGGTGGTTGAGGTCTGCATTGACGTTTTGCTGATGGAGACCTTGTGCAACTGGGGACTGGAGAACGCACTGAGCAAAGAAATATCCCCATTGCTTGGTGAGACCCCTGTCTATTTCTGTGCATAGCAAGAGGACAGGGCTGGGGCCATTCTGGAAATTTCTCCTTGCCTCTAAGTGCCATGGCCTTGCAATGCCCTTGTCTCAGCTGCAAATGTCTCTTCATTATTATTTAATGAATTTCTCCTGAGCATAACACACATTTCCCTTCCTTTCTTTTCCCTTTGCCTCACCACAGGTAGATACTGCCCTGTGCAAATTCTTTTGCACTGCTTGCAAAGCAAAAAGAAAACCACCTCTCTCCAGCCTGATAGCTCATGCATGAAGAAAGGAACACAGGATTCTGATGATGAGTTGGCATGGTGCTTGAAGAATGGATGCAGCAGCCCTCAAATTGGCTGAAATTAATGAAGGAAGGTGGCTGACCTATACTGTAGAGCCATTTGTGGATTACTTAATGATGATGAGGAAAGGTAATAAACTTGCTGCCTAAACCAGGTATCTCTCACCTTGTCCTGAGCCTCTGAAATGCTGAAAAGACTGCATGGGAAGGATGATTCTATTTCTCAGCTCCCTTCCAAGGCTGATAATATGTTGAACTCTGATAATATACACAACTCCTTGCTGGCTGTTGTACAAATGTGCTGGTTGGTCAGAAAGGACCAGGTACCTAATTTCATTCCCATCTAATTCTCATGTGTCCAGTCCATTTAGAAAAATCTTGGGCCACCTTCTAGTACAGATTTGCATGATGACTCTGATTATCCTCTCTGCACAGACTCCAGAATGAGAGCAGAATTCATCCAACTGACACACAGGAGGGTGCATGATTACCCTACTGAAATTACTGGCAAAACTCCAGATGTGGGAACCATAGGTAAGTTTTAGAGAAATCACTGTTAGGTTACAAGTTCACTAAATGAGTCCCACTGGTTTTGAATCAAGCACGTATACTGTAAGAGAACTAAATGAGTTAACCTACACTGGGGTTGTTAATTTTGCCTGGTAGGCACAACTGAAAAAAAATTACAGGTATTCTGTTGATCCCCTCAGAATTCAACCATACAAACTGCTGAACTGGCACAGCTACAGGAGGGAGCAGAAAGACCTCCTAGAGGAGGGAAAGGGATGGAGACTTGGTGGTTTGCACAGGAAGTTTTATAGGGCACATCTGTGGCTGCTGGAGGATGACTGTTCCATCAGGCAAGACCACCTTTGACAGTTCTCCATCCACCCTGTTCATCCTCCTTTCCCTCCAGGGTACCGGGTGCCAAATACCAAATCTGGCTTTTTGGCACCTATGGAGAGACAGGATTAGGAGACCTTCAAAAGAATAAGCAAAAGAAAAAGGGATTATTGTTTTTGAAAGTGATCATTGGCAGGCAGGTGACCACCTAACAGCTCTAATTTGGACTTGATTGAACAACATTGTTGAAAAAATGAGTCCTCAGGGGCAGCTCTGCTTTGATTACAAGTGCAAAGAGACATCATGGCCAGTTGCTGTTTGTGTTTGGCTTCAGTGGGATTAGGATTTCACCAGTGAGCCTGTTTAAATGGCATCTACCATATCCAGATACTTTTTACATTTCATTCCATTCAAATCTACTACTGTCAACTTCCAGTCAGGAATACAGCACCAGCTGCAGCATTCATCATAGTTAACTCCACCACAGAAACAATTTCACTCTCAGGTAAAATCTTACTCAACTGCATCAATAACCTATCCTGAAGAAGCCATTTGCTGAGAAAGGTTAATTGACAATCATAGCACCTGACTTCTATGGGAAGGTGGGAAATGTAGATATGAAAAGGGTGGACAAGCACCAAGTACAAGTGGGAGGATACATGAACCATTCAGAAGTACCAGAAACACCTGAATGCTAAGGATGGAAAGGAGTTGATCAAAGTGGTATCACAGGTAAAAGCAGGAGCAGTAGTAGGATCATCTTTTCAGGAATGATACATTCACAGCTAAATATAAAACCAAGCTTTGATAATGAAATTTGCTATATAGGAGAACAGTTTTTCAAAGTAAGCCATTAAGCCCTGTCTCCTGAGACCTTAAACCTAGACTCAGAAAGTACCTTATAAGGCAGGGACAAAGTGGCCACAGCCTCCAGTATGGAAAAGATGACCCAATATATCTTTTTCTTCCATAATTTCTATAATGCTATGAGCTTTCATATTTTGAAAATAAAATTCATTTCTGTTCATGGAATGCTGCCACTGCCTGTTGCCATGTGAAAGTAGAAATCTCTCCCCAAAAAGTTTCAGCTGCCCTTTATTGCAGTCTTTCGTCACTGTCACATCTGGGTCTTCAGGCTATCTGCACCAGGAAAAAAAAAAGGTTATGAATTAAGATTAATAACAGGTTTATTTGAAGGGGTGAAAATGCAATAGGATGCATGATTTTTAGCCTGTAGCTGTTAATGCAGCATCTTACATACATTGGCACTCTTTGCCTATGGAAAACAGGAATACTGTTTCTGCTGATACTGGAAATGCAGTATGTTCACAACACTCTGCTCTGAGAAGACAAGTAATTGTTGCCCAGTTGCTATTAATAAACAAAGAAACCCTGACTAGGAGTATAGCAGTGCTTTCTGAGACAGGCATTTTTTCCAGTTTATCTAACCTACCATATTTTCCTTTTAGCACTCTTGAAATGCAGTGTGTCATTATTAAAATGAATTAATGTTGAAATGGAGTAGAACAGTAAAAGAAACAGTGGGAATGGAAAGGAATTCTTGATTAAAACAGGAATGACTGAAGCTAGATATACTACAAAAAGCTTTCTGTGGAAGAAACCTGCTCTGTCTGTAGCAAGTGACTTACTTCCCCTTAGCACTTACTATGAGCTACACTCTCAGAGACAAATCAGAATTTCAGTAGGACTCAGTAGGGCCAGAATAGTGACACAAAGGAGAGCTGGACAAACAGCTGTGAATAAATTCCCTGAACATTTCTCCTACTCCCTCTTCCCCCTCCACCCCGCCAAAAAATCTTCATCCTACCTATTTACTCATTCTTGTGTATTGCTTGCTAAGTAGTTAGTCCAAATTTCACAGAGCGAAATTTGTTCCATTGGGAAATAAATTGCTCAGTTAGGGGTGAGGAAGGGGAATGTTTTATTACGCATCTTGGAAAAGGAGATGTGTTCAGATCATTAAGCCATTCTTTTCTCTCCGGATAAAATCAGATCAGAGGGCACTGGAGGCATGACAGCAATGAGAGCAAAGATAGATGGACTTATACACAGATGGGATGGATAGACAGATATGACAGATGCTGATAACACGATTTTAATATATGGGGTAGAAGAGATTACAAAAACTACAGTCTTCCTTTGGCCAGATGTGGAAACTGTTTTCTGGAATGTTACATTTGGTGTTAAGAATTCTGTAAAAGCATTAAAGTGATCTGATGTATATGATTTATAACAACTATAAAGAAGCTACCAGCCTGTAAATGGAAAAATGGAAAGGCTCCGAGGAGCAGAAAATCATGGGACAACAGAAATAATTTGAAAAATATTATCCTCAAGTAATATAGACACTTTCTCACAGGTATCTCCAGAGAAGAAACTTCTTACTGAAATATACAACAATCTTGTATCTGGTCCCTGTAACTGATTACATCATCTGCTATATTTAGAATACCTCCAGTGTAACCATGGAAACTGCTTTTGCTTAAACTCACGTTATTCCATTCAACATTAGTTGACACTATAGAAACACTTTTGGAAGCTCACAAAACAATTAGTGTATCACTCTTATTATATGCCTGTATATATAGCAATATGGTTTTTGTCTTTTCTTGAAGTACGCATTATGCATACCCAGAGATGTCAGCTTTCTGACAAAGATTACAAAGAGCCAGATGCATGGCAATGGAGTGAGCATACAAGACTACAGGAAAATTCAGAGTACATCCTCTGTACTTTGGTTTTAGCCTAGTTGCCTAAGGAAAGGGCTCATACAGTCACACTGTACGCACATGTCTGTGCGTCTGTCTTTCCCACACAACTTTTGAACTCAGGTTTGACCAAATTTGACACAAACAAAAAGATGAGGTTTTTAATCTCCCATAAGGTTTGCAAAGATAAACTACTACGCAGAGGGAAGTCTTACCAGTGATCTCACAAAAAAGACTAACAAGGGCAAGCCTTATTAGGCCTAGTAGAATCTACAAAAAAAAGGCTGCATGATTTCTGCAAGTCATGGAACTACTTATAATAATGATAATAATTAGAAACCCAGTAAAAACCATACCTGTACATTGGATCACGAAAGTGCAAAAATACTTTCTTTTGTTTCTTTATAAAATTGCAGCTTTGCAGAAATCATGAAGAAATCTCAAACAAGTATCAGAACTTCAAACAAATACCAGAAAACCTACAGAGGAATTCAGAAAAACACCTAGAAGCAGAAGTCCCAGGCTGAGCCTTCCAAACTGGAGGCAAAGAGCTGCAATCATTTCGATATGAAATCACTTTAAATTTCTGCAACTGATCTTCTGAGATTAAAAAGTGAAGTTAGTACTAGGAAACAAAGTACTACAAGATAAGTACAGATGCACAGTTTTCACAGTGCAGTAACATTGCCATGAGGTTCCAGATGCATCTGTGATCTTCAGCATATTTAGAATTGAGCTATAAATGGGAATGAGGTGACCACATTTGCAGACTATGGTTGATTGTGAATAATTGCAGAAGGATCTACTGATATTATGTGGCTGAGTGATAAAATGGTAAATGATATTCCGTGGTAATAAATATGAAGCAGAGTACATGTGTGGAAAATAACTCAAATTATACATGTAAAGGGATGAGCTCTATCTTAGCAATTATTACTCAGGAAGAGATATTGGATTTGTAGGCAGCTCAGCACAATGATGGGTAAAAAAGACAAATCAGATATTCAGAGTTATTGGAAAAGTTATCAGAGCAGAATAGGAAAGACCTTATTTCACTTATGAATTCAGGGCAAACACACAATTTTATGACTGTGTGAGATGTTAGTAACCTCAGAAGTGATGTGAGAGAGCTGGCTAACACAAGGAGGAAGAAGAAAACAGAAAGCCAGGCTACGACATCCTTTCAAGAAGAGAATAGATAAGAATCCCTCAGCCTGGAAGAGAGTCAGCTGAGGAGTGGTAAGATTAAAGCCTAAAGAGACATGAATTGTATGGAGAAGATGAAGGGGGAGTGACCTCCTTCACACTGGGGAGGGGATGAAACAGGAAGAAGGGAAATGACCTTGACCTCAACTTCCACTTCATGTGAGAGTCCTACTAGTGGCTTGTCTTTTACGTCTGTCCCAAGTCCTGTATCCTTCTCTGAGTGGTGCTAGCCAAGAATGCATCACCACATAAAGAGACTGCAGGAAAGCAGAGGAATCATTACAGAAGTAGGGAGGAGAGGTTTCTATTAACTACATATCTAAATGGGCAAACCACCAAAGGCATTGCTTTTAATCCATTGGAGCTTCATGGGTAGTGTGCTGTCACTAACAATACACCATTTCTGCAGTAACATCATGGCAAGACTGGCTGGATATGAGCAGCACAGCACTTGCTTTGAAAAGACTATAATTTTTCAGCATTTTCACCCTTTTTCTCAATAACAGCAGCCAAAACTTGCTGTTAGCTACACCTGTAATTACCAAGTTGTGGCATGGGACCAGACCTGTAGAAGAAAATGGATGGTGTTGAAGATCTCACATCTTCAGTACATGATTTGGGGAAGTGAAGATACTCCATCTTAGCTCTAGTTAAGTACTGTGGTCTGAAGGCAGCAGACCCCCTGCTGCCCCCTCTGGTCCCAGAAGGGCAGCCAGTCCTTCCAGCCCTGCTCCAGGGCTGTCCTGGTACCCCGGTTTGTGCAGTCAGGTTGTAAAACAGGTTACTGAAATGATCTAAATTAAAAATAACCAAGCATAAAAATCTATGCCAATTAAAGCTCTGCTGCAGAAGATGGCCAACAGCTTGCCAGCTACTGGATGGGTTTTCTTCACGTGACTTCTGTGGGAAAGCAACCAAACAGTTTTTCAGCGCAGTGGATGAGCAAAGGAGGACAAAATGAAATGATAGTGTCCAGAAAGGGACACCTAAAATTCAGTCCTGCAGTGTTGAGTGTTGGGGTCCCTTACATAGCATGGATCAGAGAATGAGTCCTTTCTGCAGGGAGGAACTCTGCAAACCCTTGATGGTGGCAGATCACTCGTTACATTCCACAAAAGCTACTGAATTCAGGAAATCCAGAAGTATTTCACATTGAAAGAAAGTTATCACTTACAGGTAGTAGGTTGATTTTCAAACAAAATGACTCTGTCAACTTTTATGTTTTTAGCAAACTTTTCCCAAGGCAGCAATCCTTGTTCAGTTTTGGGAATCTCAAAGATGCTGTCTTGAAAAGCATAACCTTCCAAAATATTTTGCGAATGTTTCATGGTATGTCCACTTGTACCAGTGGAATTCTTAAACAGAAAAATCAGATTGTTTCCAGCATCCAAAAACTAATTAGGAGGGGAAAGTACATTTCAAACTGCAAATATTCCTTTTATACTCCCAGAGCATTACAAATTGAATGACAACTTGATTTTCAGCCCCCACCCCCTTCTTCAATGTTAAAAATGTGACTGGAAAATAATATATCACCAACCTGAAACCTTGTTTTACAAATACAAGTTTTAGCCTAAGGCAATAGTTTCAAACAGTCAAGTGGGAAATCCTGAAAATAGGAGCTGGAATATCCTCTTAGAGTGGAGAGGCACCCTGAACTTATTGTCTGCATGCTGATGTTTTGTAGCATCTTATTCTTTCTAATGGGGCAGAGATGATTTCAGATCTACATTAATTTGCTAAGCAAAGTCATTAGACACCTCCAAGTCATTTGCATCTCACTTTAATCCTTCATTGTAACGTAGACAGTTCCATAGTCCCACATAATATGAACCAGCTGAATGGATTTCAATTTATCAAGAAACTATAAATTGCAAAATATCAAGCTGAAACGGCAGTAACAAACCCAGTGATCACTGTCCCATACATTTTAAATTGTTATTTAAGGCCTCCTGGGAGATCAATGTTGTATAACCTATTTCTCAGGATTCCTGTCAGCTATATGAACTCTTTGCAACTGCTTTCACTAATATATTATGACTTGTTTATGATACTGAAGAATAAGTGATGGGATCAACATAGTCACAGTGAAATGGGAAATGATGTGGAAATTGTCTGGAAAAGGCATAATTTTCTTTCCTTGTCTCTATATGCATATACTGAAGGACTGCTATTAGCCTATCCTGCAGGCATCCCATTTAGGTCCCTCAAACAGTGTATTGGAATGTAGATGTTCCCTCTTTGTGAAAAATGCAGTATCTGGGATAATAATTGGCTCCTGAACATTAATCACCAAATTCAAACTCAAGATTTAAGTTTAAAATTAAATTTAGAGGTTACTAAGAACACATGTCAGCAAAACCTTAAATGTGTGGCTTTCTTCACAGATTATGTGGCTGTCAGGCAAGCAATACCCCACTTGACATCAGTTGATATAATACTCATTTTGACCTCCACTGTGTCCCTGTCTGCCCCTGCTGATGCATACAGCTTCCAGGAACCAGGAAATTGAGTACCTCCAGCAGAGATTTCCTGCTCCAGCTGCTGCAGACAAGATGGATCCAACAGGTTCTTTTAAGGAAGTAACACACCAAGTTCCCACTAAGCAGGAAATTTGTAATTACACCTCTGTTAATTGCCCACTTCCTCACCCACCACTTCTCAGTAAGCCAAGCCTTATCAGCAAGGCACCGGAGAGAGCAAGCCAAAGGCAAAGTCAGTCACCCTTCCTCCCTTCTGTGGGAGCAACTTCTGATAAGGAGGCTTGGAAAGCAGTTGTGGCTAAAAGTGTCAGGGACAGCAGCTCTGGGACCACTGCTGGCAAAATTTCATACCCCTTCTTTCTGCTGCTTCTCAAAGCCAAGCTCCCTTGCTCTGTGTTCTACTCCTACATCATATCTGTTCAGATCCTCATGTGCCACCCGCAATGTTGTCGGAACCTCGGAAGCACATCTTTCACTCTGACAGCAAAGGGAATCATGTCCCTTGGGAGGCCACTGTATGCAAGCTGTTTTCAACATTATATCACAGATTTCCTGAAAGGCTCATGCTATCAGTACATTACTCCACTTTTGCAGAGGACATAACTGCAGCTGAGAGCTTACTGGTTTTCTCAGAGATTTCTCATGTGAGTTATATTTTTAGCTCAGGAATACATTTAAGTATATACTGAAGTCCATTTACATTACTCTCTAGGGCTACACTATTAAAGACTTGTTTAAAAGCTCACTTTAAATCCTGTTGATTAAAGTCCATGCCTGTATAGCTTTCTGAGTAAAACTTTGCCAGACTGGAGTCTTCTGTATAACATGGATGACTAAAAAATAAAATGCTGTTCAATATAGGCACCCAACAGAGCAAAGAAATATATCAAGGGCTTTCATACTTGGTGTCAGGCACGATCAGATTCATTTTGAGTCTGCCCTCTGAGCAAAGAAAGTATCAGCAAACTGAAACTGTAACATATAAAATAAGAGAAATAAACATGATGGCCTCATCTGATAATGAGAATTCAGTATGTTTTCTGTTGCACTCCTTTCCTACCCTGACAAAAATTCTATTTGTTTTCCACAAAGCATTAAAGAATAATAAAACCATTTGTCTAATAATGAACAGTTTCATTTCCCGTTGTTTGCAATGCCTTAGCATATCCTGCATCATTCCTACAAGGTAGTGAGTTTTGTGATCAATATGGTCCCAACTGTGCTTCTGTGACAAGGTGCTTTAAAAAATTATGCTCTACTGTCATTTCCCATGCAACTCGTCTTCTCCCTCTTTCTTCCCTTCCTGCACAATGATTTGCAGGACGCAGCCAGAATGAGATATTTGTAAAGCCATCACCTTATTTCATACACACAGATGCACAGGACTCTCACAGCAGAATATTGTACAGTGCATTGAAATAAAAGCCATAATGAGAAGAGTTAAATTGTAAGATGTATTGCAGTTAAATAGAAACGATTAAAGCCTTTCTCTTTTCTGTCACGAGACAGGGTATGTATCTTCACAGTATTATAATTCAAATAACTATTGAATTACAATAGTTAGCTTCAAGTTCTGATTCTTCATCTGGTTATCTGTGTCACACTTTTATAGTTAAGTTTACAATTAACATTAAAGCAAAGTGTTGCTTTGACCTAATGGAGAGAGAATTTGAACTTTTGCTCACCATTATGATTGTAACTTGCTCACAGCACTTCATCACAGACATATGCACACCCAGATGTGCATACACACACCGCCTAATTCAAGCTGTCAACAGAAATGCCCTTTACAATAGTTAGCTTCAAGTTCTGATTCTTCATCTGGTTATCTGTGTCACACTTTTATAGTTAAGTTTACAATTAACATTAAAGCAAAGTGTTGCTTTGACCTAATGGAGAGAGAATTTGAACTTTTGCTCACCATTATGATTGTAACTTGCTCACAGCACTTCATCACAGACATATGTACACCCAGATGTGCATACACACACCGCCTAATTCAAGCTGTCAACAGAAATGCCCTGTCTACTGATAAAACATGACCTTTTGAGGGTGAAATATTGCAACTATTTAATGGCATGCAGTCATGCACATTAATTTTAAGAAGCTGGGGCTTGGCTACAGGTGGAGCTACAAGGAGCAAACTGGTCACAAACCAGGATTTGGCAAAGCCTCCAAAATTTATAGACGAAGCTGTCTGCAGTGCACAAAGGTGAGGAGACCTTCAGCTTCACGGCCCAGTTAAACCAACGCATTTCCAGCAGCACAATCTCTGCTGCCATTTGGACTTGATACTGACTCAGCCTGGACCTACCAAATACCCATCGTGGTTTTCTGCAGCATGGAGACATTTTTTCTATATGCTAATGTAGCACAGGCTAACAGTGCTCAGTGTACCTGAGCCAGCTCGGGCTGGGCTGGCTCAAGCACAAGAAACAGCCTAGTTAGAAACAGCCTAGATGAACTATGTGTTGTTCCTCTCCTGTCTGGCTAAGAAGCATGTGGTATTGATACAGGCTTCCCACCTAAGCAATGATTTACTTTCTCCTTACTTAGCATACCAATTCAGTCAGGATCAAAGTACTAGCTGACACGGCTGAAAACTAATCAGCTTATAATTTGCACAGGGTACCGTGGTAGTATTGTACATCATTAATAAATATGACAAAAATCAGACACCTCTGCTTGCTGATCATTCACATTACATAGGAGCTTGACTGAGAATGTTATTAAATAAAATATCTGTATTTGCTCAGAATCGGGAACACTTTTTCCCATTTTTATTTTCAGGAGTTCTCCAAATCTTTAAAAATATAGCAGAACAGTTGCTTTGATTTTGTAAAATGCCAGCTACCCCTAAGTGGCTTTTTTCTAGATTATGATAAGTATTGACAGGCTTTCTCATTTGCAACTCTAGGGAAGTTCCGCAAATCTTTTTTTCTAAGTCAATAAAGATCAGGCTATATGCAGAGGAAATGGGATGAAAAGTGAAGCAGCTGAAGAGTCATCAAGTGAATCGCTTCTTTTCAAAGATCTACTAAATTAGAACAAAATTTTTGAGATACTGGAAATCGCTCAAAAAAATCTTTGAAACAGCTTCACATCCCTTCAGCAATAAAAATATTTTGCAAAAGGCAATCTGAAAAGCTCATTTTTCTCCTCCAACTGTAGGTATGAGTGGCTTTGAAATATTTTAGGAGGGGGCAAAAGGCCCTCCTAGCAATCCCATGAGTTTTCTGGGGAAACCAGTCAGTAACTCAAAACCAACAGAAAATTTAGGATGTTGTCAAAGCACAACCCAAGGGGGTAATCAGGATGCTGTGTTTCTGCAACTGCTGAATGGTGACACCCACCTTGTGTCACCATCCCACCATGGTAGTCTCCCACAGGCTGGTCTTGGGGGGAAGCTCACCTGCTTTTCATTAAGCCTTTTGCCCCTCTGATGCCAGCTGTGCTGCCAAGTCCTGTGCCAGACTATTCGCTTCCCCTGCACAACTGTTTTCCCTTTGGCTGCCGGCCAGGCCTATGTTGCTTTCTGCTGTACCTGGAGCTTTGTAGTGCATCTCTCCTGGCTGACTTGGTGTGATCAAAGGCAGCCGCCGTCTGACACGGTTGGCAGTTTCACTGCCGACACAGAGATGCATTTCATAGTAAACTGAAATTGGGGCTTTCGATTACCATGTCTGGCTAGTCTTTCTCATTAAATTAGCAAATATCAGCAAGAGGAATAAAATAACTCAGAGAAATTACAGGGTCATTAAAGGCTAATATCACGCATAATATGTTTTATAAAAAAAAGTTTTGGCTTAGGAAGATCAATTAGCAAAATGAATAGAATAAAATAATCTTTTAAGTGCAAACATCATGGAAAGGACTGAATGCTTAATAATTTCAGGCCATGACAAGTAACAATTGAGAATAATGTTTGTCTCAAGCATAATAATACTAAAGGATATTAGCCATTATAACTGGAAAAAGTGGAAGAAGAAAAAGAGTTTGGTCTGCTTTGATATTTAGGATGCAGTCTTTGACTTTGTTAAGATAAAGTTGAAGAAGGAATGAATTATTCATGTAAATGTTGCTGTAGTAACAAGCCAGCAAATAAAATAATGAAAGCAGCTCCTTGTTTTTAAGGGGGAATCTACAAATTTCAGCATATTGGCTCCAAAAGTTCAACATTGTGTACACTCTGAGGCAATTTAACTTATGCCTTCACCTGTAACATATCTGCATGATCCTGATTCCCTTCATATGATCATTTTTAGGATTCAGGGGAGTGCAGGAGCAATTGCCTCAGTAAGCCCCATGCCACATGAGATGGGTATTTGAGCATCACCCAGAGCCTAGTCCTGCAATAGGTGGAGATGTTTTTTTTCTTTTCTTTTTCTAAAAATTTAGATATCTCCATTCAAAATCCTTTATTAAAAAAAAACAAACAAAACCAAAACCAAAAAACTAAGGCCAAAAAGCAACACACCAAATCAGGAAATTTCAGTGCAAAAATGATAACAAGAAGGTTTTCAAATGACACATTATTGTGGAACTGGATCCATATACATAGTGTGGCATTTCCAAAGCAATTAAATCAGTTAGAGTGAAACCAACAAAAGGAATAGAGCAGTTTTTTTTGTGACTAGTGAAAATCAGAGCTCTGTGCTTGAAACATGAACTCCTGATCGGTGTCTGAGGAAAATTCAGCACCTGAAACTGTTGCAGCTGGCACAGTGAGATTGGGTTACCTGAAAAAAGACAGTGAACAAGAAGAGAGCATCCCAAGCCTGCCAGCATGGGGGACAGTGGGGAATAGTGAGATGTGAAAAGGGTGAACCCTGGGACAAGGGTTTCTGCCCCAGACACCCAGCTGGGGAGCACTGTGGTGTGAGGCGGTGGGCAACACCTGACCTTGTCATCTGTGGGGTGTGGACCCTGGCCTGGGACACACACACACAAGACTGGAGGCTAAGTTGTTAACTCACCAGAGCAACTGTGGTGCTCGGGACACTCACCTGGGAATGGCAACCCCAATATTTCAGAAAGGACAGGCCTAAATGACAGCATTGGTAGGCTGTCTGGTGGTCTTGAATGTTCCTGCTGGTTTTCAGAGCCCTCAATGACCTCCTCTGTGGAGCATGCGCACAACCACTCCTCGCAGCTGCGGGCGTCCATACTCGTACAAAAACATTTGCTTCTCTGTGTTTACTGTTTAAAATGGGGTTATTGTTCATCCAGAGAACAGCAATACAGTTGGTGACCAGGTCACTACAGGGAACACTCACTAGTCAGCATGGTGTAAGACTTGTTTTCCTGAAAGTCGTGGGTTTAGTCATGTGTGCTTTGGCTTATTTTGCAAGTCTATTTCTATTCAGCTTTTTCTCATGTCATTAAAAATCAGCTCAGCAACAGTATTTGGCTCTGTAAATAAACCTGAGGCTAGGCTAGGAGCAGTTTATACCAGTTTATACTGCCAGAGAACCTGGCATATATTCTTTCATACTCTCTCCGCCCCACTCCCCCCCCCATCCCTACCTCCTGGCTTTTTTTCCTGAAATATTTCTTTATTTTAAACAGCTGTACAAAATATCAGAGAAGCCAGAGTGCAATGTGGTATCTTTGTAGCACACCACTTAATGTCCCAGGTGTAATCATTGATACAATCTTTAGCAGTGGAGAGTTTAAATAAGGCTCAGATTGATGTTCAGGAAAAACTTAAATTCTTCTGCTTTCTAAAATGTTTTTTAAAAATATATATATCTTGTTTGGCCAGAAAAATTAATATGGATAGGTGCTTTCAAACACAGCATCAGTGTATCTTCAGTTATCTTCTGTGCCTGGTGTTTTTCCTTTCATTATCATCTAAGCTTGGCTTTACAGACTACCTTACATCAGATCATTTCAAAGCAACATCTGTTGGTTTCAAGGTTAAGCTTGCTGTTATAATAAAGTACTGCTGAAATGTTAGCTCTCTATAGAAATACCTTGGCCAGGGCCCACTTTATGCACAAATTACTGTCTTGTAATGCTAGAGGAAAAGATAAGCTAAATTACAAGGATATTTGTTTAGAGCAATCACTTTTGTTTACAATAGCTTCAGTCTGAGAGCACGGAAAGATCTGGGTTTTACACTATTTTTGAGTCTGTGTTCATTTAACAGGGGGCTCCTCCTAGCTTCCACACTTCCCCAGTCAAAGCACCAACATATCACTCCAGTGCAGTGACTGCATCTCATTAGCCAATGCACAGGGCAGGCAGGGCTGGATTCGGTGGGGCCATGGCCATGGCTTGTAGGGGATCCCCATCAGTGTTCCATGTCTGGAAACTGCCAGCAAGTGTGAGCAGCTCCAAGTGGACCCCCAAAAAAGGTGCTGACAGATTATCACAGACCCATTCCAGGGAAAAGGCCTCAGCTGGGGCAGGACTGACTCAGCAGACAAAACAAAAGTATTTTTGTTGCGTTTATGGTGGTTATTTTCATTCTGCTGAATTTAATAAACTAGCGCTAGACAGACTCCTGGCAATTTTTATTTTACCAATGTACCTTGCTTGTTATACATAAAACTGCCTTTTATTCCACCTAAGGTTTTTATTAGATCAACTTGTGAGGGTAGCGATGCTTGTGAAGTAGGCAACTACCTAGGCATTGCCACTGCTACATTTGTTTTTTGTGTCAATACCCCAATCTCTGAGTGGGGCAGATTAATGCTTGTACCAGACAGCTCCACCAGGATCATTGGTTTCAAAAATTCTCCTTAGCAAATAGAAGTTTCATTAGAGGTTAGAAACATAAATTGGTGAAGTGACAGATTCTATGATATGATGGAAGCTCAATTATAAGTGGATAACATAATATAACAAGTGCAGATGAAATCCTATTAAGGTCTGAAAATCCAATATCTCATCTTCCTGACTTTTAATTGATCTTTACACATATTGTCATTGCAGTCAAATATTTGAAATGATTTCTGTACACATAAACAAATGTAAGCACATTAACTCTGTTAATAATTTTAACAAGTAATTTGTATTTCCCATTAGACTGTCTTACAATTTGCTTTACTATAATTAAAGATATCATCAGTGATAAGATTTAATGTGTTATTTAAAGTCTGCCTGTTTATAAGATATGCTTTTATCATTAACTGCAGGTTGATAAGATCCACACATACCCTCATTAAGAAATTATATTTTATGTCTAAAGCAAATAGGATGTTCAGGTAGGGAAGAACTGCTAATCTTTTCTTAAATCCTAAATACAGATCTTTCTTCCTAAGGCTGATCCGTGGTAAGTCAAGCAAGTTCATTACACCATGGCTTTCAGTGTGCTTTACCAGAAAAGCAACAATTTTGCCAAACCGCATATTGTTCACTTGCCATAAAATTACACATCTCCATGGTGCCTAGAGTACTGATGGGCAAAAGAAGTTACTCACATGAAGACAGTTACGGAAACTTGCTGTGAGGTAAACTCAGCTTTTGGGTGGGATGAAAAGCCCAAAAGAATGGAAGTCCTTTTGCCTGCATTTCTCAAAGCCAGACAGTGGAGGCTTTCAAAGACCCAGCTAGAGAAACAAATGGGATACATGCAATATAGGACACTGGTTAAATCCTCTGCAAATACTTTGCTGCTGCCGCCCTTCCAAATCAGACACAAAACACCTCTTCTTTATTCTTGGCTAATACAATGGGACTTAACAGACTACCTGCCTCTCCCCCTGCTCTGTCTTGTGCGATCATTATGTCCCTCTTAACAGCAGTGTTCTGAACTGACTTTTGAGATGATTTCTTTAACATTACTTGCCAAGAAGAGAAAAAGAATGAATATGTGTTTCCAGCTTGAGGTTTGAACTATTTGCTTGTGGTACAAATGTGACTTTTGGGAGTCTTTCTTTAGATATACCCAACACTGCCACTCCGTAAACAAAACCAGCTTTTGATACAGGTATGACTAATCCATTGCTTTAGTTCAGTAAGTGGAGCATACGTTCGATTCATAATCAAACAGCTGAAATTACCTTGCAAGGCTGCAAAACTGAGGAGTGGTTTAGCTTTTTTTTGTATTTTTTTTAAGGTTATAAGACTTTTAGAAACAGGTAAATAATGTCCTAGTGAATAAACTGGCAGAGTAGATGGAGGTGAAAGTAATTTTTCTTAGTTTATTTTTCACTTGTGGTTTGTTTGGAGGGTTTTTTTGTCCTCAATTTTATTTTAGGGGATGAAACACTTATTCCCCAGCCTCATCACCTGCTGCTTTACTGTTCTTATTTTTGCACAGAGAGAAGGTGATTTGGACCTTAATTAAAATTGGAATCACTTCTCACCGTGGAATGATGTTAAACATTCTGCTAGCAAGAACTGGCATTCAGTAAAAACTTGCTCTTGCTATTATTTTTATGACACTTTCAAGATCCCTCCAGGAGTTGAAAACAAAGATTACAAAGACATCACTGGCAAGTAATAGATTGATTCTCCTCCATTCCACATGGCATACAAAACAGCAAAATCATTTGCATCCTCCTTCTCTGAGATCTGAGCTACCCTTCCTCTGTAACTTACATTTTCCAGATTGTTGAGAACAGAACGTATTCAAGTATAACATTAACTGAGAACTGTTTAACTATTTATGCTGCTATAATTTTGTATTGATTTTATGTAAACTTTTAACCAAACACAGATTGCACTGCTTGAAGAAGACTTTTGGGAGTTCCTAATAAATTGCCTTTCCAATCTTTAATGGAGCATTAGTAATTATCGGATACAATGTGATTTAAAGTCATTTAGAAGCCACAGAACAGTAGCTTGAAACAGTACATTTCTGTCTCACTAACAAGTTGTGTTATACACAGTTTATATCTGACAAAAAATACTAGAAAAAATGCTGACAATAATTCATCTTAATTGTAAGAATCTATGTGATCATCATGATATCATATGCTATGTAGTACTTTCATCATTGACAACTTCTGTAGTAATTTAAGCATTTCTACAGGAAAAAGAAATAGCACAAGTAGGGTCAGGTGCAAAACAGAAGGCACCTATTTTCAACAAAATCTTAGCCAAGAGAAAATAACCAGGCCCAGAATAGGTAAAAAAATGAACGAAGACATACTCCTGCTTGAAATAGTCAAAATGAAAATAGTTTGCCCGCAGAAAGACCAAAACAGAGAGCGAGCTGATTATTCCAAAGTTAAGACAGAAATTCTTGTGATGACCAGCTCTTTAGACTTTCCCTTCAGTTGTGGGTTAACAGCCAAGCAAACCCAACGAACATGCATCACTGGGTAACAAGGATCATTGTTGGTAACCAGAAGCTGCTGTGACGCAGCAACTGGACACAGATGTATTGGAGTGGGATACATGAATGGCTTGACAAGTCCTCTGTGTCTTATCCATTTTGTTTCCAGCCCTGACAGCAGCTCTGATACTTGCTTCAGATACAAAAAGCTTCAGTAATTTTTCCATAGTCCTCCTGCTGGTTGCCTGGCACAGCTGGTTTAAGGAGACTGTGCAGTGAATCAAGGATGTGCTGGGGAGAGAATTCACTTCTCTGTGTTGCTATTGCTTTATAATTTGCTCTCGACAATCCCCATATTTTCAGCAGCCTGTACCTAAGGCAATGACTTTCTATTAGGCACCCCATAGCCATGGGCAAAGGCCACATCACCTCAGAGCTGCATACAGGCCTAAGAGAAAGTGTTTCTCAACCCTTGTCCCCAGCATGCTAGGGAATGCTAGGGATGCTACAGCCTTCAGTTCATTCCTCTGTCCCTATCACAGCTGACTACATTCATAGCCTGCTCACAACACTCACTGTCCTTGTTCATTACTGCTCCTTTCTTCACTCCTCATCCTCACATGCCCCCAAGCCCCCCACGCATGTCCCACTCAGCTGCTGATCCCCCATGTCCCAGCCTCCCACACCTGCCTTTTGAGCACCCAGCTCCCACCTATACATATTTCTCCATCCAGTATCCAAATCACTCCTTCGGTCTCCTTTCCCTGTTAGCTGCTTCCACTTGGTATATCTGGCTGTTACTGCCACTCAATTCCCTTTCATATTTCCACTCTATCCACAACAAGCACTGTCCAGGTCTGCAATAAATTTCATCTAACCCATTTCTTGTTCCTTCCATCAATCTACCCTGATGCCTTTTATCAGTTTCCTCCCTAGGGAATTACTTGCCCTTTACTTGGCCCCTATAACGCTGTTGGAGTAACTGTATTCCTACCAAGTCCACCCATCTATCTTCAGCGTTTATGGTGCTCAGGTCATTACAGAGCGTAGGTACCGCTGTCTTTGGAGCTACTTCCTTAAAGCTCAACCCATTAATTAGATATTCTTACTAGCAGCCTCATGCCTTTCTCACTACCTCATATATACCTTTTGATACTTTTACCAATCTATGAACAAAGAAACAAGCCCTCAGGACTTGTATTTGTAGGTATCCTCTGCCAGGCACAGCTGAACAGACTGCCGTGAGTAACAAAGCTCCCCACTTGCTTTGCAGATTGCCAGATCCCCAGGCCTGATGCACAGCCCATAAAAATCCATCCATTGACTTGACTGGTCAACGACTTGGATCTGCTGCCTTATCCCTTTGTTAGGTAGAACAGACAGGAGCAACATGATTAAGCAAACATACTTAAGATTTAGGAGAGGTTTTTTTTTTAACTGCTCATTTCATGGTGTACCATATCTCATGGAGGTCATCGGCCTGACTCTAGAAAGCAGAAAACCCACAAATATTCCATACAGCACTCGCTGGTGGAAAGAAGCGCAAGCATTCACAGCCAGAAAGCAGCTAGCTTACCTCATCCATTACCTCAATCAGCATATTCCCATGTGTGCAGGAACCTTCTTAGGTAGATCTAAAATGAGACAGTGATTGATTATGGAAGGAACTGTTATATAACTTAGACATTATCTCCGTTTCCACAACCCTAAACACAAAGTTCCAAACGCATTCAAGCGACAAACCAATTTAAAACCAATTTGACTCCCAAGACAATCACAACAGAGAAAGACTTTAAACTGAGCAGGTATTACAATGCAATTAGCACAATTAACCCTTTGCCACAGCAGCAAATCAAGAATTTCCACCTCTTAGTGTTTCTTTAAAATGTCTGCAATTGGAAAATCGACTTCCAGCAGGGAGGAGTTAACACTATGGCAATCTCTTCCTTACAGATTTTTAACAGTCACCAGGTGGCAAAATCTGTTTATACACCATATGTTTGTAATAGGATCTCAATTTGTAAGATACAACATTAAATTTCTTGAATGAATATACTGAAAAGAATAGCATGACAACTGGAGCCGCAATAACATGATGAAACATATTAAAATCAGTGTTAATATAATAATCAGCTGTGTTTTGTTCCATATGGCAATTTATGGTAACAGTTAAGTTAAACCCCATCTGTTTCTTCAAAAGCTGAATGTAATAAAAGAAGAAAGGTCACATTCATGAACTTCTGCCTCCAAGTGACACTGTGTGTATTTAATAATGAATGTATAGCTCACTGGTTTTCTATATATATGACGTGTGCCAAGTTAAAAGGCAAGTTTATTCTGCATGTAAAAAGTAGCAGTTTTGGAGAGATTCTCGCTCCCTGTCTCCGAACTTACTGAAGAGCCTTGAGGAGCTGCACAGATGCCAGCAGAATGGTCAACAGCAATGTAAAGAGCAGACCTAAATTTTTCCTGCACTGAAGATCCTGTCATCTCAGGGTACACCTGATTTTGCAGCTATGACAAGACAAATGGTATATTCCACACATCTAACAGGTGTGCTGTGCTACCCTTCTGCTCGTTCTGAAATGCGCTGACAGTATAGCAATGGAGAACATTTGTCTTTATAACAACTGACAAGATGCATGATTACCACTGTAAGGGTATCAGGGATAAAAAAAGGAAGGCACTGTCCATAAGCCTAGTTATTAGTCACATGCTGAAATGCTGACCAAGTCTAGGAGAGTAGGAATTATTTGTAAAATTGCCTTCAAAGAACACTATCTCCCCACCCCACTTCCAATAAACAGATCAAACAGATCTCACCTGCACCGGCTTTTCGCATACTTTTCTGAGAATTTCTAGTAGTTTTGTAACTTAGCGAAGTTCAAACTAGTAATGGCCACCTAATATCACATCTGTGGCTTTATTTCTTTAAACTTTGAAAAAAACCTAATTATTACTGTGATGGATTTTTGTCAACTCAAACATCTCAGAAGAGTTGCTACCTCTGAATTTGCCCACTGTGGGCAAATTGTTTTTGAAGGCAAACCTCTCCTGGGGTACCTTTGAGGGAAATAAAATTATCAAGCCCCATGTTCAAACAGGGCATTCTCACCTGGGTCCTCAACTACCTTACATCTTTTACTCCACTGAGATATGTAAACAAAGAGTCTAGGTTGTCACTTTTGTCACACACATGAGAAACAGCCTATCAAACACTTCTTATGTCAGCACTTTAAATAGTCCAGCATTCCTCAGCTGCCCTCCCTAAAGTGGATAGATTCCCCACTTGCTGCCTGGAAGTTAACCCAGAACGCAACCTTTGTAATTTCTATAAATACATAGATCCGTTAATATAATCCTGTCATTGATGAACAGATACAGTGTCCTCTGCAATGTACAGCCAATTCACTGTGTAAACAGCTCTAGGTTTCCCATTTGGATCCCGGAGCCGAGACACAGAAGGATAAAAGTTTGTGTAACATGGGAGACCCCTGTCAGCTACATAAATAAAGAGGATCAGGAGCATAGTTTACTCCTACCAATTATTATCTAAGCTTCACGAATTGTCTCCCAAGGCACAGTAAAGGCAGATTGTGGGTTTTTTCCTACCTATGAAAGCATAGTTTTAGCTGAACATTTTCCACCCACAACTAAATCACACATACAGCACAGATAAAGTACACAGGCAGGAGGTCGTCTGGTTCCTTCAAGGATGTGGATTATGAAAAGATCGAAGGTCTCTTGCAAGATCTTCCCCAAGTGATGATATGTTCTTCTTGGTGAAGATGGTCAGTATGAACCAGCTCAGCTGCCCTGGCTTTATACAGCCCTAACTGCATGTAGGAGCACCAGCCGCCGCTGCTCAAGGCAGAGCATGGATGTGACATTTGAGTCTCCAGCATGGTGGATGTTGCTTTCAAGGTGTTTTCCCTGAGCAGATGTTAGCAAAATGGATAATTGGAAAAAAATCTGTCTTTGAAAAAGCTCTAAGTCTCAGCATCGCTCAGAGCCACGCTTATGTGATTTCGCCTACCTCCCCACAAGCCTCGTTTTTCTTTTGCCTGTCCTCTCTGTATGCTGCTTGGTCAGGTATTTTGTCTTTATATCTCCCTGCAAAAGGTACCAGTAAACTGTTCAACCAGGCAAACATGTAACTAATAAATAATAATCAATTTGGAAAGTAGGTGTTTAGACAAGTGGTAAAGAGTAATTTCTATCACAGGCAGGTATTACCTCAGGAGAGCTGTTGTGGCCTGTCCATATTCACAGTCCTGCCCTGTTCTTTTTCATTTATGATAGAGTAAAACAAAAATGAATTTAGAGGGAAATGATATCACTTCTATGCCATTAAAATTGAGATATTAACCACAGAAGCCAAAATACGCAAAGACACAACTGTCATTTTTCCTGACACCATGCAGTCTGACATAGTGTCAGACTCAACTTTGAATTTCCTGGCTTTGGTGGGTTCTTGTTCTAACCCCGAGACATCATTTAAATGTAGTTTGTCATTTCTGAATATAACTGTAACTCTTATATTATCAATAATAATAGGGTACCTTCTGCTCCTCAGGGGTAAACTCTCAAACAAATGGCTTGTGAATCAATAAATATGTTAGTGTGCTGCAGCTGAATTTATTTATTCATGAGATGCTTATCTCTCTGTAAATTCTTTAGGAAAAATCCTTAATCCTACCATACTGAATTGACTATTTATCAGTTTTAAATTGGACCTTATTAATTTTTTTCTATGCTGAAAAATGTTTTTCACTCAATATGTCTTTGTACAGAATTAAATTTCTTTCTGTCTCCCTTTTCTCTCCCAGGGACTAAACCCAGTGGTGGAGGGTGGGAAATAACAGATGGCAACAAGCTCCCATATACAAATCTGCTGTGTCTGAGCGTCCTGTAAGCTCTTTTTGCAATCTACTTGCAGAAGCCTGTATGCCACAGCATAAGCACAGTCACATTTGGCTTCTCACTCATCGGTGACAGGCTGAGCTGTTTCTCTCTTTGTTTTATTGCTGGCTCATTGGCAGCTGCTGTAAGTAGAGATCAGCTCCATCACAGCCGAGCACAATTATATTTATAGGGTACAAAGGTACTTACAAACCCTTAAGCATAAAATTGAATTCGGTGCTAAGGTTGTGATTCAGGTTTTACCAACTGACTGTGGCAGGAGATGTCTTCTCAAGATCTAGGAACTAAGAAAACAATGTTCTGCTGTGGGCTTATTTGAATAATCTCACCACTCATTAAACACAGCTGCAAGGCAAGGAATGACAGAGTTCAAAAGCAAACCAGGGGAATATATTAGTAACAAAATTATTGTCTTTAGGTATGTTTCCCCAATATTCCTCAACATAATGCCATTAATTGCAATAGGAACAATTTCGTCATTTGCAAACACTTGAAAAGGTTAGGAGAGTACTCTGTGCTGATAGCCTAAATGTCTATTTTTAGAAACCCTGTTGCTAGAGAATTTCAAAATATTACACATTTTGATTAAGGACCAAAAGAGGGATTTGGTTTGGGTGTTTGTGGCCTATTTAATTTTACGTGATTGGTGAGCTGTAAAGCCCAGGGAGTGTGTTCTTTTCTAAAAATGGCTGTTGATGTGATTTAAAATATATTGCCTAATCCTAATATTTTCAAGAGGCTACAGATTGCAGGAAAAAACCCAGCACTTAGAGAGTCACATAAGGTTATGTTTTGCTTGTGTTTTTACATATTATTATCATCAAGCTACTTCTCTGGCCAAATGGCATGTACTGACACATCAGAAATGCACCAGTCTCTGCCTTTTTTGGCAAATGTTCCATGATACACCTGTTAGGACAGGCAGCAAGCACAGCAATGGGGCAGTCTCTCTGAATTCAGTTCCTGTGATCAGAGGGTGCCAAAATGCTTCAGGGCTACCAAAGTGTTGATGTCTCCAGTGCAATTTTCATCACTCTCTTTGGCAAATAAAATAAGCTTTCCAATATGGCTCAGGAGATTGGAGTAGTGTCTTTTTTCTACTCTGCAAATAAGAACTGCTGCCATTCTTTAATATTTATCAACCTGAATCCAGAGGGAAATATTCAGCCTCTCATTTTCCAGAAATTGTGTTTTTCCTCACCCAAAAAAGCTGCTGGATTCTACGAGGCAAAGAAATTCAAATGCATTTGATTTGGGAGAAGGGGGATATTACAAGTGCTTGGAGGACCATGTGGCAAGTGGCCATTTTTCAGATCTGCTATTGTAATCAGAAGCAGAGTGACTGGAAGGTATTTTCCGTGAAATAACTCTCTGGACCTAAATCCAGGGACTGGAGCATTGTTTGTGAAAACACTGTCATTTTTAAAAGAAACATACTTGTTTACACATCATAAAAAGTTTAATAGATACTTCTCCTTTAGGGAGAAGTGCAGACAGCTAGAGCTGAAGAAAGCTGTTTTACGAATCCTTCAGGTGAGAAGGAGCACTGGAAACTGAAAGGCTGTAAGTGCTAGTTGCGGAGCCTGTCACTTTGAACTTTTGTAAAACTTGTAAAGGAAATGCTTCATACAGAGGAGGTATAAGTACTCCCAATTAGACCTTGGCTTACACAGCACTTAGACACCTGCTTATCTTTCAGCCTGTGAGTAGTAATGTCAACTCCCAAAGGACGTGTTTGCAGCTGAGCACGGTCTTCAGCCTGGACAGAGACGAGGACCTGGTACAGCGGCAGTGTGCCATGCTGTGCCATGTGTGCTGCACCCCTGCTTCCCCTCCTTTTTCAGGCCAGAGGGAAAATGACCCCTCCAGGCACAGCGGTCGTTCTGCAGAGGAGATTGGTGGGCACATAAATGAAGTTTGATCATAGCCACTGTTGATTTAAGTCCTGTTTTGGTCCTGCAGATGCTTTGCTTTACCCTGCAAAGTCATTCACAGGCAAGTTTGCATGAGAAAGACCTTTATTAGCAACAAGCCAACACCAGATGCATTTAGCCTTTCTGTGTGGGAAAAAATGTCATGAAAAAGAAGAAAAGAGAATATGCTTTTTTTTTTTTTTTAATGGAGAATTAAAAGCCATGGGCCTATATCACTGCACAATTTAATTAGACTATTTTTCAGTGGTTTGTTTAGTTCTCTTATTTATATTTAATGTGGCTGCAAACAGCAAGCAAAGAGTTTGGTTCACGAGCATAATGATGCATTATGCTAGTGACTGAATTCCTGAGACTTTGTGATCCTGGCATTTCTGGTCAGGTCAGCTCCTATTATTCAGTTTCTGGAGTCACATGTGAAGAATATTAGCATTTCTTGTAACAAGGGGAGGAAGAGCACACCACCAGCACACCGGTGGATGCTGTTGCTAGGCAGGAACCAGAGTCCTGCAGTGGGGTTGTGCTTGCTCCCCTCACATGGTACCTGGTGTCATCACAAATTACTGCAGATGGATTGAAGAAAGCAGACCCGTATTCTCTGGAAGGACAGAGCATAAAAAACGGATGGAAGAAATGTAGTGTTAAGAGCAAATTGTTGCCATTACTTGGCGCAGTCGCGTTCATCCCTAGCTTTCAACATGTTTCCTTCTGCTGGGAGGACAAACAGCACAAAAGGACAGACAGACATGGTTGTATCAGCAGCCCTGAACAGCTCATTAGCCCCTTCGGCCACAGGGAGAAAGTATTGAAACTGAAACATACACTCAAGCATTCAGGTTTCCAGTGAAAGAGAACTGCAGGTGGCTGGATTTGGAAATCCTTGCCCTCGTCATCCCTTATCCCTGTTAACATGGTTTGCTGCCCTAGAGTTTATCTGAGCTCCGAGACCTCTTCAGACACCAGGCTCTAGGGTAATATTTTCCACTTTCTGAGATGGAGAAAGCAGAGTTGCCTGGGGCATCTGCCAATAACACAGGAATGCGACAAAGGGGATTTACATTTTGGTTTTCTGGGCCTTTGTTTTTACTGATTTTTTTTTAATCAAGCTCTGATCATCTAGTAGATGAGGTACTGATTGGTTTGTTTTTCTCAAATTGGTTAGATTCTGCAATTTGCAGAGCACATTTCTGTGAGTATATATAACGAATGTTGGATTTCATTGAACAGGAATGGATATTTTTAGCAAATTTTTTGAGGATGTGTAACAAAAAGGCAGGCTGACAATGCTGTGGCACCTTTGTCAGGGTTCTAGAAAGTGAAAAGACCTATTGAGAAGTCTCAAATATTAACTCATGCTTCCAACTAATGCAAGAAATACAACTGGAATAAGGTAATAAAAAAACCCCACCAAACACAAAACCCAACCACTTCTTATGCAGAAAAGTTTCAAAATCTTTGTCCCAGAAAAGAAATAACTCTCAGGGACAATTAATATTCCAAACAAGTCTTAGATGCTGTTGCAGTCGCACCATACAATATTGGTATAATGGATTAGACTCTGAAAGAATGAAGGCACTAAAATCAGATAATCTAAAGCAGCTCACCATACACAGGGCTTTACATCCAAAGCTGGTGTTGACATACTATTCAGTCTTAGCTGGAAAAAAGGCAAGCAACTGAAGCCTACTGATGGTCTTGTGTTTGGATAATTTTTTGCCCTCTCTACCTATCTGAAAAAGAACTATACTGTCTTTGAAATGAGTACATAAAAATAGAACAGTGGAAAAATCCATGGAAGAAACTCGGGCTGAACCTGAACTCTATTTTAAGCAGAGGAAGGCAAAAATCTCTGCATGGAATATGGGCAAAACTTTTTAAGAAGGCTGATTAACATCTTGCTGATCAGACTATGTAAAACTGTCAGATGGATTCAATGCAATACTTTCATAAAATCAGCATGACGTATTTTAAAAACTAATAAAATGACAGACAAACTCAAAACTTATAATGCATTCTGGGGTTAGCATACATGTCGCAAGAAATTGGTAAATACTTGCAAGCAATTGGTAAAACTAGGTGTGCCTGGTGTGGGTTATAGCCAAGGAGGCTGTAACCTGTGGTGGGACTTGTTTTTTGCACTGTCTCCCTATGGAGCAGAAGCGTTGAAAACATAGCCTTGCCCCAGTAGCAAACAATGGAAAAGTGAAGGTCATTGACAATATGGGACTTTACCTTGTGATTAGGCAGGCCAGTCAAACCTTGGAAACTACACAACACAACTACTAGATATGAATGCCCCAGGATCACATGTACAGAGCTTCGTTAATGTTGGCATTGCTTGTCTGGAGAGGACCACCTGGCAGAAAAGGAAGAAGATTAATTCAGACCCTATGGGCAGTTTAATATGAAAATAAAGAGAAAATTCTCAAGAGGTGCTCAGAAATTTCTTAGGACTCTGCCTGAGTCTGAAGAGCAATCAGAATTACTCATCCCTTTCTGTCTGTATCTAGAGTTTCCAAAAAACTGTTATTGAAACATGACCTTGACTTCTATGTATATAATCATTTCCAAAGTCAGGGCAAAATATTGCCATTTCACAGAGCTCCTTAGTCCATGCAATTATGTATGAATGTACATGATAACAATAATGTTAGTAAAAATAAAGAAAAATGACATGCACTGGAAATGCAGTCAGGCAGACTGACTATACTTTGCATACAGCATTTGCATAAATGGATTGCTTCACAGCTTTACAGTGGCTATGGAGCAAGCCTATGTAACTTTTTAGCAGCATCAGCAGTGCTGAGTGACATGTTAGGATGGTTTATGTTACACAACTGAAATAATGTAAGTCCAGAGATGCAGTCTGCAGTAAGCCAGGCTGGACTGTAGCCAGGACACTCAGCTAAGTAATGCTACTGGAAGCCCATGAAAAGCAATCCTGGGATCTTTAATGACTGCAGAGAAGCAAGCTAACCACTTTGCAAGTCATCTGAAAAACAATTCATCGTCATAGTGGAGGCATTCAGTTTCACGGCTAAGGCACTGTTGGGCAGTTGGGAGGTCTTGGTTTAACTCCCCACTCTGCCACATGTTTCCTGTGCAAAGGTGGGAAAGTGAGTCCATGTCTCCACGACTTCGCTTTCCCCCATGACACACATAGCAGCAATCAGCCTTCATTTCCTACAGCCTTGGACTGCTTTGTCAACAAGCAGAAAACGGGATTTGACGCAGCGTGTTTGTACACATCCACCCTGATGTGTCCCTTCCCTTGGTGGGGGGCTGTTCTTGCTCTGGGAAATGACCTTCTGAGGCTGGGGCAATGTGGCGGGACTGAGCACCGTGTCCTGTGCATGTGGGAACACACATGGTAGAAAGTGACAGGTACCCCAGGGGGTATTCACAAGAGTGACCCTGACAAGGAATGCCCTGCTGGAGGCTGGACCACTGCACTGATGTCTATTCCTGCAAGGAGGTCCCCATGTCAGGCACACCTTGGTAGAAGACCTGGGCTTCACAGCCGTTGCTGAGGCTTAAAAGCAGAACAGATGTCTCAGCACTACAATGCAAACTTGTGAGGAAGGAATAGGACCAGAAAGAGTTTGAGGCCAAGGCTAAAAATAAGTAATATTTGATGAGTGTGGTCTGGGAGCATGGGCAAGAGCAACAGTAGCCAGATGTTAGAACAAGGGCTTGCGAAGAACAAGTCAGAAATACTGAGGAACTTGCTGCTAGAGATACCAATCTGGAATTAAATAATGTTATGTATTTCAAAGGAGGCATAATAAAATCCCCAGATACATTACTGTAAATTGTCTAATTTTAACCCCCTAAAATATTCATATTTCTAAAATAGTCTGATATTTAACTCCAGAGGTAGGGCATTCAAAGATTTAATTTATTTGGGTATAGAATTATAGGCATTTAGTCTAAATCAAGAAAGACAACTGTAGTTCTTGCCTAAGAATAACATATAAAGCTTTAAACTCATTTAGACTAAAATTACCTAATCACAAATTGCCAGCAAGCTTTTGAAATAGGTACTACTATATGATATGAGATATGGAAGAAAATACTTCAGAATTAGTCATATTAAATAATAAACTCAGCAGATTAAGGAAAAGAAAATGGAAATAAACAGGCACAGTTAGGAAACTGAAAACACAGAAGACAGTGAACTAGAAGGACCAAGAAACTGTTCCAAACAAATACTTTATCATTGGAAATGCAGCCAACAAAATTGTTACATAAATCTGAATTGGTTTGCTAAGATGATGCAGACAGAGAAACATAGCTACCTGAGTTCTAATAATTAATATCATTAACATAAAGCAAAACTGATTGGGTTAATTTGAACAGCCATTTGAAACCTTTGAATAAAGAAACTCTCAAATGACAAGCATCTACAGAAACATATTTGCAAGGTCAAATATTATATAGTTGTTATAGGAATATAATGAATTGAATGGTTATTTCTCTGTTACCATAAGAATATTTGACAGATATATCAATACTTCTCTCAATTTATATGAGCAGATGAAATACTTAAGCTAGATATTGAACATGTTAATCTGTACCTTTTCATTCATGGAAAAGGGTCATTCTGAAAGAAAATTAGACAGTCTATGCAAAAAAAAAAAAAAAAAGGCAAGCTAGAGAAACCAAAAAGCCAGCTTAAAACCAAGCCTCAGAGTTTTCAAAATAAACATACTAAACAAAGGAAAGCACATGTGTTCAGACAGCATTATGTGACAAGTTGCCAGATAGGAACCCTCAAGGGCACAAATGAAGTGTCTTGGGATCCTGCTGCTTCTTCTGTGTCCATGTGTATGGATCTAAGACGATAAGAATGAAGTCAGTCTTTAAAAGCCCTATTAAAAGTTCTGTATTAGTTTTTCCTGTCCTGCTTGGAATTCTCCATTTTGTTGAGCATTCAAAGCAAAGTAAGGCAAAACATCAGAAAAGTGGCAAAATGTGGGTACCAGGTGGAAGAGGGGAACAAACAGATGGACCCTAGAGCAAGCGCTATTTCAGAAAACTAGACTTGGAGAGAAGAGCTAACTTCTGTGGAACAGCAATTGATCTGTAAGCCAGGAAGTTGTAGGCATACTCCTTATACATTTTAAGCAGAAAGGCAGGGATACCTGTGGTGTCTAGTGGAAAGACCCCTGAAGCCAACGGCTGTATGTCTAGATTCCCTCTCAAATCAATGGAGTGAATAAGCACTCCAAGGGTAACTTCATTTCGTCCTAACATAGGTGACTGGAAATAGGTCGGATTATTCACACTTTAAAAACTGCTTATTTCATTCATGTGGATAAGAGAGATCTGGCTGATATAGTCTACATGGATTTCCAAGAGACATTCAGCAAGGTCCTTCTGCAAAGGCTCCAAAAGTAACTATACAGACATGGGATAAAAAGGAAGATTGTTGCATGAATAAACAATTGATCAAACAATTGGAAGAAAGGGTGAGAGCAAATGGCCAGTTTTCACAGTGGAGAGAAGTCACCAATTGAGTCCTACAGGGACTGTGCTGGGACTCATGCTGTTTAACATATTCTTAAACGCTGTGAAACAGAGGGTGGGTGGTGAAGTGACAAAGTTTACTGAGAATTCTGGGTTATTCAGGGTAGGAAAGTTGAAAACCAACAGTGGGAAACTGTATAAGGACCTCTTAAAGCTGAATGAATGGGCATTAGAACTCAATGTAGAGAAATGTACAATGAAGAAGATGAGGAAAAACTTCTGATATATAACTGTACAATTTTATCTGATATTACCATTCAGGACCAAGATCCTAGGCTTCTCATGGATAAGTAGAAAATTCCTTGAAAATGTTGGCAAGGTGAGGAGTTACAGTTAAAAAAAAAAACAAAAAAAAAAAAAAACAAAGCCAACATAAAGAATTATCAAGAAAAGAATACAACAAACCAGAAAACAACATTATGTTTTGAAAAGCAACGGCTGAGGGAGTTGTATAATAGAAGATGATGAAATTGTGAAGGGCAGGGATAGACTAGCCAGGAAAGAACTATTTGCCATCTATTCCTGTACAGGAACAAGAAAACATCAGTTGGTACTAGGAGGTGGTAGGCTCACAAAAATAAAATAAAATAAAATAAAATTAAAGCAAGTTGTTCTTCACACAGCTTATACTTCAGCTGCAGAATTTCTTGCATCAGGTTGCTGGGGATTTACACAGAAGTTTACATGGATTCAAAAAACCAACCAGTCCAATTAAGGGAAGAAAAATTGTTCAAGGGTAATTAAATGTAAAATAAATCAATAAACCCCCCCCACACCCAACCCCTCCCAGTATATTGGTTTAGGAAACCACTGGCCTGCAACTTGTAGGATGCTTGGAGAATGTTTCAGTATTATCATAGATAGACAACAGCTTTTCAAACTCAGCCTTTGGCATCTGCTGTCAGGCACTGCCAGGGGTAAGATACTGGGTTTTTCTCAACCCAGTTTGCCTGCTCTTACATTATTTGATGTGAATACAGGGACATTCTTGACAAACCTTTGTCTTCTGTGCTACAGTGATTTCCATGCTCAGTGCTAGAGTTATAAAAGTACCCTAAAATGTGAAATAGAAAATTGAGTAATTTCAAAAAAGGACAAAATACAGAACAGAACAAAACAAAATAAAAAAAACCAAAGAAGAGTATTTGGAAGAACAAGCACACACCCCTCTGTAATGGTTACCAGATCTGCAAAATGTGTGAGCTGAAAAACAGAGAAACTGAGAGTGACAATGCAATGAGTCCTTTAAAAGAAATAATAAGCTCAGACTGGGCTGCACAGAAACTAGTTCCCTTGACTACCGGAGACTTTTGGAATGGAAAAAACCCAGAGGTGACTGAGAGAATGAGCAAGTGCAGAAAGAGGGGAAAACAGACACTCCAATTAAAAGGCACCAAGAGAGTCTGAAAAAGATTCATGAGGACACCTCAGATGGTGTTATGCAAAAGACTGGGCAACAAGCACACTTTATTGGGCCAACATGAATGCACAGACAGTAAAAATGGTCAGAAATCATTGCCACTGTGCAAAGTACCAGAGACAGAAGCACTAGGAGGCTATGACAATTTGTGATGCACCCAGCAGAGCTTGGCAGCAACTGGCAATTGATGTATTTGAACATGGAGGAAACCACCACCTGCTGATAATTGATTATTACAGTTGTTCTTTTGAAACTAACAGAAGTAAGCAACATGTTAGCCAGCACTGTAGTGAATCACACTGAGGTAATAGTCACCAAACACTGTATTTGAGATGAGCTCATTTGAGATGATGGGTCACCATACACGTTGGAGGAATTTTGAAGATTTGTAAAGTACTGGAGCTTCAAATGCAGCTGGTAGCTCTTATTACTGGCAGTCTAATGGGCTGGCCAATGCTTACAAATAGCCAGATACTAATGCAGACAAGACCTTCCTTGAGGTTTACTGACAAGCTCTTATGGAATCAGATGCTTTACTGGCTGGGACGCTAATAAGCTGAAAACTCTACTCATGAAGTCCCATGGCATGCCCCTTCTACAGCCCAGAGCCGCAAATAACAGCCAAATAGGACAGAAGGGAGCAGAGTGGGGAAGGAGGCAGCAAGCCCAGCACGATCATTCAACAAACTACAATACTGTGCTAGGTAAAACTCAGAGATAATGACATGGCTGGTGGCATCCTTGTGTGGAAACAGTACCTGTGGAACAATTCATTTTATCTGTGACACAGGTAGAAAGTGGAGAGAACCAAGATTAACATCAGATGTTAAAAGACAGTTCTGGTCATGCAGCTGCTCTTCTCCAGTAATAATCTGATTCACAATGCTGAAACTACATCTGAGAAAACCACCAGCTACAATCCCACCATGGCTTTAATGGCACTCACTGTGCAGAAGGCAGATGACTCAGATCTGAGCATCAAGTGATACTTGAACTATATTATGCCACTCAAAAAGGACAAGCCCCAAAAGCTGACATCCCAGTGCTATGATTACACAGAAACATTGGTAAGAGCATTTCCAGTTTTATGTTGCTTTCATGCACTGTTAGGTAACTGGTGTAACATCATTTACAGAAAGGCTCTTAAAATTACTTCAGGAGATTGTTTCCTGCTCACTCGCTCTGCATGGGCACCAAGTTCAGATGCTGAGAACAGAGTATTTTTGAAAAGCCCAAACGAAATCAGCCTGTTTAAGTTTATGTGTGTGGAGCATCATTCAAGTGAGCAGTCCAAATAAGACAAAATAAAGGGAAAACAAATAAAAATGAACAGTTACATCCAAAACAGAAATTCATACCTGTGCTCTGGAAGGGTTGGGGAAGATTATATGGCTGAGCTGGATCTCTTTCATTTCATAGTAGGGTAAGAGGAAAGCTTCTGTTATACTGCAGCTGTGTCATAGATATTCCCTCATACAGACATTGCCTCAACCAAGAATTAAGATAAATTAAGGGCATTTTGAATGTTACAAAGCAATGCATTCATAGAAAGGTTATTACCATACTCAGCACAATGATATACTGCAAGAATCAGTCCCTTCCAGTGCAGGAGCGGGTTCCTTTCCATGCCCATAGCTCTGTGTCTGGGAGCAACCTGGCTGATAAAAAGAAGGTATGTGAGATGAATGGCTCTTTTGATTCCCCCATCTCAGCTAAATCTCCACTGAGCACACTGGGAGTTTAGACATACAAAGCAGATGAAGACATATGTAGCCACCTAAATTTAGGCTTTTTAAACTAAATGTCATGCACTATGACTATTTCTGTTCTCCTTTGTGGCTGCCCTTATCCTCTTGCCCCTATTCACCTCAGTTAAAAACAAGCAAAATTGTAATTCATGTAAATTAGCAGAAGCTAACTCTTGTTTCTTTGTTCATACAGTCTATCTCCAGTCCTCTTGTCTATGTCTGACTGGAAAACCCAGGAACAGTTTCTTTTTCATGCATGCCAGAATACAGCATAGTGGGGTCCAGGAACCAACAGGTTTTTTGGGCTGTATCACGATATAATTTTATATTACTGATCTCAAACCACTGTTTACATAGGAGATCCTATGTGATGTCAGAACAGCAGAACTTGGCTCTTCATGATGTGTATACTTAGAATTGCAGTGTGACATCTTCACTTGGCAAGCGTCAGACAAGCATATGAAGTCAATCGTATATATATGTATATACACACCTATATATATGTATAAATGAAGTAATTGTGACTGTGTTTATCTAATTTCTGTTCTTCTTAATTACAAAGTAATCATCCATATTTTGCATAAACATCTGCAATCGCATTAATTTTTTTGAAAACATTATGGTCAATTAATTTTAATTAACTGTAATAAGTTTTCTTGTTGTTGTTTTCCTAATAACCTCTTGTTCTTCCAGCTTTCTTTAGCCCTAAGGATTTTCTTTAGTTTTCTCTTCAAATATTGATGAAACCCTGGTTAGTCTTCATATCTGACAAGATCATAACTTGATGTGTACTGTTATCCATTAAAAATCACTTAAGGCAATTGCTGTTACCACTGTAACATGATAAACCTGACAATAGACTGTTAGTTCAAAAGAACCCAGTAATTTCATTTATTTCCCATTCCTCAAAACATCTGCAGTGACGTGAAAGAAATGTCAAGTTAAAAATAACAATTCATGGGTCACGGTATCAACTGTGATTTCATTACTTTATGTCTGTGAGCAGACGAAAGCTGCTCTGGCATTCAGACTTTAGGTAAATGAAGAGAAGCTTAGTCTATTTCATTTTAAGATTATCAATTATTCAAATACCTACAAAGAGTCTTCATTTTCCCCACTTTCCTAAAATGAGAACACAAGATGGTCTGCACGATGGGGGGCAGGCAAATGCTGGTGGGCTCTGCTTGCAGTCTGAGCCTGCAGGGTCTGCATTAACCTAGAGCAGCACACTGGGAGCCCATGGCTAGTGTGGTGCAGAGGGTGGCTAGCCAGCCAGCTGGGGAACCTGGGACATTGGCTTAGCTGCAGTATTTTGCCAGTGTGGCTTCCTGCATTTTGTATGGGAACCATATTGCACCCTGCAGACAAATCTTGCCTGTGTCTGCCTGCACTCTCCCATGAGGGCTTGCCTTAGCCATGGGAGAACTGCTGCTCAAAAGAAAGATCCCTTAAAAGAAGGGATCTTCCAGGTCCTTTCTAAACACCTTGCTCCCTACGCTGACAGTGAATTATTACAAAGCAGCTACCTTGTCACTTAGAAAAATTAATATATGAATACAAACTGTAACAGCTGGCAATCTGACAAAAATCCAGCAGAGGAATCTACAGGTAACACCTTCCCCTGTCTATACATTTATGGCGGTTGTATTGCAGTATCTAGGACTGACAGGACCTGATAAGCTCATGTTCTGCTCTGAGATGCCTGTGTTAAGAAAGAATGTGAAGTTTTATCCTTATTTCAGAACTGTATTGCTTTAAACTAGCAAACCTTCAGGGCTGACCTTACTTTTCGGGAACAAAAATTGTAGTCCTAAGTGACAGACAAAGCTGAAATCTAGCCAAAGAACTAGTATTTGAAGATATCCCTTGATTTAAGCTATCTGCAAGAAAAATGAAACTTAAATACAAGAGTGATATAGGCACTTTAGAAATCCCCAAACAAAAAGGGACAGACATTCAGAGATACAGACTGCTATAGGTGCCCATTTCAGAACGTATCCATGTAATGTCACTGCCCAGCATTTGGGAAGAATGGATCTCATATATAAGAATGACACAGGTAATAAAAATTTAAAACATTCACAAGCAGAGAAAATCCATAGATGGAGAAGTGTTTCACCAGGGTTGGTTTTTTTTTTCCTGAAAGCATCATGTCTGCAGCTAGTGGTTGAGTGCATGCACAAATTAAGTTTACAGATTTTATAAAGCAATTCATTCTGCTTGAATGTAATAGCAGTAATTTTTCATGTAAGTCAGCAAAATACAATCCATAAAGGAAAAATACTGCCATTATTTTAAACTCTATTGTTCTTATTCAATCCAAATGTGAACTGAAGCTAAATAATTTACTGTGTAAATTTCATTTTTAATTTTATGCTATTCCAAAAGAAGAGGGAGCGAGAGAGAGGAAGAGAGAGAGAAAAAAAAGAGAGACAGTGAGAGGGGCTTCAGAGCTTTAAATCCTTGTATCCTAATGTCTCAACAGTAAAATAATCTAAGGAGCGTGCTTCAGCAAAAATGATTGCTGGGATCTATAATAGGATTGTTATAACTCAATAGTGTTTTATAAATTTTTGATTCACTGCGAGTTTTTGACAGCTTGCCAAGTTCCAGTTTTTATCTGATCATCTTTGCATTAATAATACATTACAATAAGTTTCTCTGAAAAGTGGCCACTTTTTTTCTCACTGAATACCTTTCTTTTGCCAGGAAAATATTGACTTGGGTTTATAATCAATTCCTGTTTGGCTTGATCATGCTTAGCATGAAACTAAAATATTTGCTGCTAGACAGCTGCCAATACAAATGTCATCATTGTTCTACTCTAACAAATTCCATCAGTTGCTAAATGATCTGCCTTGAAGGTTGCAATATGTAACAGACTGAAGCCCACAGCTTCAAAGACACCAGGATGTGAGTAGTTGTACTTACATGAGACTCCCATTCCCTTGCTTCAGAAACACTTCCTCCCAGCAACAGCATCCATTTCCATACAGTCAGCCTCTGAGTCACCTGTGGCTTGCTCACTGACTAGATTCAATCAAAGCAAAAATACTGAATAGAAGAAAAAACGTCAAAAATTATTTTAGTCACAATTCCCCACCTTCTCAGACATGAATGAAGATTTATTTTAAAGAAAAAAAAAAAAGTCCATTAGAAAAAGGACTTATTTCTCAAGAAATATTTCAGAAAGAAGTTTTCAGCTAGGTGTAATTCATGCATCCTTACCTTCGTACATGATTATATTTATGTACAGATTAATTATGCTTGATCGATATTAGGAAACAAAATTAAACAGAATTATCTGACAAATACTTCTGTTCAACCTAACTCTGTTAACTTGCTTCCTGAAGGCTTAATACAAATTACTTCTTCCTTTGCATTAACATGCCGTCTAGAAAGCCCCATCAGGTTCTGGCACATCAACTCCAGTCCCTGAGTTTCCTCTTTGGGAAATGGAGCCAGGAGTCCTGCAATTCTCTCTTTCTGCCTCCAAAGTTGACAGCACAGCTCTCAGAAACGTCCAAAATTGGTACTGAGCCAAAGGTCTACACTGTTGGCAGGAGATTACCACATCACCCAAACAGAGAAGACAAATATGCACATCTCTAGAAACTCCATGGTGCTGATGGAGAGTGTGTACTCTCAGAACAGGGAAAGCTTTGCCACATCCTCAGCTACTCCCGTTGTTAATAAGGGTAGTGCAAGTGGCCTATCTCAAACCCCTAGATGAGGACTGCCGAGTGAGAACCTACCTGGAGGATATAAACATTGGAGTCTGGCCTAAACAAAGCTGTGTGGAGGTCCATCTGTGTGAAAGGCAAAACAAGCATGCAGAAATGGCACACCCACAGAACAAATGGCAAACACCTTACCCGATTCTCACAGTGCCACCCTTCCTGCCATAGATGCCACTTTGACAAGGTTAAATGCTCTGAAACCTTGTGTGCGCCTGCAATTGATATGTGTTGTTCAGTTCATGCCCAGCTTAGATATCCAGAAAAAGTGAGGAAATGAAAAACAGGCATGTACAGGCACTGCAAACATACAGATTTTTTATGTCAAAGGATGCCTTAGAATTTTATAATGTCATTCCTGATGTCCAGCCATTCTTTTTAATTAATTATTACCTTCAGGGTGTCCCATAAAAAAAAAAAAAAAAAGAAAAGAAAAGACAATATGAGTTTACATTTAAACACAATTACACATTATATTTATCGCTTAATATAGTAAATCTCTCCCCTAGGCAACAGGCAATTGTTCTGAGAAACACAATATATGTGAGCTGCTAAACTATGCAGGGCCTTTAAAGCATTGCATACATCTATAGTGCCCCAGCAGCAATGACACTGCAAATTGTAACTTAACAATATGCCCTTTATGAAAGTCATCTTCCTAGATCTGGTACATTACACAGGTACTTTCAAAAATATTTTTTGCCTTCCCAAAAATTTAAATCCCTTTCAGAAAAGCATGTGAAATTTTGTCTCTGAAAAAGCCAGGTTTGGCAGTCCTGTGGCACATGAGAGAACAGTGCCCCAAGCCTCAGCATTAGTGATCTCAGAGAATAAACTCCCTTTGTATAGTTTCATCTCACTTAGGGCAAACAAGGGAGACAAGAATGTGAGTTTGCTGCAGCTGCTATCTCCTGCCTGGAAGTGGCTGTCAATCAGCTTGAAAGGAAAGGAAGATACATCCCTCTCATAGCAAGACACAAAGAACTGAATACAGTAGGAGCCCACTAAATCAAGATAGCAAAAAGCATCATTTGGAATTAAAATCAGAAACAGCTGGGCACTGACCTTCTTTGACATCTGTGATTAACCAATACATCTATGACAAATCAGTTAATGGTTGATAGCTGGTATACCTATTAGGAAAGTCAAACAACAGAAACAAAATTAAATTGAAATAAATAAGCCTGCACATATACATCAGTGAAAAAATTGCTCTGGAATGCTGCAAAACCACTGCTCATTATTTTTAATGTATGCTTTCCATTTGCTAGAGGTGGGCTTCCCACTCCTTAGGTTAGGTGAAAGTGGCAGATGGATGGTGCTGCGGAGAATGCTGAACACATGATTGACACATGGGACTGACTTAAAAATTACCTTTTGTCTCACCAAACACTAAAAAGATGAGTTTCAGATTCACTTACATCACTGCTTTTCGCAAAGCCACAACAGCAACTCCATCACTGATACAGCATATAATGCTTCCCATTCCAACACAGGTAAGCATAACCTACATGGCAGCAAAGGAAGTCAGGAAGCAAGAAATACCATCCTGATTTCCCTTCTGACAGTATAATTTGTATTTTTCAGATTTGAAAGAGTCAGTGAATTTACTGAGAAAATGGATGGGAAAGAAAAAATTAAAGCTCCCACTGTTGTGTGCATACAAAATGAGAAATATCAACCCAATGCAATCAAGCACATGGAAAACAATTCTGTTTATGCAATAAAAATAAACAAAGAAGTTCATTCAATCTGGGCTTTCCAAACTCTGATTATGTTATATCATACATCGTATATCTATATCTATATCTATATCTATATCTATATCTATAATCTATCTATCTACCTATCTCTCTATATATCTCAGATATTCTTCCAATAAGAAGGATTAGTTGGTTTTGGTTTTATTTTCCACTGAAACATAAAAAGATGCAGCTGATCCCTGCAGTGTGTGTGCCTTTGCCTATGAACCCTCACCATGACTTGACCTGAGGTAGAAAGTTGGTGCCTTGCATTTTGTTGCACAGAAGTAAACTTTTGGTTTCACCACAGTGAAGAAAAATGAGCAGAACTGCCACTGGGCTGCAAAAATACATCAAATATTAGCTGGAAACACATAAGCAGGAATCACTAATAAGAACAACACTGATTATTCACCTCTTCACTTTGCCAAAAGAGGAAGATGCTTTCTGTTTTGAGGGTTGTTTTTATTTCCCCCTGTAGAAAAAATCGTTCTTCCATTAATGTACACTGGTCATGACATCGTTGGTTTGTTTAGGTGATTTCCTAATGCTATGGATGTCTGTGAGGCTTCATCCTAGCGTCTTGACAACTCATTTTCTCTGACAGCAATCATTCCTATCACAAATGCCAGTGGAGAATGCTACAATGGAAGAAAAAGTGAAATTCGGCACTTTCATAACCACGCGGCATTTTTACAGTGATTGAAGGTCACGAATCAGGAGTACACAGGGTTTTGTATGGCTGCAGCAGCAATAACAGTGAGTGGCTGATGCCCAAGAAATCACCTTTTATTGTTTCCTTTTGTGTTACACAGATCCTTGTGTTTTACTGTAAACTGACTTGACCTGTGGTGAGGTATGTGCCACCTGAAAATCGATATCATGATCTTTTACCCTTTCTCTGTACCCCAAATGAAACAAAAGGAAGGTGTATTTTCTTCTCTTTTTTTTGAGAGAGACTTTGTTTGAAGTTGTCTAAGAAACTCAAAAGGAAGCTGGCTCCATTAAGAGGAAAAGCATTCAGAAACATGAGTTTTTAATCTATTAAATGCCCATCTGACTTATGCAAGTGAGGAGGGGACCAAACCTCAGGTACTTATCATAAGAATATCACAAGTTCTCCTCTTTGGCCTGAGGCAACAAGGGCATTTCACTACAGCAGTGTATCTCAGGGCGTTTTGTTTATAACAAAACTGCCATATCTCAAGATGATCCCTACTTGGCTGTAAATCACACCTCCTCTAGCTTCTGACTCAGTCCCTGAGCGTACAAAAACAACAGAAAGAAACCAGAGTGGTTTTGAGCCACATAAATTTGTATTTTTAGTTGCAGATATTGGACAAAGGCTCAGTTTGTTTTCTAATTAAGCCAAACCAGTTTGGCCTCTCCTAATGCCAAGCCACTCATGTAGGTCCTTGGTTTTCCATGTTCACAGTGTCTTGGGGAAAGAGGAGCATGTTAAATGCATGGCCCTCACTTTTGGTCAGAGGTGCTGGGAAGCAGATGATCCTTTAAAAAGCTGCAGAGGCTGTGTCCTTTTCTCCTCTGTATTTCTTACTCAGCTTCTTTGTTCTCATATTTCTCTGCCACTGGCACCAGAATTTCCACTTTAAATGGCGCTTTAACATAGATATTCCCCTATGTCTGCCATTCTTCCTTGGACTAGCATTTGCATGGCAGATGGTGCAAATGGCCCAGCAAATATTTACTGGATCAGTGTTAGAAAAGCAAAGCAAAGCAAAACAAAACAAAACAAAACAAAAACACCCCAGCTGCCAGACTGATGACTTTCTGGCATCATATTGTGTGCCACCAGTCACCAGGATGGGAAAAACACCACGGGAAGATAATTGATATTGAACTTGCTGGATTTTTCAGAGTACTTTTTGAATCTTGTTGCTTGGAGCATCCCCAGAGGGGAGGTGCAAGGACAGGAACTTTTCCCCTTACTTCTCAGAGTCTGCCTTTTTCATTGCTTAGGTGAAAAAGAAGTATTACAACAGATTAATGTATTCCCCTTTCAATTAAAAACCAGCAATGCCTCATATCAGACTTGTATTAATTACAGAAAACAGGTTGAATTCCTTGCAAATGGAGTCTGCTGAAACTCTCATGGCAAGGTCTGGGATAAATACGTTAAAAATTTAAACAGTGATAGAAGTAGAGGGAGGTGGTCAATGTTAAGAATAACTTACTGCTTTTGGAGGCACTTGCTAAGGTTTATCACAGGAAGAGCAGAGCAGTGAAGTACCTGCCCAAAGTTGCTTTTTAATTGCCAGGTTTTAATTGCCAGGTTCCTGTCAATCACTGCTCCTCTATTTTGCCATTTCCTTGGCAGCTGAACTAATTGAGTGCGAACATCTTTGATGGTGAAGGACAATGAAATGCCAGGAAGTCTTATGGAGCAAAACCCCTTCTCTCCACCACAGTGACAGTCTCTATTATATTTAGTGGTGCACAATCAGTGCAAATTATATTACTATACAAGATGAGGTTATTTTTTAACTAAGTTATATGCCCCATAATTAAAAAAAAAAAAAAAAAGTCAGTTAAGATTCCAATGGAAAAAGAAAGGAAAAGAGGAAAAATAAAAGCCCAAAATATCTGGGCCACCATTCTGAAAAGTCATTCAACAGAAGGTCAAAGATTTGTATGGAATGGGACACAACAGACGAAGATGGAGCACATCTGAATTCTTGTTCCAACTGGAAGTCCAAACCACCTGAAAATCAAATTACACATATTCTACAGTTTAGTTGTAATTACAGTCTAAGGAATTTTTTAATAAAGTATTTGAATATACATTTATTTTAAGAAGAACATGTTTTCCGCCTCCCATCGATCTCTCAGGAAAGATTCATTTTCTCTTTAAGCCTGAGAGCAGGAAAGGTAGAAAAAGAATGTAAACGCAACAAATATCAGGAAAGAGGAGAAAGAAAATTCAGTCTCCTGTAATTGTCTTTTGCCCATTTATCTTGCACTGTAAACCATGAACTAAATGAGAATATGCCATGAACCAGAAAAGGGAAAAACAATACAGTCCTGATTAATCTACTTCACCCAAAGTTCTCTCCTTGATCTTATGGCATTTCAGAAGACAGTGTTCATTAGTTGCCAAAGCTAAAAAAATGTCATCATATCATCAGTAGCAAAAGAGAAGTGGAGAGGTCCTCCACCAGAAAACCAGTGACTACAAAATCCTTGCACAGAGGCCACAGAGGGTAGGGCTGGTTTGGGGTCCTCTCTACAGCAATTCTTTCTTTGCATGACTTTCAAACAAATCTTGATTTCCAAGACGCATATGCTCTAATGCAACACCTGGGAACATGTGTATTCACATCTGAACTCTCTGATACTCAAAACTGCAGCATCAGGTATAGGCGTTCATGAACAGTGAAGAAGTTTAGCTACAGACACTATTCCATAACCTAGCAGATCCTCCTTTCTTACTGGGTGGATTCATATAGTCTAGAAAATTAATATATTCTTATATAGAAAGAAAGTTCAGAAAACCCTCAATGAGAATGGTCTGTTTAAAGGCATAGTTCACAGACTGGCATGATGGATGCAGAGATGGCAGAACAGGGTACTCAAAGTGCTTGAAGGCTCTGACGAGCCAAAAGAGAAAAATAAACAAAAAATGGCAAAGAGAAGCTGGCTTTGAACCTCATGCCTCTCTGCCTGCTTCTTTAAAAGCTGGTCACCTGGTTCTGCAGGTTCAGGGGTTCACGTCTTGCATGCCATCTAATCTTAAACAAGCATATCCAGATTAAAAAAAACGTATAATTTACCCAATTGGCCTGTACTGATTTATATTAAAAAAATAAAATAGACCAATGCTTAAGGAATTTGTCAATGTTTCAATCATCTTCCAGCTGCACACCAAAGAGATTCTTTCTCCTGTCATTTCTACGATTTCCTCTCTCGGTGATTCCTAAACAGAGGCTAATGTCTCTGAAGCACCTGCAAACTGCCACCTTCTTAAGCCAAAAAATCCACCAAAAGGTATTGGATATTGGATTTCACTGGCCCAGGATAGCATATCACCAGGTCTTTATGTTAACTCACGGCTTTTATGTGGTAAATAGAAGAGGTTAAGCAAGGAAAGTGAAGATCCAATTTTTGTGCCCAGTTTCCTTCTTGTTTTAGAAAAAGGTGGTTTAAAACTGCATGTTACTAGAAACAGATATGCTACTGAAAGCTTTAAGGTGCAGTATGCAGGCAAAGAGTCCAGGGTTTAAAGGAAATATCATTTATAAGGTTCAGATTTTGTAAGCAAATCTGTTCATTATATCATTAAGGAAGAAGCCACGAAGTCACTGAGCAGCTCCCTTGCTAGAGGGACCTGGCAGAGCTGTGCTGAAGCCTGGGGAGGGGTTGCTGGGGGAAGGGTCCAGCCTGGTTTCTATATAAGCTCTTTTTGTTCCTCTGTACACGAGACTTGCGATGGACACCCTTATACATGGAGGCCTGCATGTCACATACATCTTGTGCACATGTACATACATTCCCATGCGTATAAATATTACAGGAGAGGCTAGTCACAGCTTCTGTAACTGAGAGTGACATTTGTCACCCTTGTGACTTGTAGAGACACCACAGTGTTTTCACAGAGCTTTCACAGGGACAGAAGTTTTGTGCCGTATGGCTACCTCGAATCACACTGTTTTTTGAAATATTCAGCCACAACTCTCAGTAAATAAGATCTGGGGAGAAGACTTTGCTGCCCACCATGGATAAAGGTCTTCTCTTGAAAAAAGAGCAAGCAATTCAAATGAATGTTAAAACCAAGGATAAGTGGAAATGTTGCAGTACCTACTTATAGAACAGGCTCAGTGGACTCTGCTCTTCCTAGGGTATTGTAAAGATTCATTAAAGTTTGTAACATGTTCAGACTGAGTGAGAACTGCAGAACAGTTGAGTAGGAAATGAATAATTCTGTCTTTAGAGCCATGCCTGAGCAGTGTGCAGTAAATAAGGCCTGGGGCCAAACGCCAAGCAATGAGGATAAAAGAACATATTGAATAGCTGCTCATTAAGTGAGCACCATCCATCCTGTGCCCTGCTGAAGCAGGTGTCCTGGGGAAAACTAATAGTATGCAACCTTGCAATTAAAACTGTATCAGAATGCATATTCACCAGGAAGCAAAATTAAGGATGCCCTGAGAAATTCAGTCTGATATTGCTTAACTTTTGAATGCTAAACTTTGTAACTTTTATGTTCCTTTTGCCATATTTTTCCCCTCCTGTTTTCTGTATTTCAAGAGGTAGAGATATATGATAAGATAAAACAGAATACAGTCTTTCTCACCGCACAACCAAACAAGGATAAGAATGACTTCAAGCAAACGGACTGAAACTGAAGCCACTGCATGTGTCTGAAGAGCCCAGAGCAGTGCTGAAAGGAGGAGAGGGGTAGGACTGACAATCTGTAAACAAGGTAAAGAAAGTCTGAGGGCCAGGGATCATCAGCCTGTGGCCTGCAGTAATAGGTACTGATGCACATCGGGGTTAGATCCTGGTACGTACCTTTTCTTGCCTCATTGACAATCTGGTTATATTTCATTACAAACTTTACCTAGAAAATATTTTATTAAATAAATTATGTGTTCTTTGACTACCTCCTACTCTTTCCACAATTCTCTTTCTATCTTGTTCTTTCTTTCTTTTAATCATGCTCATACTATACTGATGCCAAAGAAACTGTAAATAATTTTCCATGTTTATTCTCTCAGTCTTTAAACACCTTTTCTCATTTTATACCTTGGGGTGATCCTACTTGTTATCAGCATTTTTTCTCCTGGGTAAATTGATAGTCTCTCTATACCTATGCATATCTACCAGTGTGAAAATGATTGGAAATTACTGTAGATCTACTTTTATATTAACATATACATGCATGTGTGCATATGCACACATATCTTTTATACATATATAAAATGGATATTAAAAAAAAGCTAGTGTCACAAAGGCAAGGTCATGGTAGCAAAATAAGTAACTCCATAAAGTGCTTTGAACTTGAACCACAAAAATTCTTCCTCTTTCTCTGTATTGCCCTTTCAGTGTAACTATGCTTTTCATGAAATGCAAGTTCGTTCCTTTGTTGACCTCCAGATGTTCTGGCTGAGCAAAGGATGTCCCAGTACTCTGTCCCCATGCAGAGCTGGGGCTGTTCCCTGGCAATGCGGGAAGTGAGGTGACCTGGCCACAAGACCTGCTCCTATCAGGGACGTGACCCTCAGGTAACCACCCTGCAGACAGACAGAAGGATTGAGGAAATCTGTTTTTAACCATCAATGACTAAATTCAGCATCCTCAGCCTTCACCTTATGGACGTTTTCTGTTTTCTACACGTCAGACCTCACAGACAAAACTAATTACTTCCTTATGAGCGTTTGCTCATGGGATTTGTCCAGGTGCTCAACTGAAAATGCAAATACCTGGTTTTGGGTTTTTTGGTCAGTGGTATCAAAATGGGAACATTCTGTATTTCAAGAGGAGAAATCTGTCTTTTGTAACTGAAACAGAACAAAGTCTTAAAATAAAAAGATTAGTCAGGATGAGTTTGGTACAATGCTCTGGGTGATGCTCTGTTTGTGTTGAGAAAGAAATGAACTCTGAATAATTAGAAAAGGTAAGGTGGGCACCTGAAGGAGATAAGGAGACCATCAAGTCAGGAAATCACTGAACAAAGAAAATTGAAAGGTCTACTCCACCTAGATCCCACCTATTGTGAATGAAATGATTAGGTGTCAAAATCAAATGACTATGTATGTAAAGATGTTGTGTAACGTCTCACGAAAACTGTATAAAATACCTAACTCTTCACTGAAAACTTTGGAGCTAGTTTGTCCGGTGTGAATCGGCTAGCTCCCCAACATTGCATGAAATAAATACCTTTGCTGCTTAAAGACAAAACTGGTCTCTGAGCAGTTACTCTGTGCCGGTTTGGCATCAATTTGGTGAGCCAGGCAGGAGAACTCTCTGCTGGTGCTGGAATCCAGGGGCCTGGGGACCCTCGGGGCCCCCGACTGGATCTTCTGTTGGTGAGACTCCCCTACCCCTCGGCTTCTCACACAGGTGGACAAGGACGTCTGCACAACACAAAAGGTATTTATATTTATTCTTTGTTTTGAATATTTGATTGTCTTAAGATTTGGGAAGCTGAAAACTTCCTTTAGGGTGTCATAAGATTTGGGGAATTCCTAGAACGTAACAACTGAAATAGTGCTCTGTGTCTTATTTATGTGTTGTCTTGATACATGTTCAAAATTAGAGTTATGAATCCCGTGCAAAAAAGAAAAAATATGTAAAAAATTATTCTGGTAATTCTAGGTGAATAGCTGAGAACTTAAAATGCTGCTTAGGGCCAGAAAAATTAGAATTTGGTTTTTGGTGATTGTTCATTGAAATACGTACTTTGTGTTGATAATGCGAGCTGTCAGCGTTCCTAGAGTTGTATGTAAGTGCACGGTACCTTGTAACATACTGCCTGTGTGACTGAGGGCTGCCCGGAGAGTGTGGGGTGTGTGAGAGACGCGGTGTAACTGCAAAGTGAGTGGGGAGCCCTGATCTGCATGTCCATGTTCCCCGCGAGGGGCTGGCCGGAGACGGACAAAGCGATTGAAATAATAATAAAAAAATAATAAAAAAATAAATGTATGAAGTGTTGGAATGCATAATTAGAAATTAGAATGGTAAACTGTGGACAAAACATTAGAACTAACATCATTTGGGAAAAATACAAACTAGCCTCTGCACTTAGTGTCGTAGGTGCTGTCTGTATACTCAAGCAAAGCATGGCAAGTGTCTAAGATATATTATCTCCTCCCGCCCTCAACCCCCCCCCCCAAACAACCAAAAAGCAAAGAAAGAAAGAAAGAAACAAACAAAACCACACACACACACACACCCACAACCCCACAAAAAACCAAGAAATAAGGTTAAATAGAGGGGGGCAGACCAAGCAAAGACATAAATACCAAAACACCCCTGGGATGTATTTTGAAGCATTGGAAAGAAACTGGCGGAATTCCAGGTGGAAATTTGAACAAAAAGGCATTTTTAAAATATTGTCAGAATTGGTGGCCTCTGTATACATTAGGTGATGGTGAAAGATGGCCACCCGAAGGAAGTCTTAATTACAACACAATTTTACATCTTATGCTGTTTCTCTGTAGAGAACAGAAGTGGGATGAAGTAATGAACACAGATATGTTTTTGTGGCAGAAGGAGTGCGGGATTAACACCACCTCATCCTTTGATTATGGCTCTAGAAAAAGATAGGGAAAAACTGAGACCTAAACTAGAAAGATGTTCTTGTTGAAATTTTTGTGAAATACATGATTGCTATGTATTGTAAAAAAAAGAGCTCAGGTTGTGGTTCCTCCTGTGGAGCAACCAGAATGAAGCACATTGGAAGACAAAAACTTGCACTAATGTAGGACCTGAAGCAGAGGGTTGAGAGTCAAGGACCCTATGAAAGTGTTAAAGTATTGGGGTGACCTGCTCGAAGGTGCGCCTGAGTCCTGCTGGACGCATGGCAGGCCGTTTGCTGTTTGTCTGCAAAGGCATGATAAATAACAGCACAGACTTAAAGCAACAAGTAGCAGATTTGCATTCAGGGTAAGAAAGAGTTAAAGCAGAAGTGCTGTTGCAGAGGCAGGCATTTGTAACCTGCAGAGCAGGAAGAGCATCTCCTGTCCCAATCCTTGTGATGGTGAGGAGCAGGGAGTTGCTTTTGCTGACAGTGGAACAGAAGGACCTGAAAATGTGACCCCAATTGCTGCATGAATTCGTAATACAACAGGACCGACAACTGGCCCCTTTAGGGCAGGAATGGGGCTGGGGGTCTGACAAGAATAAAAGCGAATCTTTGATGGGCAAATTTAGATTCTTGGAAGTTGGTTGTGAAAGACTATCGGGATAATCTAATAGGACTAGATAGAGATTCGAGTTGATTGTTACTAGGTAATTGTGATGTAGAAGAGTTGATAGAAGGAACAGGGAACCTTGATAGAGAAGAAGAGTTGGGTCGTGCTAAACAGGCAGAGGAGGAATGTCAGGCAGAAGTGAAAGACTGAATCCCTCTCCTGTGGGCCCGGATCAGTGTGCATATTGTAGGGAAAGTGGACACTGAAAGCGAGATTGCCCTAAGCTGAAGAACCATCAAGGGGTTCTGGTGACTGGTTTAGAACTAGACTGACTGGACCTGGGGAATCTACCCTGGGGAATCTACTCTAGTGGATCCACTGATTAAATTAAAGCTAGGGACTAGAGAAAAATAAAGTGGAATTTTTTTAGTGGATACAGAAGCAGCTTATTTGGTGTTAAACTTCAGTAAGAAAAGAATTTGTTACAGTTGTGGGAGCTGCTGGCCACCAGGAAAAAAAATCCTGAAACCTTTTAAGTACAAATTAAGAAAACAAATAGGAATGCTAAATTCACCAAAATATTTGTTGGGATGAGATTTATTAGAAGACCTAGACATCTAAAGAAGGAGAAATTGAACTGAAATTTAAAAGATGATAAATTAATTGAAATCTTTAGCTTACCTTTAATCCAATAGAAAAGTGGAAAAGAGGACCTCCCTAAAGTAAAAGAAATCTTTAACCAGGTATATCTGGGAATAAATTCCAGGTAAGGCAAAAAATACTTTGCCTGTTACAGTAAAAATGAAAATGGGGAGGCCTGCCTAGTTCAGATAAAACAATATCCCTTGGTCAGCAGGGCTGTGGGGGATATTGGCACAAAAATTGAAATAAAATACACTCTGTAGTAGTTCTACTATTAATGGAAATCTGTGTGTTTTGCCATGACAGTGACTTGTTATGGGATGTGCAGATGAAACTCTGCATTGACTAAGAAGTACGAGGAATAAGGTTGGTCAAGTGCCTCCTACCATAGTCAAGGGCAGGACTGGGTTGGCCTATGTGTTTGCCACCAAGAAGAATCTTTAGCTCCGCTGTTGGCTGCAACCCAGTAGGCGTTGAGTGGTGGGAACATATGCCATGCCAGACCTTGATGTGAAGAATGACCCCCTCTGTTATAAGAGGGTCATCCAGGAAGGAAGAACATAATAAGACCCATTGGGGCACTGACTCATAGTGTAAATATTTAGACTGACAAAATTGTAGGGAGAACATGAATCAAACTGGGACAATTCAAAAAGGAAATTAACCAGGAGCAAAGCCAGTGGCCAAGAAACAATATCCATTGAGGTTAGAAGATAGAAAGGGATTGAACCAATAATTGAAAACTTGAAATTGGGACTTATAATAGAATGTGAATCAGACTTTAACACCCCAATTCTCCCAGTCAAAAAAAAAACAAATGGAACTTATAGACTAGTCCAAGATTTAAAGGCAGTAAATGAAATAACTAAAAGTTTGCACCCCGTAGCAGCAAACCATATACACTTTTAACAAAATTAAGGGATAACTTGATTTGGTTTACAATGTTAGACTTAAAAGATGCCTTTTTCTGTCTACCCCTAGCTTGGGAAAGTCAAAAGATTTTTGCTTTTGAATGGGAATCTGTCAATAGGGGTAGAAAGATGCGACTAAGCTGGACGGTTTTACAACAGGGATTTAAAAATAGTTCCACTTTGTTTGGTAACCAACTAGCCAAAGAATTGGAACAATGGCAACAGCCACTGGGAGATGGCGTTCTACAATATGTAGATAACTTATTAATAGCGACTGAAATAGAAGAAGAATGTGTACAATGGACAGTCTCTCTTTTAAACTTCTTGGGTTTAAGTGGTTATAGAGTCTCCCAACAGAAAGCACAACTGGTGCAAGAATGAAGTCTCTGGTGGACAGCGTTCCCTGGGAACAACAAGGAAGGAAGTTATCTGCCAGACACCCAGCCCGGAAATGGTGAGAGATCTACGAACCTTTCTGGGAATGACAGGTTGGTGTGGTTTATGGATATATCAGTATGGACTACTTGCAAAGCCTTTATGTGATCTACTGAAAACAACCAGAAACAACATAACATGGACTCCCAAGACATCAAGGAATGGCTTTAGGAGTCCTGGCTCAGCAATTAGGACCATACAAAAAAGCTGTAGCATACTTCTTCAAAGCAGTTGGATGAAGTAAGCAAAGGATGGCCTGCCTGCCTGAGGGCAGTGGCTGTAGTAGTAACCAGGCAATCCTAGCTGAATCAGATGACCTGACCATACAGGTAACTAACATTATCAACCCAGCTTCATTCCTAGAAGGAATTCCAGCTAAACCGGTTGTCCATGATTGCTTGGAGACCATCGAAGCAGTATACTCCAGCTGCCCAGACCTTAAAGAAGAACCATTCAAGGATACAGACAACTGGTTCTTGGATGGCAGCAGCTTTGTAAGACAAGGTATAAGGATGGATGGCTAAACCGTAACCACCACGGAACAGGTAATTGAATCAAATCCTTTGCCTCCTGGGACTTCAGCCCAGAAAGCAGAATGGATAGCCCTCACCCAAGCTCTTGAACTGGCAAAGGGAAGGTGAAGAAATATATGGTCTGATTCCGCGTATGCCCTCACTATCATCCATGCCCATGGAGCAATCTGGAAAGAGCAAGGACTATTGACTGCTCAAGGAAAAGCTATAAAACATGCAAAGGAAATCCTGCGATTGTTAGAAGCCATCCAACTCCCGACACAAGTGGCTATAATGCATTTTAAGGGACACCTGAAAAGTATCACCATTCCAGAAATAGGTAACAGGAAAGCTGATGCAGAAGCTAAATTAGCTGCTGCAAGAAGCAGAGAATTATCAATAGCAGCTCTAGTACCAGAAAAAACAGACACAAATTTTCAGCCAGAATATCAACAAACAGGCTATAAGTGGATATATGAAAATGAAGGTAAGCTATTGGACAATGGGTGGAGTCAACTGAAAACGGGACAATTAGTATTGCCAGAAGAACTAATATGGCAATTTGTAAAAGCAGAACATGATAAGACTCACTGAGTCTTAGACCCACTTTATCAGCATGTAAGAGTCGGAGTGGCAGGACCACAATTAAACAGGTCACATCTCAGTGCTAACTCTGCCTGAAAAATAACCCAAATACTGGAACCAAATATAACAAGGGGCAATAAACAAGGGACAATTCCCAGGTGAAATTTGTCAAACTGATTTTTCTGAACTTCCAAGAAAAGGGGGGTACCGCTATCTCTTAGTTTTAACTGGTACATTTTCTGGATGGCCTGAAGCTTTCCCATGCAGAACAAGTAAGTTGAGGGAAGTCGTTAAAGTTCTGTTGAACTAAATCATACCACAATTTGGGGCACCTAAGAGCATCTCTTCATACAGGGAGGGGCTCACACTTTTGTGCACAAGTCGTACAAGCAATAAGTAAAACATTAAAAATCAATTGGCAACTTCATATACCCCACAGAACCCAAGCAAGTGGACAAGTAGAAAAAATGAACCATCTTATTAAACAATAAATTGCCAAAATATGCCAAGAAACAAATTTATATTGGTATCAAGCTTTACTTATTGCTCTAATCAGACTGAGGGTCAAACCATGATCAAAAAAGAAGCTGAACCCATATGAAATCTTGTATGACCGACCCTATGTGATTCAAGTAATAAACAGTGAAGCTCTAGATCAAATAGGTAACCAGTATGTGTATGGTTTATGTTGTAACTGTAGGGAAACAATTAAATAAAAATGCTACAATATTATTAGAACACCAACCTAAGTAACTTGACTATAAACTACATCCATTTAGTCCTGCTGATTGGGTATATGTTAAGAATTTTTCAGAAAACCCTCTGCAAGAAAAGTGGGACAGACCCTTCCGGGTGTTACTGACTACGTTCACAGCAGTATGGATAAAGGAGCAACCCACTTGGATTCACTACTCCCAAGTTAAGAAAACTCCTGAGAAACCATGGTTTTCCAAACGAGGAGGAGCACCTGCTCTCAAGCCTTCTCAATGCTGATTCTTGGACTTTTGATAACTTATCTCAAGCTCCCGTTTTAGAATGGCCATGGTCTGATGTGCAAATTATCAAATCACTTTCATGGGTTAGGCACATGGCTCTCAATGAACCTAGAGCCTAACCCAGATCTAGCCATTTAAGTTTTATCTAACAACAAATCATATACACAAGACTGGAATAAGACTCAGAATTTGTTAAAGGTGTTAATATAATAGGACAAGAGACAAAACAAGTCAAGCTAATAACACCTATGAAAAACCAGTCACTTACATTTAGTCATATGGAAGATACAGACAATAGTGTTTGGGGGGGGCGGCGCGGGGGCGGGGAGGGAAGAAGGACCAGTTTCTTGCCTGTGGCGTAGTGTTAAAAAGGATAAAAGAAACAAAGTCCAGTGTGAGCTTAAACTATTGTTAGATCAATCAGTTTCAGTTATGTGTTTATGGGCTAGCAAAGACAGAGGTGCTTCTGAAATGTTTATCATTAAGCTTGAAGAAAGTCCTACTACTAAGCCACCTATTAAAGATCACCAGGCTTGGTGGCAACTAGCAAAGTTCACCTGCAACCCACAACATGAACAAATTGAAGCAAAAGAACAGATAATCTTTCCTGTATTGACATTAGGAGCCATACACCAAAAAGTCATTGTCAGATCCATGGACCATAATGTTTGGGCAAGTTATGATCAGACCAAAGGCAAATGGCAGTAGATTAGCATTGAGGCATGTATCCCCAGAGAACAACTGGGATACATCTGTGAAAATGCAGTAATAGAGAATGAATATCTATGTCTAGATATTGAAAAGGCTATGTGTACTTTTGAAATGTTTCCACATATTGAAGCCCAATCACAAGCGTGTTTTATGTAGGAAATGGATGTACATGTGTTTGAACTTCTTGTGTTAACATTAATATTGATAATTGTCATGAAATAGCGAATGGTACCAATTTTTGTGTGTGCAGTTTTACTAGAATTATAGGCTGTGACTTTATGTTGTTCTTGTAATTACTAGACAGTTAATTGAAGCTGACTAGACTCTGTATCACGATGTACCTAAATGGGTATGATAGGCATGAACATCAGTCTCTTTAAAGCAATGCTCAGACACTCCAACACAGAAAAACTGTAAACAGAAAGCCCCAGTGCATGCTTTGGCAGGTAAAACATGACTCTGAAAATTTAAAATCTATCTTAGCCAATGCAGAACAAGTAAGACAACATTATTGGTTGGACATCTTCGCAGGACATTCCTCTAAAGCAATGCAAGTATTCCACTATTTAATACATCCCATACTAATCACGTTTGGAGGAATGTTCCTATTATCCCTCTTGAAAGTCTGTTTGTGGTATAAACTAAATGCCATAGTTAATAGAACGCAAATAATATGGACAATGATACATGTATACCAAAGCCGTTTGTCTTTGAAACTTGATGAAAGTATTCGTAAGTGTCAAGAAAAGGGGGGAATGAAACAGAACAAGGTCTTAAAATTAGTCAGGATGAGTTTGGTACAATGCTCTGGGTGATGCTCTGTTTGTGTTAAGAAAGGAATGTACTCTGAATAATTAGAAAAGGTAAGGTGGGCACCTGAAGGAGGTAAGGAGACCATCAAGTCAGGAAATCACTGAACAAAGAAAATTGAAAGGTCTACTCCACCTAGATCCCACCTATTGTGAATGAAATGATTAGGTGTCAAAATCAAATGACTATGTATGTAAAGATGTTGTGTAACGTCTCACGAAAACTGTATAAAATACCTAACTCTTCACTGAAAACTTTGGAGCTAGTTTGTCCAGTGTGAATCGGCTAGCTCCCCAACGTTGCATGAAATAAATACCTTTGCTGCTTAAAGACAAAACTGGTCTCTGAGCAGTTACTCTGTGCCGGTTTGGCATCGTAACTCACTCAGAGGAAAGAACCACCTAGCCACTTTCTTTCAGGACATAAAGACTGATTTTTTCTGAACTATTCCCAACCCACCTTGGGCTTTTCTCAGCTTTAGCCCCATCTAAGGAGCCCCTGATTTCTGCTTCCAGTTTCTAGGCTGATACATCATTCTTTAGTAATATATTTCTATACACCACATATTTTATCTAATAACTATTTCAGAAATAATTTGAATAATTGCTTTTTAAATACAATGTTTCCCCACCTACTTATTTATAAACCAATAAGTGTTTTAGTACTCCAAATGCTATTTTATAGGCCTTGAGAGAAGAGGAAACTTAGGGAAGTTACCAGAATTATTTCTTGAATATAATAATTCAATAAATTTCTAATATTTAATATTTAATTCTGGTGTATGTTCAGCCCCTTTGAGAGTCTCCCTTTTCCTAAGAAAACATTATTTGAGGTTAAATCTAAAGAGGTTTTGGCTTTCAGCCTCTAAAACAGTTATAGTCTCTTAACAAAATGTTGCACATGCTGAGGCTTAGGGCTAGCACAGTGCAAAGGTAAAATCGTATGAGCTGGAAGAAAAAAGGAAGGAAACAGTTCTGTGCTTAAACAGTGCTGTGCTTTTATTCCTTCAGACAAGTATTTGTGAACAGAAGAACTAATGAAGATGAGTTTCCACAATATTCGTGTCTTCTACTTGGTTTGCCTGGTGGCTAACAAAGCGCAAGCTGCAAGCAAAGCCTTCCCTGGAGCAGGGGGGTTCACGTGTGCACAGCGTGCTGCAAGGATGTTCCACTTGCACATATTTGCTGAAGTCTAACACAGGATGGGATCATGCCACAGCCTTCCCTCCCGTGTGAGACACTCCAGAAGTCTTGGTCCTCTCCTGCTCCTTCTTTTTGCTTAAAACTTGAAGGGTTTTACGATTATTTACACACACACACACCCACACCCCCCTCCCTCTTGTCTGGAGTATGGAACACAGAAGCTCTTCATGGTCTTCATGGTCTTTGGTGCAAGTGTGCCATGTACCAGAGCAACACATGGGCTTGGAAATGAAATCTGTACAGAGGGAGAAAAGGTAAATTCCTGTTCTTGTGTGAGGATCACAGGTCAGGCTGCACCATACATAGGCAGGAAAGTGTGAATCTGACTGTGAATGTGTTCTCTGATCCCTGTGAATCTGTGGCAGATCTGATTGACATTGACCGACTGGTTCACAAGTCATCAGACACAGAAACATGCAGACAGCATCACAGAAGCCTCGTTTCTGAAGGAAACCAGGGTCAATATACCATTAGCCTAGAGAATCTTTGGGATGCATTTGAAGTACTGGGAAGGAGATGGTTTAATGTTCTAGATACAAATCACACAGTCAATGACTGTCCCACAGTCTCCTTCAGCTATTGGTCACAGCAGCGTCACCGAAAGCTTATGAGACTGAGTCTTAAAAGTCAGCAAGAAAAGCTCAAAGAAACCACAATGAAATTGAAGCACTACTTTCCCTGAGGTCCAAGCACAGTCAAAAATTGCTCCAGGTTGTGGATCTTCAGGTTAGCTCAGGCAGCTTGAAATGAAGTGTAAAAATTAAGCATGCACAGCAGTTACCTCTGAAAACACTTCTACCAATTTAGTGTGCAAATGCAGAAACCTCAGCTGAGATCCACCGTCCCTGGTAGCCAACGGCCTTGTGCCTCCATCCGATGTCTCAGGGCCCGATGGCTGTGCTGGCTGGTGCTGTGGCAGCAGAGGATGTCAAGACATTTAGGTGATTTAAATAACTTAGAGCCAGGCATATGAAAGAAAAAGAAAAGGTACAGTTAGACAATAGAGAAAGGCTGTAAGTTACTAGGGGGCATTGCTCTCTGGTCAGATCTGTTTGACATGGGAAAGTATGGTCCCAGACGTCTGGACTTCCCACAGCCTGACACCAAGGAGCACCTGCCCACTGGGATCTTTCCCCTGCCCCTGCTGAACTCACTGCAGATGGCAATGACTACTGCAGAGGTTCAACAAAACTCATTGCATTTGACAGCTGCTTGCTGGATATCAGATGTGTGGTCAGAGGTGCGTTAACCAAATGCAAAACCAAAGTCAGGACCTAAGTGCTGTGGGGAGAACTGCAGGTTTAACAGGGGAGGAAGAACATGAGGCCAGCATGAGCAGAGCAAATGCAACACAGTAAAGGTAGAGAGGAAGGAGCAGCTGAGCTTCGCCCCATGCCACTGCACTGTGGAGCGACAAGCACATGCTTCACTGTGGTCACTGAGGACCCAGTTCTTTGAGCAGCTGCTACTGCAGGGCCAAAGAAGGGAAGAACCAGAAAGTCTGCAACTGAGGAACTTCCTTGCCTCTGCTTTGGCTTTATAAAGCCTGCAGGCAGAAGAGAAAGGAGCAATACCAGTGATCAAACATGAGGGAGGGACAGCAAGTGAGCAGATGGCTGGCTCCTCTGTTTTGCATCCCAGCCTCCCCTTCCTGTGTTTAGAACAACAAGGAGCATTTTTCAGCAAAGCTGCTGGGAAGAACATTTTCTTGTAGCTTGCTTCACCTGATGCTGGGTGTGGAGTGGTGCTTTCCTCACAGACCAGCACAATTGCTGCTGACAGTTCTAGAAAGCCACAGAGACAACAGGAAAAAAACCAGGAGGGGTGAGGTGGTGGAAAGCTGAATAATAGCAATAACAATAATAATTATTATTATAATAATGCCCAACACCCTTGTTTATGTTTAATGTGAACAGACAGCGCAAACCATAAAACGTTGCTGCATTTACCCAGAGAAGGGGACTCTAACCTGAAGGGGTAACGAGTGGCCAAGGGTAACCCTGACTGTGCAGGTCCCCAGACATACCTGTGCTCTGAAGGTACATACATCGCTGATCTGCTACATCCAAAGAAACTAAGACATGCTTAGCCATTTTTTGTTCACAGTGCAGTAGCATGGCAATTGTGTTACTTCTTCTTAAGATGAAAGGAGTGAAAGGACAGAGGGGGGGTCGTGAAAGAGCAGTTCAGAAAGTTCAGTCTCTTGTTCTTACTTGTTTCTTCTTCTCAATGTGAGACCTTTCCAAGAAGGGTCCTTTTGTGAAAAATATTTTTGTGCTTTGTAGTACCAAATTCCACTTTAAGCACATTAAAGTTCCAGCATAACACACCTTCTACATACCTGCTTAATGATGAACATTTATTTAAATTGCATCCTTAGTCAGCAAAGGATTCAAATCCCCTATGAGCCTCAAGGACTTGCAATTACTTTTCAGGCTGGAGAATAATATATCAGTGCAGGAAAAAGAGACCTTGAAAAACAGCGATGTGACAAATGGAATCAGAACGGAGCCTGAAAGGTGCATTTTTAAATATCAACAATAAAAAAGTCATGCATAGTATATAAGGGGAACTGTCTCAGCACTGTGTACTTGGTTATTATTATTCTTCTAACATGTTAATAACACCCTTGTCATCTGGACAAGACATACTACAGCTCTATATTGATATTTTAGCTGCAGGCAGCTGGGCCATATGGAACAGAAATGTAAGGCGTGTTGTGGGTGCTGTGGGCCAAATTGTCCGCACCAGGATATTCATCTACATAGCCAGCAAAGAGCTTCACAAATGCAGACTTGGCATTTGCCCCATGGTAATGAAAATTCACAGTTTGGTATCAGCAAATACAGCAAGTGCAGAACACATCCCACAGACTTTATTAGCATTTGAAGGTTTATCATATCACTGTGTTCAAAGAAAAAAGACAGAAGTATCACAGATGAATTTCACTGACAGTCCATCCTGTTCTAGGGCATGAAGTGAAGCTATTTGTTCAGCATTACAGCATTTTAGTTTAGATATTGGACACCCCACGGGAGCCCATTATATATCTATCTATACAAATGTGGAGCTGTGGACTTTATAGCATGAGAAGATAAAAAGCAGAGCAACATCTGAATCAGATCTTAGTTTTTTCAGAGTGTTTTAAAGAATGGTTTATGTATTAAAAGAAGCTTGAATATTGGAAATAAACAAATAAATTAGCAAAACTACATAAAGAAAGTCACTAGCTGATGAACAGTCACTTTGCTTCTCAGTTAATTTTATCTCTTACATGAGAAATAAGTTAGCTTATACCTCAATTTCTGCTTTGCAAAAAATAGAAATAATTAAATCATAAGTCCTATACCAATGGAAAAATTTAATAGAAATTTTAATGAAAGTACAAACTACATAGGGTTTGAACTCAATATCCTTGACATATAATGCATCTATCCCCCAGACTAAACAGCTTTTGGTACCATCTACAAATAAGATGCATGATTTTCACAGGCTCTCCTGAAGAGCAGAGTTATTATTGCTCATTAGATTTTGCTTCTTGATTAAAAAATCATATTAATTAAATGCAATTAAATTAAATTAAGTTAAGAGCTGAAGATGCAGCTATCCATTTATTATTATTTTCTCACAGTGTGGGCCACAGTCTAACAGAGTGATCACCTCCTTTCCAGCCTCCCACGATTACACAACATCCCTGGAGCACTTATAGTAACTGTGTGCATAGAATAGACACATTGAGGAAGTATTTACATATTCTCAGTTTTCTTTAGTGAGATTATTTTTTCATGAAGAAAATTGTTTATGAGGCCCTCTTCATCTTTTTTAGTTGTGTTTTCCTTTGAATTGTTTTTTCTTTGTCTTGCTGTCTCTGAATTGTCTTTTCTTTGTCTCGTTGTGTCATGTCTCCTTGCATTGCACCAGTCTACTTCACTGTATTCACTCTAGAATTCCTGGAAACCTTGTGAAGGAAAGACATCTCTGCTGATAGCTACTCTTACTGCATCTGTGTTGTATGATCATTGACATCGTGCGTTTCAATGATCCTTGAGAAGAGAGAAGCAGAGAAGAATGGAACAGATTCCTCAGAGTAAGAACAAATGAATTTTTCTGGGGTCTTGAAAGCAGGTTCACTCATTCAAAAGGCACTTTTTGTTTCATGCACAGACTCCCGAGCGAACTTTAATCAAGCCACTTAAAGACTAGATGTCTAGGATAAGTCCATTTATCTAATGGGGAGCAGCTCCCATGCTGGCAGGGTAAGTTGGCCCAGAGGAAGCTGCAGCAGGCATGGGCAGACTGCTCCTGCACGAGTTCCTGTGCCAGGTCCTTCTGCCCTGCCCTACATAGCCTGGCAGTATGAAACATGTGGGCTGTCCTGCTAAACTGGAGCTGAAGAAATGTGCAGGGTGCCCTGAACCATGACACAAGAAAAGGTAAGCCACCTGGCCCAGCAGTATGGAAGTGGGCAATGGAGTCCCAGCTGGCTGAAGAACTAATAGCAGGTGAGGAGTCTGGGGCAGGAAGAAAGACCTGCACCAAACAAACCATTTCTTGCCGGCTAAGTCTCAGAGCACTCCCGTTGTCAAACCTGCGACCTCATTAAAATGAACATGTTCTCCATGGATTTTTACCTTCCTGAAAATATGAGGAAAAAATTTCTATTATTTGTGGTTCTTTGTGACTGGGCAGTCCTCATGTGGGAGAGCTGAGAGCCTGAGCTGCTGCTCCTACAAAACTAAAACCAGTATCTTCATTGATGAACACAGACATGCCACAAAATTACACCAGAGCCAGTTTTTTCAACGTGCATATAATAGAATGTGGAATGATTTTCTGCTGTTATGCTCTCCTTCGCTAAGCTGGCACTAGCACTCTGCCTTCTCTGAAACGCCTGCTACTCTCCGGAGCATTCATCCCCCACCCCATGCTCCCACCATCTGCGAAAAAACTTCTTCCTATATCATCTGTCTCACCCATTTTCTATCCCACTTCAGTTCACTGCTGGCAACATGTTCTCTCCCTTGCCCTCCTTAATTCCTTTTCCTTTCTCTCAGCAATCTAATTTTATATGTTAATATTGTTATTTAGTGTTGTCTCAGGTTCCTGGATCCAGGTTATACTGTAGTAGCTTGCTGCATTGCATTTGCCACAGTATCTTTTATACATTATGTTTTTATCTCATATGGCAGATTTGTTTCAAGGACATTATGAAAACAAGTCTGTTCATGATTATATACTGATGATTCAAGACACAATTTTGTTTTCCTCTTGGAAAATCATGTTGGCTAAATGTCTTTCTTTTTGATATCTCTGGACAGCTTCTGCATTTTACTCCCTTATGACAGTTTGTTGCAGAAACAGATTAAACTGTACTGCAAAATAATCTCTTTATACTATCCAGTTCACAGCAAGTACTAGCAGGGACTGTGCTGAAAGGAAGATGCATTCTGTAAATAGAGGAGTCCGTAACAGTTTTTCCACCGATATTTATATAGTCAGAAACATGGGATTTATGCTCCACCCCATAGCCAAATCCTGTCCAGATCTTCAACTCACTTAACTGTACTATTACTCAGGGACACACCAGCCTGTAAGTCAGGGCAGGAACCATCCAGAAAGGCCAGGCCATTGCTTTACAGACCAATAGATATGCACATGTACGCCTACAGTCATCCTGCCCACTTCAGTCCTGCACCACAAAGAATTTCTGAACTAAGGTGAACAGTAGCCAGGCACTTCATCACAACCAGCTCCTCAGTCTTTTGCTGTTCACTTATTCACATTGAACGCTGCTGGTTAAGACTTGCGTTTTACTCATTGTCACATTTTAAAATAGTTTTAAGGGTTTATTTCTAAGGTTTATTTATAACATATGTTCACACATGAAGCAGGAATAAAAAAGCTTTCTAGGTGTCCATTAGTTTTAAAACAAAACCCTAACCAATCTCCTGAGTCTGAGAAATCAAATTGTAAGCCTTTCAGGAAAATTGCACTATAAAATAGGCCACGCATGAAAATATAATTAAAGTGGTTAGTAGTTTTCACTACAGGAGCCCTGTTCTGCTCTCTGAAACACCAGCCATCGCTCCATTCATGTGAAATTGGATCAAATCTGCCATACAACTGCTCCAGAGTGATAGCTCTTGGGTATATGAAAACGTTTTACTCTATGTTCATCCATTAGACCTTTTCCTTCCTGCTGTTCAAGAGTCCAGCAAGTACTTTCAAAGCAGAAGGTTTTGCACCCTAGAGGACTTTCCACCAACATAAAACCATACCAAACTAGCACTCGTTCATAGACCTTTCAAAGAAAAAAAAAAATCACATTTATGGATATAAAATGTTTAACTAAAAGATAATTCAGTTTTCCATGACAGCAGTTGCTATGCATAGTCTAAATTTCCCCCCTAAAAAGACAAAATTTGTATCAAGTCCTAAGAAAAGTTTGTTTGTATGTTTGTTTTCTAATGGAGGATGGCAGAAGGACTGGTAGTAAAAACCGTAAACTTCGAACATGCCTTACATAAAATTGATTCAATATATAAAAAATATACAAAGGTAGCAGACCCACTAAGGAATGCATCACAACTTTCCTAAGTAATGAAGTGGGATATTGGGGAAGGAAGGAGAGGAGGGTGGATTTAAAGGAAAGGTAGGTTTTCTCCAGGGATACCCTTTTTTGTTTCTAGAGCTTTTGCCCTGGAAGTCCTTTTATCACCTTACTTAAACAGTGCATATACATAGTTCAAAACAATTACTGCTTAAAGATACGGCAGGCCATGTATGAGTCCACTGAAATGCTTTCATATTATTTTCTTAAACCAAAGAAATCTGCACTCACATTTAAACGTATTCAATAGAAATATCTCCTGGTTTGTATTACCTAACCAATGAACCAGGGAACCATCTGCTGATTAATTTTCTGTATGATTTCCCCGAAGGATATATTCAGGATGCCATGGTCAGGAGCTGGTGAAACAACCCCTGGGAAGAGGTCAGAAATGATGCAATCAGAGATCAGAATGCTGTGGGACAGGCACAGAAAATAAAAAAAAAAACAACCACACAGGTAAGGAATGTGTGGCCAAGGCCACCACTAACATAATTATTTTAGCTTCTCTTATTTAAATATTCTTTAATCCTTCATCTACAATTAATAAGATTCACTATTTTAAAAAGTTCAGAGGGTTCCACATTTATTGCTGAAACATAAAAGTAAAATTCTGGCCTTTCATCATCTAAAATACATATAAAACTTAGTGAATCAAAAGTCTCTTTCAAACATCTCTGAGGGTGACGTTAAAAAACTGCCAAAACTGAACAGTTTATTGTTGAAATCCCACCACAGAGTAGCGAAGATATAAGCCAAGATGATACTCAGTGATATACTGAGCTGGCATCAAAGACAGTGAGCATTCTGTCTATTTTGGAAAATATATTTTCATTTAAAATAAAAGGTAATCCATTAAAGGTGCAAAGATTATCTTTCTCATACCTAATAGTGTCAGACAGACTGGATGCATGGGAGGACAAAGGTAATAAGTACAGGGAAACAACCCCAAATTAATGCCAGATATTGACTCTCATAACAGCAATGACAACAACAGCAAGGTGAAAAAGGAACTGTACATATATATTTTGTGTTCTTTTAGACACAGATGAGATATTTGCACATGCAACTCTCACAAAAAGGCTATTTTCATAGCCCTGGATCGCTAAACAAAGTCCTGTTTGATATACAGAGATAAGCCTGGTGAGGTATCTAAGGAAGGTGAGAGCCTGTGTGCCTTCCCATTATTAGCCTAGCACAGACCTGTGCTGGTCTCTGCCTGTGCGCTGGGAGCTGAGGCAATGCGGCCGGTCCCAGCAGAAAACGGTTGCATCCTCTGCTTTTCTTCCAGCCGGGCTGCGGGGCGAGGCGACGCACCGCGGGACAGGCCCTGCTCTGATATCCCCGGCTACCCAAGACCTCTGGCCAGGAGGCTGGTGCCACTCTGCCCAGTGAGTAGGGGGTGTGTAGGGGTGAGTAGGGGGCATGTAGGCACCACCACCCCTGCGGGGCATGGAGCCCACTTTGCTGACCAGCCTGCCTGAAAGACTGCAATACGGAAGTGGAGAGGGAAGAGCCAAAAGGGCTACAAAATGGGGTTCCTGGTCTGACCGAAGCCAGACGCTAATGAGAGGACACTACTGTGCTGCAGGCACAGGGACCAGCTCCAGAGCTACACTGCCATAGGAAAAAAGATGATTCCCATTCATCTCTATGTAGTTGCTTTTGATCTGATTGTTTTTAAATCTCTTGTATAGCCAGGACTATCTCTTCCACATTAGAATGTCTTGTTGGGTAGTGTTTATGGAGGGAATACATGCAAAAAAAATCCATCTCAAACAACAACAGCAATAGGATATTGTTGTTGTTAATAACAACAATAATCTTTATGTTAATTTTATATATATATATATAAATATATAAATATATAAAAATAAGTATAAAAATAAAAGAGAACCTTCCCTGATTCTGTTTCAGAATACTGACTGCAAAAGAACTTGTACATCTGAAGGTTTGTCCTCCCCCCCCCTCCCCCCCCCCCCCCAAACCCCCCCCCCCCCCAAAGGATATTTCTTCTAAACTTGTTGCTGTCAGAATGACCTACAGAGTGAGCAGTGGTGCTGCCTTGAGACATTTTGGATGTGGCATTGTTTAAACATAAGAGGAGACATCATTACTCTTCATAATTTCTATTTTTCTTATTGTATATAGAGAGATAGATGTAGGCACCCAGGAAAATAAATTCATCTACTCTGGATACTGATCAGTCAAGCATCTCCCTCCAACAGTGTGTTTGAAATTGAACCAGGAAGTTTCTGCATTTTAGAGAGGTTTTCACCTGTAGCTTTGAAAGCAGATGACACTCTACATGGATCCAAACAAAAAAACCTCTTTGGTGCCTCTCTCTGCACCTTAGCTTCCACCTCAGCCTCCCGATGTGCAGCATCAGAATGAGGTAGGGTTAGGGAACAGGGAGGGAGGCTCAGTCCTGCTTACACCAACTTGCACAGAGAGGGAGCCTGGCAGGGGTGTGTCCCCTGGGACCATTAAACAAGCTAAGGGGACTTAAATGGTGATATTGCAGCAATGGAAGAAAGCTGGCATCAGCAAGCCGTTGTTTTTCAGTGGATTCCTGAATGACCATATCTCTTCCACTATTGCAGTATTTCTACCACTGTAATATAGAAGTATATGCTGTGTATCTCTTTTTAATGATGTACATTTATATGCAAGGACAAAGAGCAAAACACAGTGTATATGCATATTGTATGTTGGATATACATGCCAAAGACTCTCAACAGTGAGTTGTTTCTGGTTGTTCAGTTTAATGCATTTAAATAGACCTGATATGAACAGTTAGCTTTCTGAGATGTCCTAATTTGATCTCCCCTCTTGAGCGATCAGAGCTAGACTGGGTTTCACAAACAAGCGGTTTGAAGGAACACTCCTATTTCAGATAAAGTATGATAAAACACATTATTCATATTTCTAAGATTGCAGATGCCATATTACTCCAACACACAAAAATGTCTGAAATCCAAATTTCAAATGGCAAAACCCATCTTGTTTGTCAGTCTGCCTTTAGTCCTATCAGAGATTAGGTTGCAATCATGCCCAAAAGAAACAGGTGAAAACTACTCTGTGATCAAATTGCACAGATACCTTGAACTAAACTGCTCACTGTCCCATTTAAAACACTCAGGTTGCTGCAAGGCAGTATAAACACACTGAACAAAGGTTGCATACCTTAAAAAAATGAATTTATTACACAATAAACATAATTCAGATCAACAAGGAGAATGGCAACTTCCAGAAGTAAAACCTGTCAGTCCTCCCCACTCTATACATACAGATGTGCATCCCAGGGAAAATAACAGTTCATAGCTTCCATTAAAATATATATTTAATAACTCTACATGGCTGTAATGACACTCTGAGATTTTTCAAACAAAAAAATATTTCCAAATGCATTTCAAGGAGTAAAGGCTACTAGCTAATTCCCTGCCAAAACAAATTACCATGCCACTTCTCCATGCGTGTTCAAAAGCAAAATGGAGATGAATATGAAACACCAAGTCTAAGATCTATTTTTCAAAGTGTTAAAGCCAACACATGAAAGTGAAATATTTCTTAGTCTCCCTAACTATAGATCCACGGCATTAATGCAAGACAACGACTAAAAGCTATACCAAAGCATTTAAAGGCTAAAAAACAAGCAATCTGTTTTTTTTCAAGGAGAGCATAATAAATTAGCTGTAGAAGAAACAAAAGTGTTCAGAATTCTAAAGAAACTAAAAAAAACCCCTGTCTGTTAGACACTGAGGAATACCTAAGTGTGAAATTTCAAACCCCAAAATATCTAATTTACTTCTTTTTTAAAAATGCCTGTTCCTCTTAGGAATATGAAATAAGGCACATGCACAATAACCTGAAAAATCTCAAGAAGATGCAGAGACAGATGGAAATGTAAACAAGTTTGAAGGATCTCTGCCAAAAGTCTGCTCTAATCCACTGTCCAATCATTAAAGAATAAACAGCACACCAACCCCTTTGTTTTGAATGAATTACAACCTGGAATTACTTGGCAAATACACAATGCAGAATGTCATGGAAATAAAGAAATAGAATCTAGCATAGATGGACATATTTGCAAGTCATCTCCTTCTGCGTAAGATCACAAAAAGGTAAAAAATATGTCTTTAGGACTCGGCTAAGAGTATAGAAGACAAACTTTTCACTTTTTCCTCCATGGCCCTGGCAGCGGCAGGTTGGAGGCACTGCAAGTGGCAGGATCCATGAGAAATTGGACTGTCTTACAAAAGATGCCTTGGAGCTGCCCTAGGGACCTGACTTTGTCCAACAGGCAGTGAGCCTCTGAGGACACTAACAAATCCTGGGGCAGCTAGTCTTCTGGGCAGCCAGCACTCCAAAAGAGATCCAAGGAGCAGCTTGCTGCAGCTGTGGGTGCAGGAGACATGAGGTTGCCATCCTCATAGTTGAATCTTAAATGTAGCATCTTTATAAGGTATGTAATAAAGAGACTAACTCTTCCTCAGATCTAGCCCCCTGGTAGTTTAGTTGGCCAATTTCCCTCCTGTGATTTACATCTTTCTCACAGTAAAATACCTCTTGTTTAGGAAGAGAAAACATCCTTAGCAATTTCCTATTCAGTTCACTCTCTTGTGACAGCATGCTTCCTAAATCAAGGGTTATCACTGCAGCAGGTGCCCAGCACGGAGATCATACTTCATAAAAAGAAGCTATAGATGTCTACAGTGCAGAGAACTGGACTTGCAATGAGGCCATCAGTATTCAGTATCCCTCTAACTAGTTTTGTGCTCCCAGCAGTCCCCTCCATTTGGTGGCATCAGCAACACCTACCAGGAACTGGCTGGCTGGACAGGAAAATGTACACATCGCTTTTAATTACAGGATTCATTAGCTAATAAAATTAAGTTTGATCAGCAAAGAAATTCTATGTCCTATTTCTCTCATAGATTAAACTGACTAGATTCGCAAAGGTAAAAGAAATTCATTTTTGAATTCCCAGTATCTGCAACAATATCCCAGACACTACTCATACACATATTGTACCAACTATGAAAGAATGATTTTTTGCTGACAATAGGCATAGAAAAGTACAAGAAGTCCCTCTTATCGACACCAGCATATAGATTGGAAGTAATTCTATTAGGGTCAACATGAACATGTCAGACACTGCAAATCCATATCTCCCAGGGAGAGAAGAAAGCAGAGCTGGAGGTAGGAACCCCATAGGAGAGTAGTAGCTAATTGTATTAGGAAAATATGGTATGGTAGGGTATAAAGCTTTGATTATATTAATGTATACGTACACATAGACAATATGTATCTGAGCAAGAAAATAGACTCTCTTATTCATCTTTTGGTGAGGTCTGTTAAGGACCTATTAGTACAGACCTGTTTTCTTTGTCTAGATTCATCCCCAGCTGTTTTTCCCTTTTCCAGGGAACTTCACCTCCAAATTAAGTAAATATTAGGATCCTTTTTCTGTAATTAGTTATGCTTGCATATGTTTTCTTTGTTTGACAGAAGGTGTGGCTAAGCCCAGCTGAAATGGCTCCTTCCCACTGTACCTCTTCTAGCCCTTTGTGTCAAGTAGGTAACTTTCTGTGAAAAGCTGCTGCCTGTGCTCTCTGAGGCAATGGCAATCATGTCTTTATTTACCAAATACATATATAATCCTGTCCTTAATTCATCAGCAGGGAATATCCAAATACAAAGGGGTGTCTGGAGGAGATGGGTGTGGAAGAGGGTGATTAGGGAGAAAGTGAGCAAGATTCTCCAGAGACCCTATCTTAATTACCAAGGTCTGTTCATTTTCCATGCAGGAAATAGGCTAAGACATCTAAAATGCCCTTCTCTTCACACACATATCCCAAAAGCAGCTGCTGGAGTGGCTGATACAAAGACGTGGCATTCGGATGCCTTGCACAGCCCAACCATGGTGCAAGGCAAGGCAGATGAGATGTACGGTTCTGCTCCATCTCCTGACACCTTTCTTGTCAACCTTCTTCCCATGTCCTCTTTCGTCCCTCTTGGAAAGCTTTGCCCCTTCTGTTGCTATTTCTGTAAAAAACAAAACATCTACAGAGTTCGAGGGTTGTTTTGCGTGACATTTTTGCGCATCATAAGTGGGAAATGTGTTAAATTATCTGTTAACTTCAGTAATTGAAACATGCCGGCTGGGTCCCGTGAGTTGTGGAGTCCCCTCACTGGGACTAACAACAGCCTCTGAGCTGGAAGCAGAAGCTGGGAAGAGCTGGGAAGAGCAGGCAAGGAAGGCGAGGGGCAGCAGAGAGAAAGGCTTGGTGGGGAATTCAGAGAAGCTGGTGCAGGTCCCGTCATGCCTGGCATGGTACAAAGTACCATGCAGAGCCAAGGGCAGCTGCCCCCCTCCCCAGCTGCAAACGAAGACATGATACCCACTAGTTTTGCTGCAGAATAGGGAAGAATGAACTTCTAACAGTTTGGAGGTCATTTCACTACGTGGTCCAGGTGATTAGCTGAGCCCCTTGGGCTAGCAAGACCAACCTTAAATCTCATGTAAACAAGCTTAACTGTGACATGGTAAGTGTTTCTGCTCCCCCTTCCCAGGCGGTGTAGAATGGTTTGAAAAGACAATGACGCTTTGAAAAATTCATAGAACTGAACTTTTCAAACCTGGGAAAGACTTTACTTCATTTTCACTTGCAGATGAGAGCTTGTAACATTTCTTATTTCATCAGTCATGTTGGGCATCCACACACAGATAAGTGCAGTATTCGCTAAGCCTTACAGGCACTCATTTGGGGTGGCAATATTACAGCACTTGGTATACATGTCCATGTATTAAGGAAAATTGATCTGCAGCATTTTTCTCTGTATGTTCAGCTGATCCAATCTAGTGTCTATCACCCCCTCTCTCAGTCCCAGACACCCAGTGTCATTTGCAGTAATAAAAATACTAAGATAAGAAGAGCTTCTTATTTGTTATCCAGGAAACAATCCTGATTTCTTAATTCTTAAGGCTTTCATTCTGCTTGAATTAGTTGTTGACAGTGACCTTGCTTTCACATATATTTTTCTGAGTAAAATTTGTGAACAAGGAATCTCTCACACGCTTATGTTTTTACCCAAATCTCTGATACATGGGCTTGTTTGCCCAGCTACACATACTTTACCCAAATGCTCAACACCTCTTTATTCCATGTCCTGCTGAACTCCCCCCAGGTTTCTCTTAGAGCCACTGAATTTCACTGCTGAATACAACCTGTGAATGTTAGCATCTTACCTTGTTGTCTGGCTGTCAGCCCTGTGCATGCAGATGTTTCCACTGTTCTTTAAACCTTCCCAAATCGTGTGACCCTGCCATTGAAATCTGCTGGAGTCCGCAGTGGCACCGGGTTTATGTATGTGGGGAATTACTTCCACAGCCTAGAGGGGCTAAGCAAAATAACCCTGTTTCTTAAGGGGTCACAGATTTCAGGCACCAGTGTGCTAAAATGGGAGATGCTCCCTCATTCACTTTACAAACCTCGCCAGCAAAGTCTTATGAGACAGTAGTTTCCCAGCTTTTAATTGACACATTCCTGGGACTGGTGAGGAATAGTCGCAGCGCTCCCATGCACCGCGGCAGCACGTGATGGGGAGTCCAGTGGTTCCTTCAGTGCAGCTGGGTGCAGCATTGCACACAGCTTAGGTAGCCCTGAAACATACTAGGTTAAGTGTGTCTTGTACAGCATGTATCATCACCACAGGGAACTTACCCACCCCTTCCCAAACCACATCCGCAGGAACAGGCTGGGAACGAGCCCCAGCTGGACAGTCTCCACTGGCTATCCCAAGGACAGCTCTTGCTCCCCCTCGCACTGTGGTGACAGGGACAAGATTTGACCAAGACAAATCCCCCACCCTGCAGAAGCCATGCAGTTAAGCCTAAAAATCCTGGGTGTGGAGAGAAACTCTTATCCTGCAAAACCAAAGAGCTTCTCTGATGGGTGAATTTGATTCTTAAGTTAAGACCAGAAGCGCATTCCCCTGTCGGGGAGGTGACTTGGTGAATCCCATTAACTGCTCATCTCTCCCAGCTATCTGCAGGTACTATCAATACACCTTCCACAGCCTCTCCTGGGATAGATGAGACACTTGGCAATTAATCTGCAGGATCTCAAGCAGAAAATTATCTCTCTCTAGAACGAGCAAACCCTGACTGGTGTCCATTTTAAGACAGTACAGAAATGGCTGCTATTCTCATGAAGTCCTGAGCGTGCAGCCCCCTCTCCCGCTCACCCACTTTTACTCCTTCTGGGATTTATAAAGGTGAGAAAGGACAGTGCTGTTGTGCAGAAAAGTCACAGCCTGAGTGCGGCCAGAACTGCACCCAAATCTGAGCAGCAGCTTTCACAGAGCCACCTGACTGTTACCGCCTGCATCTGTGTGAAAATGCTGGATCCAGCCGGCTCTCTGGAGCAGGGGATGCAGAAAATGTTTTCTTCTTAATTTTCCCCATGGAAAACATTACCTTTTACACATAAGAATCAGGAGCTGCATGTGTGCAGATGAGAGACAGAATTTCTATTTTCTATATGCAGAGAAAGCATTGAAGTGAATATGTTTTATTGAATATTTTGATTGTGGGTCTGGAAAATAGGATCTATTCCAAGTGACATCTGCCATTTAAAACTTTAGCAACGTGATAACTAAATAAAAGTCAGTTAACTTTTAATTTATTTTTATCAATTTATTTTCCAGAACCACTAAACTGTACTCCAGATTAGATAGTGCCCTCCTCAGAATTTAAAGTATATCATGTTAAGTTCTTTATAGATACTTGGAATTTCCTTGCAAAATTGAAATCTGTTGCAATGAATACTTATGTTCAATACAAGTAACTATGCCTCTTACCATGCAAGTCAAGAAGAAAAATGAATTTTAACTGCAATGAACGTTTTTCTTGGAACAGCCTCACAGGAATATAAAAAAATGGTAACAAAATGGTGATATAAAAATGAAATTCATGTATACAAAATGAAATGTTAAATGCTCTACTTTCTGGTTAATATTTATCTAAAATAAAAATTCTAGCTTTCTGTGAATACTGCAATCTGCTTTCAGTTACTATGAATCTGGTAACACCTATTCTAAAAAAAATTTTCTTTGACTGTGGGGTGGGAACTTTGTAATTTGATTAGGTATGTGAATAATAAAGAAGAGCCAGAGCAGTGCAAATCTGGTGCTACTGATTCATTTTCCCCACTTCCAGGTGAGGTAGTTCACAGCACCCTAAGCAGCTTCAAACTTAGATTCTTAATGAAATCATGAACATTTCTTTAAAGTTCCCACAAAAGTGGCTAATTCATAATCAGGGCATGAGCAAAAAATGTCTTTTGTCTCACTTAACATTAAAGTAACATTAATTACTCAACATTAATTAATGTTAATTATTTTACCAAAGGAGCTTTATTCTCCCAAGTTCCCACTCAATTAAAGCCTCACTCATACTTTGAACAGGCCCTAAAAATAAACCAAAACAAATTCCAGAACGCCTGTAAGTGCTCTCCTGTCTGGGAATGTCCTGGCAAAATCTGTCTGTGTACCCATTTGAGGTACTGCTATTTCCTCCAACAGCAAGCATCCCGAGTACCTCTCTGTATCAAATGTATTTACTGCCCCACCTCTCTGTGCCATTACCCTATGAGTCAGAGAAACAAAGCACAATGTTTGTCTGCCCTAATTTGAGTAGCTAAAGTTAGATGTCACCCCAGGCTCACCTACTGAATAACCCTCTGGAAACATCCCTGTGCCTACCTCTCCTACCAGGGCAGCGCGAAGTCATTGGCTTAAACTTAGACATCTTAATATTAGATCAGAGTCAGATGAAATGTAGCCCAGACTAAGTGATTTACCTAAAGTGCAATACTGGGAAAAAGATTGTATCTTTTAAACCCAATTAGCTACTAGACTATTATTTCTCTTCCCCAGTTAAAATGTAGCAACAGCCTTTGCTTCAAGTAATACTTAGACAATTTACATTTTTTAATGCCATAGCATTGCTGTCTGATTAACTAGATAATGATTTCCTCATATGGAAAAGTTAGAGAGCAGTTTGCAGAAAAAACACCTGATTTATATAGTATTTGGGAGATGTAGCTTTTTTTTTTTTTTGTATGCTATCATCACTTAAAATGTTTCTAATACAGAATTCATGGTATCTTTCAAAATCAGATAAGATTTTATTATCATTATATATAGATATGTGTTCATAATTCTGTTATTGCCATACAACTATTTGGGGTGAATCTCAGGAGATGTCAGTGTCACCCATTTTTATATACAAGATTTGGTTGACCACTAGGGAAAAAAGCCATTAATCCTTTCTAAGCTCTTTATAAACAGAGCTTCCTTGCAAGGTCTTAACTTAAAAAGCTCTAAGGATTTAAAGAGGCATCACATCTAAAATATCCTCTAGCTACTTGAAAATTGAGAATGCCTGATGTCCCCGGTCCAAAAGATGCACCTTCCCAAGCATGGCACAACTAAAACCAACCAGAAGCCATGTGTTTGTAAACAGAATTTACAACAGATACCAAAAAGGCTGTATTTAACATGTATTTAACAATATTTAACATATCAAAGAAGTCATGTACTTCTTATGTTAAAAACAAGGAACAAACACTCAGAAAAAAGACTCCTTAACCAGACACAGTTTATTGTGCATGCACTTGATGTTAGGGAGATTTGTAAGTAACAAAAATCCTTTGGATAATGCCCCACCTCTTCCATGAACTCCGTATTTGTTCACTTCTCAGCCTGGGTACAGTAACCCTTGTCCACTTTCTGGTCTGCAGGTCAGTGTGGTAGTTGTTGGCCACTCACCAGCAACTTTTTAATAGTTGTGGAAAAGATGGCTCTGTACATACTGGCTTTAGGAGGCTTCATATATATGATACAGCTACAACTCTAAGAGATAACCCCTTTCCATCATTATTTTCATCTCCCACTTTGCAACTGTAAAACAAACCAAAACATCAGCTCCATTAAAATAAAATAAAAGTTACTCAAGTGTGGCAAATTGCTGCTCTTGTAGGTTTACACCTTCAGAACACAGGTGCTAAAATTTTTTTCAAAACTGTAACAAGAGACTGAAATTGCTTCTGCTTTATCATCCATAGGGTGGATCTAAACTGGGGGTTTCATGTCAGGAAGATCCTTGATTGATTTTAGAATAGAATCTTCAATGTTTTATACAGGTTTTTTTCATACACCAGTTGAAGTAAAAAGTCAGCTCTGATTGCACAATTGCCTGCTAAGAAGAAAAAGAACACAGGGAGGTTTTTTCAGACATTTATTTCTAGTCCTTACGAGTCTCCTGGTATGTCATTATCAAATGGGAGAAACATGAACTGGAGATATTAATGGCTTTGTTCTCATTTTCTTGTCTTAAAAAAACCGATAAGACAAAATGAACTGAATTCAAACTTGGTGCAAGCCTCACAAATTTACATCCAAACTGACGGTAAAAATACATAAAATGAAAAGCTTCTACTTTGATGACCTACACTGTTCATCTTGGGTAGAACTGTCTTTTATATCCTCCTGGACATAATTTTTTGTAAATTCCTGTGTTAGGCTGTTTGTTAAACTTTTTCATCAAAAACTGCTAAGCTAAGAAAACATAACATTTTATTTGATATGTGAATGAAAACACACTGTAAACAAGATGCAAACTTTAAAATTCTTCCTTGGAGAGTTTCCAAATCCAACAATGAAGCACTGAGTCATTTATTTCCTTAGTTAAAAAATGCATTTAGACTATAACACTTTTAATTTCCGGCAACAAATGGCCTCCTAAAATAATTTTGATTTAAATGGTCGTATTGTCAACCATAATGGGCCATACTATGTCCGATAAAGTCTCCACTGAGATACAATTTCTGAGATGCAGAGATCATAGCTTCTTTAAATATAGTGGAAACCCCGGTTCAGGGTTTGGCTCTTGCAAACGACACTTTTTTCTGCTGACTTGCTAGGGTGGTTCTCTTCCCAGAAAATCTTGCATAGATTTTCCCCGAGGAAAACACCAAGAAAAGTATTTCTGATTGTCCCAAAACAAGAGAGGGAACATACTACGTATGGTCTTAAATCAACCTGACAAAACTTGCCTTCTTTTCATTTCTAAATAACACATCATAGTAGTTTTTTAACAATAATACTATTGCATAGCATAAACAGGAAATCAAACTTGTTAATATATACGTATAGATACCATTTCACTATACACTATGTATTTATATTCCTTGTCAGTATATATTATAGCTCTCATAGGCATACCTTCCAGCCACACATTCAACACCACGTTTAATACCTGTCATTTTGTTTTATTCCCTCTCTTCTCTTCTCTCCGGGGGGAAATCAGGGAGTGCAGTGGAGTGCCCAGTTTTGTCAGGGCCTTAGGTTTGGTTGTGGTTTTAAACATACATGTTACTCCGTGCTTGCGTCAGGGGCCGAGGGGTCCAAGAGGTGTTCCTTGCCCCAGAGCAGGGGGTGAGGATGTGGTCAGTGCTCCTGCAGAACAGCATTCCCTCCCCATTTCCCAGCCTGGCACCCCAGAAACTGCGCAGAGGAACTTTGTAAGTGAAATCTATGAACTCATGTGTAAAAAAGCTGCTTTGAAATGCAAACCCACAGCATCAACGTTCAAGGAGGCTTTCTATTATAAAGCAGCAGTTGAGATGTCATGACTGAATGTGCTAACACACTTGAAACTGAAATAGTTTCACAAAGTTGTTTTCCCTGTAATGGTCAGAAAAGGTATTTCGGCAGCAAGATGGGGGAAGCTGGCTCCCTCACTCTACCAGTTCCTCCCCAGAACAAGTAGACAATGTGGAAAGTGAGTATAAAATAGGCAGCTCCAAGTAAAATGACCTCTGCCACCATCATGACAAGTTAATTTTTGCAAGCTGACATCTCTGATTGTTTTGCTGGGAACCAACACTTCCTATGTTTGGAAATTAACTTTCAGATTTCCAGTGAGGGCAAGGACAGATTTTACTCTTGTTACCCATAGGTTGCAAGGACAGACCTTGTAAAAAGAACTAAAACTCTGGAGCTCATTTTAAAAGTATATCTGATATAAAACTAGCCATTGGAATACATCCAATTTATAATCATAAGACTGGAAAACTTTAAATTAGGTCAAATTTCAGCTCCAAATTAAAATGAAAGCATTCAAGGGCTTAATGCATACCAGCAAGACACGCAATGTTGCATTTGCTTTCGCACTGGCTACTTGAAGGCTAAATTGATATTAAAAGCAAGAATGTTCAATAAGTGGATTTATTTTTAATCAAGAGTTGGTGTTTTCTTTGCTCATCACTTTGTGCTAGAGGGCCATGAAACTATCTCAGTAAAATTGTCAGTGCTTGCAGTCTCTGTAGCCTACTCCCCAGTGAAGCTGAGCTACTTATTTAGCTGTAAAAATGTTTCACTAGTTGGAGGTTCTAAAATTACACACGAAAGAAGAAAAAGGCTTGATAAATCTCTCCTGAATATAATGGCAAACCTCAAGCAAGTTGCCTTTAAAAAATGTATTTACCAAAGATAGTTCAGCTTAGATAAAATATTTGCTTTTCCACAATTTAACAGCAAGTTTAACTGCTAAAAAGAAAATCTGGTGAGTTGCCACAAGCCACATAACGAAATGGTGGCTTTTTTTACAATAGATGCTAAGAACTCTGCTGATACCCACATTTTCAGCCTTCCCCAGTAGACCATCCTGACACCCTACTGGGGATTGGTCCTTTTCTTCTTCCGACCTAGAGAGTAGCAGTGGTGTGAGGAGAGAAGTGATGTGCCTTGCTCTCTGTATTGGACACATCTCTGAAATGAACCGGTGAAAAATGAAATGAAATAAAATGAGATAAGATAAAACAAACACACAAACAAACAAACAAACAAACAAACAAACAAGTTAGGAAAAGAGACCTAGTTAATGGCTAAATAATTTCTATTTGGGTTATGCATGAAATATTCGGCCTTTGGAGCAAAACAAAGGCTTCCCTAAGCTTAAAGAGCAAGCAGCTTACATATTTGTTGTTTCTTTTAAAATTCCTGTTTTATGACAGTAAGACTAGTGAGCTCTCTACTGTGAACCCACCTCTCAAAGCCATTTCATCAAAGTAGCAAGGTTACCTACTGGAAATCTAGCATCAAAGATACAGTGCTTTCATATAGGGCAGGGGCAAAAAGTACAGGGAACACATTGTTTCCAACTTAACTGCAGATAGGAAGGAGGAAGTTCAGGGATTATTTTTACAGTTGTTTTTCTTTTGTATGTGTGTGAAGGCAGTTACACCAGGAAATTAAAAAAAAAAGTGAAAACCAAACCTAAAAAACCCAAACCACAACCTCCCTCACCCCTAAAAGATCCCCTGCTAAGTTATCCCTACACCTGTTCAAATATATCTCTGTCTTTCCCCTTCACCCACTTTAAGAGCTGGAATGGGCTGCAAATATTAGACAGTTTTTTGGATAGTACAACAGAGAATTGCTTGAGGTAATTAATGCAAACTTATTTTCCACTCTGCCCAAGGATACAAAAAACAAATGTAACTAACAGATGGGCAAAACAATAAATATTCTATTTTATTTTGACTTTCAATCACTTTCTCCATGTTGTATTAAAAAGAGCTTATATAAACAGCCCCTTATTAATATGAGCATACTAAATACAATCTATTGCTTAAAACTGTAATAGGCAAAAATAACTTACTTGAGATGGAGCTATTAAATTATTGAAGTTAAGGTAGCAGATATAAAACTTACTCAGAAGTTTGGGCTTTTGTTTTGTTGATTTTTACATCACAGACTACCTTGGTTAGGAATGTGATTTAAAAAAAAAAAAAAAAAAGAAGAAAAAAAAACCCCAAAGAGGAAGCAACTATTAACAAAGGGAGATGGGCAACTACTCAGCTGGGACTGAGGTCTCTCTGCCCATACACGTCTGCAGCCACTTTCCTCCTGCTGCCTTCAGGATGTCGTTCCTCTCCCATCAGCGATGGTCATCTCCACACTGTAGGGAAGGCACCCACCAGGGCAAGGTGTCACCCCCAAAGCTGTCCTGCCCAGAGGTTGGGGATAGGACTCAGGCTCCTGCCTGGTTTGGGGACGCAGCCCCCTGGGGCAGGACAGCCACCACAGAGGCTGCTCTGGGCTGGGACTGGGTATGGTCCCTCCTTGTCCTGCAGAAACATCCAAATTCAAACACTTCTACTTTTCTCTGGGGTAATGATGTTTTGGGGGATTTTTGCTTGACCATCAGACCAGTGTTTCAGATGTGTGCTGGGTTTCTGTGCTGAGGCAAGGCACTGCAGTGGCTGAAACACCCCAGCCCACCATGTCTCTGCCCCCATCACCTCGCTCTGAGGATCTGCATCTCTCTCTCTGTAAAAGACAGTGCAATACCTGTTCATCATTTCTTACCTTCAGGGATTATTTTTTTCCTCTGGTTTTCTTTTTGAGTGGTAGTTTATTCAACACGGTGCTTGTGAGTCTTTGATGGTGTGAGGTAGAAAATCATCACACAAAGCGTGTGACTCCCGGCAATCTGAACTCTGCTTTTAACACAAAGCAACATTAGCTTTATCAAAAGACATATTGTTTCTACCTGCAGTTTAGAAACTTTTTGTTTTCCTTTTTCCAAGCCATTCCTTATGTTTCTTTCACCAACTGCCTTTCAAGAGGAAAGAATATAGTTTTCTCCCTTCAGATGCAGACTCCCCAGACAACCCCCACTTACCCTAGAAATCCCTGTTTAGGGTCAAATTTCTTTCTTGGATACTTGATTAAGGACTTTCAGAAAACTCAGTGGGAGTTGCTTTCAGGCCTTTAAAGTCTGGCCGTGCTGCAGGTAAGGAAATACAAAATTCCAACAGAAGAATCCGCCTTTTCAGGAGAACTCCTTTCAAACACTGAAGTTAACTAGGTGCTTATTTTTCCATTCACATTCAAATGTGGCAGTACACTTAATTATAGAAATGTAACTCTTCTTTTAAACAAATAAACAAATAAGGAAATAAACATGGTCTTGAGCCTTGAGTTTAAAAAAACAATCTTTCAACATGAGCTGCAGGAGGAAACAAAATATGGGAGGAATTTTCTGTGTGGAAAATATTGCACGCTTTCACCAGGATGAAATGTATACACAGATCTGTGGTCATCAATTTGGGAAAATTATACACTTGAAATAAATACCAGCATAGTCAAATATATTGTTGAAATGCATGTGTTTCTTTTCTTTTATAAACATATTTGCCCCACTACCCAAGTAAAACTTTCACAGACATTTAATGACAAATAACTAAAAGCTCTGAAAAATTAGTGTGCATTTAGATCTAAAATGGCCAGGATAATGAACAATTCTGCTACATTATCATCTCGGGCCACTCAGAATATCTTACACATAAAATAAACATGCAGAAATAAAGTGAGGGAAGAACAGATTTTAAAGTGGATTTTGATATAAATCTGGCTATATGTCCATGAAGAAAATATCATTCTGACATGTAAATTGTTCACTTAAAGATAAGACCATTGTCATAAATGAAACAACTGTCCAATAAAGATTCAATGTTTTAAAGGACTGTAGTCACAAAAGAAAAATTAATTTTAAAGCACATATATTCTATATGTTTTGAAATCCTCGGTGAAGTAAAACAATTTAAATAGTTATTTTCATTAGTTTCATGCTGACGTGCATTGCTAAATTAGCAAGGCAGCATATAACTCCTTCAAAAATAATGGTCAGGCAGTCTTTAAGGTCAGCATTTCAAGTTGCTTTACTACATATATTTTAAACATTTTTATCAAGACTGCTACTGCAGAGCTAGTGCAGAGCTTTGGAGGGATGACCTAAATCCTCTTCTGTCTTCTGCATTGTTAGCAAAGGTGCTGGCAAGCATTCCCAGAGCACACTATTTGCTCGGCATAAAATTTTAAGCAGCAGAAAAAGGTCCAGATCCATTTTAAGATGTTAGGTCTTAAGATGCTTGGTGTTCAGTCTTCTAAACTGAACATGTGTGGTATAAAAGACAGTGAGGAGTACATTGCATAAGAATTTTAGGAGTGTATAGTAAAAGACTATTTTTAAGTATAGGACAAGTGTAAGGTCCTGCACCTGGCTCAGGGGAACTCCAAGTATCAATCAGTACAGGCTGGGAAGAGAATGGATGGAGAGCAGCCCTGAGAAGGCCTTGTGGGTGTTGATGGATGAGAAGCTCAACATGGCCTGGCAATGTGCCCTTGCAGCCCAGAAAGCCAACCATATCCTGGGGTGCACCTAAAGAAGCACGACCAGCAGGTCACAGGAGGTGATGCTCCCCTTCTACTCTGCTCTCATGAGACCCCATCTGGAGTACTCATCTCTGTGTCCCTCAGCATAAGAAGGACTTGGACCTTTTGGAACAAGTCCAGAGGAGGGCCACAAAGATGCTCAGAGGGCTGGAGCACTCTTCTGTGAAGACAGGCTGAGAGAGTTGGGGCTGTTCAGCCTGGAGAAGAGAAGGCTGCATGGATGCCTTACAGTAGCCTTCCAGTACCCAGAGGAGGCCTACAGGAAAGCTGGTGAGGGACTTTTTACAAGGGCATGTAGTGATAGGACAAGGGGTAATAGCTTTAAACGGAAAGAAGGTAGATTTAGATCAGCTATTAGGAAGAAATTCTTCACTATGGGGGTGGTGAGGCACTGGCACAGGTTGCCCAGAGAAACTGGGGATACCCCAATCCCTGGAAGTGTTGAGGGCCAGGTTGGATGTGGCTTTGAGCAACCTGGTCTAATGGAAGATGTCCCTCCTCCTGGCAGCTGGGTTGGAACTAGGCAATCTTTAAGGTCCCTTCCAACCCAAACCATTGTATGATTCTATGATAATTATTTTTAAAGGATAAAAATAGATGTTTTCATACTTCATTGTTTTGAAAAAAAAAAAAAAGTCTATAAATAGCTGACATTTCATCCCCATAGTCTTGATTATCAAGACAACTTGCAAGAAAAAATGAGATTTCAGCATTTAGACTAATTATCCTGAGTTGTCTTTGAAGCTTTCAAGGAAAAAAGTATTGAAAATGTTAGAAACAACAACAACAAAAAAAGAGTTTAGAAGTTTACTTATGGAAGTAGGTAAACAGCAGAACCTACCCAGGACAGTTTTAGAGGTTACAAACCAGCTGGATTTGTGAATTGACATTTGGAAAATGAATAGGAAAAGTCAGCTATTCCCTTCATTGGTAAGGAAAAATGATCACAGCATGCTATTCTCAAGGCTGCTGTGTGAACACTTGCACATTACAAAAAAAAACCAAACCACAAAACAGTAAATTTATACCTTGCACAAGAGAATGTAATATAACAGCAGTGAAAACCAAACAGCCTTGCAAGCTACCATAAAATAAACAGGTACCATAAAATTAACAAAACCAGACAACCGTCATTGAGACACACACCAGAAGATGTTTTACTGATGGGAAAAGAGTTAATGCACAAAATTTACAAGACCAGCATTGGGCAGTGTATGGGTATGGTGCAAGGTTCTCTTAGGACTCTGCATGCTCAATGCAATGCCTTCAATTAGCCACATTGGAGGCTGTACATCTTTTCAGAATGGTGGAAAAACTGGTGATGGTACTGGAATCTATTTTACCAATATTTTGAATGCACAAAGATCGATGTGTCAGAGTGGGCTGCAGGTGAGGGAACTGGTTAGAGATCAGGCAATCACACATGCAAGCAGGATGGATCTTCCCTTACCTCCATGTCAGTAAAAGAGAAAATACAAACTGTCTTGCTCTCTTTGATTTTTGGTTTGGTAGACAGACTGGAAGTGAGCACCTGCCAGTAAACAACATTTGTCTTTCTAAAAATCAATGTTTTCAAAAGTGAGAGATGATCTTGTAATAGAAAAGTCTTTGCATGCAACACAGGTCACTATTGCAGACCTCAGTGTGACAGTTTGGGTAGTACCTCTGGAAGCAGATATTTGCCCTGGCGCAACTGAGAAGGAGGGTTGCATCAGGCAGAATCTATCCTTTTCCTCAGATGTGGAAGGAAGGGCTAATAAGCCATCTTCTGAGGGTGCTCAAATTTCAAAATAACATTCCTACCATTGTCCCAGAGCAGGCCATGTGGCTATGAAGATAGTGTTAAATCTGAATCCTGTGTGCATGCTTCAGCTCCTACAAGATAACGTAGAAATAAGAAACTGAAACTGGACTTTAATCAATGGCAGAGAACAGAGACATGAGGTCAGGAAGCTGGGAAAAGAAGGGTGCTGCTGGACATGGGGATACAAAAATTGGCAATGAGAACATGCTGGGGTTCAAATCAGGCAGGTGTAGGGAGGCAAAAAGAAGAGACTTATTTCCTGTTTTATTTACCTTATGTGAATTGGGAGTAAAGTTTTCCTTTAAGGTAATTCCACCAATTTCTTTTATTTATAAATGTTAATAACAAAGCAGATATTAGATACCTTGAGTCCAGCCACAAGCTTAGTGATGGGCTGAAGAAATTTTTGCATCAATGAATACCACCTTCTTCAAGAATACTTCATAACGTGACCAACTTTGCACTATCTTAGGCAAAGTATGTGTGAAACAGCTTTCACTTGTGTCCTGTTTCTGCTGGCTATCTGGAGAAAACCAGATTCATCCAGGTTCACTGTCTTCATGATGATTGCATGCCTCCTTCACCCTCATGTCCAAGCAGGACACCTGGGTGGGTGGCACCCCTAGGATGGGTGGCACCTGAGGGAAACTCCAGGAGGAGAATGACAAAGAAGTGCTGTTGATATATACTGTAAGATTTGCGCTGCTTATTTTTCTACAGCTCCCTCATAGCTACTGTTCGCAGACTTGGAATCATGTTACTGATTCAGGCACTGTAAAAAAAAAACAGAACACAAAGGAACAGATTAAAGAAAAAAGAAGAAAAATAGCTGAGGCTAGTAATCCAAACACTGTATTATGAATAACAAACATTGTTGGGGTCAGAAAGCAAAAGGTTGGATTTCTCCCTCTTAGAATATTTATTACAGAAATTAAATCACTGGGTTTATCTCTAGTTTGGGGAACGCACTTGCAGAAAAGATGAGTTCACTTCTTTTGCTGTGTACCAGCACGATAATGTTCTATTTCATTTGCCTGTTAGAGTATTACTTTTCTTGTGATTATTGCTGTGTCAGAGTGTACTTTCTTTAAGCACGCAGAAGCAGCATAATATCTTTCTATGAAATGAAAGAAATTCTGAAGTTATTTGAATTGTGTGATCCATTATAGTGTAATATCTGGCCTGATGCAGTTGCATATTAGCCAGCTTCCTCTGCAGTCTGAAGTTGTTGTAAATACTTACCCCTGTGACACAGTTTCAGGCCTGTAACACACCAGTAGTGAACTTATAGTCATTAAGATGTTAGCACTCAGAATTCTATTGGAATGTTTTATTTCCCATTTCTGCCATTTATTCTTCTCTACAATGTGTCATTAAGAAAAATTTCAAGTGTGTGACTTTAAAAATACTTAGAAATTTTAAAAAACCCACTGTGTCTTCTGAATATTCTTGTGCAAATACTCCTACAAAATTAAGAGTGACAGTATCGGAGCTTTTGAAGAGCAATTAAAGATGATGAGGCAAAAATTTAGATCTACTCATTTTAATGGCAAAATTCCTGATGGAATTCCCAATGGTTTTCCCTACAGGACATTTACAGTCTCTATGTTTTTATCTCATCCATTTTGACATTTACAAAGGAATTAATAACTTTGAGAATTTCTAGATTCAAGAGTGGGTGACAGCAGCTTAGTTGAGCTTGTTGCAGATGAGACTGATGTCATGGTATTGGAGTGAGGGAAGAAACCAGACATGTTGAAAAGATGATATTTTTTTTTTTGCAGTTGAAGACTAGAGACTAAGAGCTGCATTAGATCTGAGCTCTTTTTAGGAAATCAAAAAGCCTTGGAAACCCCAGTTTCCTGACTCACAGCTCTGTTAGCTGTGTTAGCGCTCTGACACAGACACAACTGTCCTACTGCAGCTACAGTGACAATGAGCAGTGGCTGGGAATGATTGTGGGAACTGACCAGCAACCTGAACCAGAAGATACCTACTGTCCTTGATGAATTTCCAGGCACTGATCTAAATATGCTATAAAAGCCTTCAAATTATATCAGACCATTCAAATGTCTGGGTGGCCTCTACCAAAGTTATCCTGTACCAGTTCACTCTGTTTGTGGCAGCCTATGTGTGCAATTCCTTAGTCAGGTATGGTGTCTTCTGGTTAGATAAAATCTTTTGCCATTTGTATGGCATTTCTTTCTTTGGAAATAAGTTTCTTCAATGGTTTGGGGACCAGAAATACCACACAGGTAATAGCTAGACCTCCTAATGTTTTAGTTTCCAGTTTGAAGACATCTCCAATTTAAGCTAGGTCACAGAACTAAAACCAACAAGCAAAATCAACACCGGAGAGTTGTAATCCTCCAATCAAGTATATATCATTATAGCCAGTGTATGATAATATATTAATGTAACATAATATAATATATCATAATGGATCAAACAAGTGCTAAAAAATGCATTTAGGACTACACATGTATGCAGTTTATCCCTAACCTTATCTGCACACTATCCCTATGTTAATGTAAGAATCCAGGTTCTAGGTGACCTTACATTAAAAGAATGAAAAAAGAATATCCTTTTGCAAGCATGAATCCCATTTAAAAATAAAACTATATAGAATGAGCTAAAAAAATTTCAATGGCCAGCAACAAACCTTTTACAAAAAAGGAACCTGTTTTTTCAAAATAAAAACAAGAAATATTTTTCTGGTTGTTGATTAGTGGCATGCAGAAGTTAAGGTGATGTTAAGTATCCTAGTCATCCATTCTAATTAAAATTTAAATTGAAAACTGGGTTCTAATGAAGAGGAGCTTAGTGCTGGTCTTGAGGGATCTCTTGTCAGTGGGCAAAGGAAAGAAGTGCACAAAGGCAAAAAAGATTTCACTCGGGCATTTACTTGGGGTATGCTGTACTTTAATACAAAAAGGAGTGCATGCTGCCTTTTTATTGGAAAAGAACCAATGTAGGAACAGTTGCTCTTCATGGTAGTGCAATCTAGTGAGAAAATCTTTCAAAGTCTAGCAGAGGAGCAAACAGCCATAAGGAAGAAATGATCCTATAATTTCATCCACCCTAGCAAAGTTGTTATGCTATTGTTCCTTTTGGATTGCTTGACAGCTCCACTCTGCCAGTCCACACAAATTGCTGATAATAAACATAGTGGGGGGTAAATCCAGACATATCTTCCTGCACCTGCACCTGCTCACACCCAGTGTCTGAAGGGTCAACATTTGTTGAACAGCTACAAAAAGCATTGAAGGAAAATGCAAAAGAAGCTCTTCAACACACTTTGGGTTTGAAAACACCAGTACATTTGTTTTGAAACTTTAAAATGATGTTTTAATGTGCCACTAAATGTAATAAAAACAAAAATCAATCACACCCTTAAGCTAACAAATTGCCCAGTGCATTGGAAAATTCCCTATGCATCAAATGATAGCCTGCTAAATGAATGAAAATGCTAAAGCCGTAGCATCTTCCAGAAATAGCTATGTATCTCTAATGGTCTAATACAAGATAATGGAAAATACAGCAAGTGTATTGTGTTTTTAAAGCCTGTTTCAGTGCTACCTCAGAAGCAGAAATTTAAATGAATGGTTATAGCCTAATTCAATGTCAATACCTTCTACCAAGGGTTGTCAGTAGCTGTGATTTAGAAAAAAATCAGAAAAAAAAAATGAGAAAAATGTAGGAGCTATGAAAGATCAACCAGATCACCTCAGTTTATACAAGAAAAAGTTATTCAATATTTCCTCATATGTACATTTAATTATGCTTTGTGCAAGTGCAATAAATTACCTTCTTAAAACCTGGAGCTCTCATTTGTTGCAGATCCCTCCTTGCAGGTTTGCTTTATGTTTTTGGTTGCTCCCCCCTCCCCAGCAAGGTAATAAATGTGGTAGTAAAGCAGCCTTTCTCTCTGGCTGTGAGCTTTCTGTAGATGAAAGTTAACTCCTGTCTTTCAAAACACTGTGAGTGGCAGGTTGCATACCAGTGCCGAAGAGAAATCTTGCCACTAATTTATCATGAACAAAATACAATGTCTCCCCACAAACCTCCCTCTGACACTGTGCTCAGGAGGTTGCAACAGCAATATTTCTCTGGCTATATTTACAGTAGAGAATGCAGAAACCATAACAAAATCACAAGGACAGATTTGGCATAGACAACAAGTTGAGTTTGATTAAAATGTACTAAAATTGTATTATTCTGTTTTGTTTAACAGTAAGCTTCAGTCAATGTTGTTTAATGTCAGTACTGTTAATGAAGTTGTCAAGCTTGTCACTTCCGTTGAATAACAACTTTGCTAAGAAACTGGTACTACAATTACCTCCAGCTCTATATGATTAAATTCATCAAAGCACACCAAGGCTCCAGATTGTGCCAGACCTTTGAAGAATTTCCTGATGGCTTTGTATTCTTGTCCATCAGAACAGTTCAACACAATACAATATTAAGAAAATAACTTAAAAAGTTTGCATTTTTTTTATTTAAAATGTATAGGATTTGGCAACATTTACTGCCTGTAATTTGGCCTCTTCTACCACCAGACCCCAGTCCCAGAACTTCCCTTTATTTATCAAATATCAGTCTGTAATATAAAAGCAACTCATGCAGTTCTTAACTCGATCTTTCACAGTAGCATGTGAAATGCATTTACACACAATTTTTAAAAAAAATAAATCTCTAACAGCAGGAGGACAAAGTTAAAAGAGGAGCAGCAGCAGTTTTATATCCACCCAACTCCTGCACTTGAATATGCTTCCCAACATCTCTCAATCAAAAATCAATTATTTTAAAGCACATAACTTTCAGCGAGGGGTGGGGGGTGGGAGAGGGGTGTGGGAAATATTTTCAATCTCCCTCTAAAACTAGGGAGCAGGTGAGGTAGGAATGCTTCTTCCTTGAAAAAATCAATGGGAGAAAAGAAGTTCCTGGATTCCTCGCCTCTCTCTGCTGACACAAAGAACCGCCCCCACCCCCTCACCCAGGGTGAGGTGATGGGTTTCACCACAAGGCACTTGAATGAGAGCTAACCTCCTCCTCCATCCTCATGTCTTCCTCTCCCACCAGGCTGCCTGGTAACCTGCAAAGGACCAAGCATCCCAAGAGGAGCCCTGTTCCAGCTGTGTAGCCCAGGGGAACGTACCTCTTTGGGCATGCGTGGCTTGGCACTTGTCCTTGCCAGCCTCTGGGGACACACCAGCAATATAACAACACAGGTGTTCCCCAAACTTTTCAAGTATTTTTTTTTGCTTTGTGTTTTTTATACCATCCTGGAAATGAATATGCACCACCTCCTAAAGACCAAGCAGGAGGAATCACCGCCCACAGATGCGATTCTGTGGAAAGTAAACTACCTAAGAAAAAAACCAAACAAACAAACACCATAAGACATGAAAAATGTAAAAATAAGCACGCTGATGTACACTGTGCTGGACACACACTTGTTGCGCTGCTGTAGCTGGGCTGAAGAGTGCAGATGGTGAAAAGGTAAATGCTGTACCACTGATATCAAAGGTGATTTGACAACCCACAGTATAGTCTAAAGCACAATGCTTGCTTGGGCTGCATATACTGTCCAGAATAAAGTTGTCAATGCAGACATTACAACGAAAGTAAAGTTCTGAGTTTGCATTGTAAGCTCAAGACCACAATGTGATTTCCAGACACCTACTCACACTTTTCCACAAGTAACCACCTCTTGTGGTTTGGAGAATGGGTAACACAGATGAACGTCCAATGCAGCTGCAGAGGAGTTATTTCCTCCTAGTTTCCCACTTGCTGCACTTCCCTACCTGGCCTGTGCTTATAAATAAAACACATCTAAAACTCTCAGGTTTATACTTCAAGACAAATGGAGTAGAAAGAGTTTGACAGACAGATCACCTGTGGAGCCGTCAGACTCTGGCCCATGCAGGGGCAGAAAGCACCAAGTAAGGTCTCACCCGCCACTCTCAGGAACCTCCGAAGTATATTGGTATACAGGAGATGCATGAACAGCCCAAACGGGTCATACCAGTAGCCCTTCTAATCCACCAGAGGTCAATCTGCATGTGAGCCAGTAAGCAAGCAAGCCACCATAGATATGTATTAACAGGAGTTATCTGGTCAAGCCATAAAATTTTGGGAGGATCAACCTGTTCAAAATAGGATCAGAGACAAGACAAAGAAGAGAGCAATGGATTAAAGTCAGTGTTTATCTTAGACCTCTGCATACCAATACAGAAGTATGTGGAATAAACAGAAGACTGAAGTCTTCATACATGATCAAAATTAATGCTGACTTGGCCTAAGAGACTCAATCCAATCACCCTCTCAGAATTATAGCTGATAAGAAACTTGCTCAAGAAGTACAGATAAAAAGGAAGGATCTGATATTTCAGATATTAAGGATGCATTTATTTGCTCTGAGATCCCAGAATGCAGAAGGGGTTTGAGCAGCTGAAGAGCTCTTAAGTAATGATTAAAGGGAGATACATGGTGGTGGGGAATCTATGAAAGTTCACCAAAACAGAATGATCTGGTGGAAGAGGCTTTTATGAGCAATAAGCAGAATCATTTAAATAAAAGGACTTGGCAGCACTCAAGCACTTCAGCTGCGCAGGCAACTAATGGAAACTGGATATACGTGGACACAGAATCCCGTTCTTCCTCAGATGCTCTGGTAACAACTGCTCGATACAGATGGCAGAGAAACCTCCAGAAACAAAGTATTTCTATATTTGATTCTGACTAATGGCATGAGTCATTTGAAAACATGAATATAGGAAACCACTCAAGTGAGCATCATTATGGAGAAAGAACAGCAAAACAGAAACCAATGCACTTCAAGATATTGATGATTTTGAAAAACTGACTGGTCAGCTCTCCAGGAACCGAGCTGAAAGGGAAAAATAGTCAAGAAGAAATGGCAGCTCCTTTACATGACTGTATAAAGGACACAAGTGCAAATCGTAATACAGAGAAACTGAGGGAGAGAGTTCAGTAAACAATAATCTTTCCACCGAACATGAATAGTTGAAGACATACAGAAGGCAAAAATTATGTCAGCTTACAGAAACAGCAAAGGATGATAGAGATAGATTCGCAAGAGCATGAAATGAGATACAACTATGAAGTGGCATGGCGCATAACTAGAAATCATTCGAGAATATTAGTAAGAGTAGGAGATGAAAAAATATGTTGGAAAACAAATTGCAAAGGAAAAATTATCAACAGGTAGTGATAAGAAGGACAAAACTTACAGCTTTTTTGCATTTTACTGGAGAGGATAGCCACAACATGGCAGACACCAATACCAATGTAAATAGGGTAATAACAGTTTTATTATTATATTATATATATTATAGTATATATATATATATATTATTATAACAGTTTAATGCAGGCAAATAAGAGGTTAAAAAGTAGTTACCTCAATCATTGTATTTAAAGATCTCCCTGAAGCAACTTCAGAATCATTACCCATGGTCTTTGAGGATTCATGGGTGACTACTGAGATACTAGAAAACTGGGCGGGACCAACAGAAAGCTAATATTTGTACAGGAAGAGCCAGAGAATTACCAGCCCAATTTCAAATTGCCTACAAAGTACTGGAACAAACAAACAAAGGATTTTTCATAAGCCCTAAAAAGAAAACAAGGTAAGCAACAGTCTGAGTTGATTTGTCAGGAACGATCACATCAAAACAATCTAATTTCTTCCTGTGACAGCAGAATGACTAGTTGATATGGAAGCTATAGTAGATGTCACACACCTTCTTTTCAGCAAGGCTTTTGACACCGCCTCAGGAGAAAGCTAAAGAAAACTGTTCTGGAGCAATTTGTTTCAGGTTATGTATAATGTTGGAAAAACATAGTTTAAATGTAGCTACCAGTAGCTGATTATCAAACAGAGGACTGTATCAAGCAGGGCTCTGCAGTGCATTGCACCTGACTCTGCTGTTCTCTGATATTTCCATTAGCTACCTGCATAAAAGAACTTAAAAAGCGTACCACCTTACTAATGCTAATAACCAAAGCCCTGTTGTTCCAAAAATGCTGTCACACAAGGTCAAGAAGCATAAAGATGCTCACAAAATAATCATCCAGCACTGAAGAATCTCTGCTAAAATATTGTGCTGAGTTTTGAAGAAACTGAACAAAACTGCACATCATTGGAGAACCTCTAGAAAGAGAAATAGGAATGTTCTGCAATGGATCACTCCATGAGATTGAAAGACATAATAACAAGCACCCAAAAAGGCTTTAAAAACAAAGAGAATAATCTATTTTTCATTACGGTGGTGGATGAGCAGGCTGTGGAATGCCCATGCTTTGTTCTCAAAGACAGACAAATGTGCATGAGGACACTTGGCTTTGTTGGTCCAGCACTGTTGAAGACAGACTAGGATGATCTTGAACTCTTCTCTCAGTCTATCTTTTCCATGATTCTAAAATCAGAGAAAGGTGCAAAGCATATGAGCTAATTTCTGAAAGAGAAGTTTGTATCTTGCATTGTCAGTTCTAAGGCAGCAGGCACAGTGCAGTGCCATGGGGACATACCCAAACTCTCTGTAAACATAGCGATCTCAAGTGCCTGGAGTGACAGAGAGTGCAATTCTGGCTGAGACTTCTGCTCCACCTCTTGCTTAGTTAATTCAGTCATGTCTGCACAGCACTCCTTTCTGGAATGAAGACATTCACCTGGCAACTAGTTCATGCCTAACGACTTCAGGTTTTACACTCCAAATAATAACTGTGTGAAAAGAGCATCCTATCTGGAGATAGGATGGAGGTTTTCATTGCTCATGCAAATGTTCCATACTTGTTTCAGTTCCCAGGGTTTGGAAGTATCTTTAGTGACTGCATATACTGGTTAAAATAGTATGGGTTTTTTGTTGTTGTTGTTGGTTGGTTTTTTTTTTTTTCTATAAGTTCATTGTTTTCCAGCTCTACTTTGTCTTCGCACATAAGTTGTTAAGCAAAAGGGTACATGAGTAAACTGCCTTTTCTGGGCAATGCCCCTTCCATACATAACAGTCCTGTTACTTTGCAGCCTCTTCTGATTTCAAAATCATAGAATCACAGAACAGCCCAGGTTGGAAGAGACCTTGAAATATAATCTGGTCAAATCAAAATCTTACTCAGTTTTAAACTGTGCCATAAATTTGTCTTCTTAGATCTTTCCAAGACAGAGTTGCTTGAGCTGAGGAGCAGCATGGAGTTGGAGGAAGAACAGAGTCTTTTCAAATCATGGCACTGTTGTCGTTTTCAGTATTATTCTGTATCCAGTCAGTTAGATAACCAGTTTTGTTGGGTCACTTCTCAATCGACTGCTTCACGCTTGCATATCAAGGAGAGGTTTACCGTGACCTGTCCACAGTGATACACTGGTCTTTTTCCTCAGTGGTTACAGCTAATTTCAGAGCAGTAATGTGCATAAAAACCTCTGATTATTCTCTCTGAAGCCCATTAGCCTGTCTTTTTCAGCTGTGTTTTCATTTGCCACTGTGCTGCCTAGTGGGTTTTTTTTGGTCTGCCTGAATTTCACACTTTGCTTCATCATGGCACAAGGCTGGAGGCCAGTGGGGGGTGGCAGAGGCACACAAATCTCCTAAGAGTGGGGCCTGAACAGCAATGTCTTAACCTAAGGAAAAGCCAGGACATCACCTTGACTACTCTAGAAGTAGACCTGGGTTTGCTCCCCTCTGTGGGTCTGACACACGTGACTACTCTGATAAAGCCAGTTCCAAATACCTACAAAATTGGTACTTACACCAGGTGAGGGAGCTAGCCCAGTATGTGTTACCAGCTGTTCTGAGCTTTTCATATCCTTCAGCCATCATTTCTTCGCATTACATTTTCCCTTTTGTTCATTTCCCCACTTCCTTCTGTTACTGTATGAGAGCAGAGTTGTGGGTAATCCATTTTGTCATTTTTTCTTCTAGATCTCAATTATTATTTCTAACCTGCTTTGCTTCTCTGTCAGCATTCCCTCTTGCTCCTAACCTTTTGTTTTCTTCCTTCTCCCATCTGCTCAAGACCGATTTAAATGAATCCATGGGAAATTAATGTGCATGGAACATTTGCCTGCAAAACTAAAAGCAAGTGACTTGCTCCACTGGCACTACATTTCTATACTGTATATGCTGCAGAAAACTACGTTCACGTGGCCAGCAAGTGCATATATCTGGAGACAGGGAGGAAAGGTGAGCAGAGCTTTTTGTCCCTCACAGAAGCAACAGCCCCAACCGTACCCATGACAGGGGCTCAAATGACTCCTTAGAAATGTCTCAACCAACAAAAGTATTTAATCCTGAGCATCACATGACACGTGAAATGGGAAATCCCACATTTCAGTCTCTTAGACTTTCTAATGAACTACCTTTCTCTGCAATGTTCATATGACTGCATTTTCTGAACCAGCAATGTCTCTCTATAACCTCTTTCAGTGACTGTTTTCTCTCTCTCCCCACCCACCCCCCTTCATGCTTTTCTCCCTATATTGTGAACGCTCCTCTGGCTTAGATTTTCCTTTTACCTAAAGCCTCTAGTCTCTTTTCAACTCGGGAAGATTGAAGAGTTATGCCATTTTGTGCTGCTTGACAATTGACATCCTCTGAGAAGTTAACACTTTACTGTTGTTGAGCAAGGAGTGCTGAATAGCTGAAGTATGTCTGCCAGGAATGAAAGAGCAAGTTACCAAGCGCAAGCATGCCTGTTCTCCCGTAACAGTTTTTAGCAGTTACTTTTGACCACCAGTCTGTGACTCTCCTCACCCATCTCCATGAAGTACAGGCTGAGAGCAGCAGCAGGGCATCACAAACAAGTCAGGAAGCTCCTTTCCCCGCGAAGCCAGCACTGGCCTGAACGGGTAAACAAGGACCTACGACAGGGATTTCAGTAGGTGGTTTGGGACACTGGACTGGTAGTTAGCCCGATGCCATTTTGTTTAACCAATAGAAATAAACATGCTCTTAAAGTTAAGCATACACCAATGAGTTAAATTAGCTAGAAATTTAAAATCAGCTATGGGATATTTTGCTATTACATATATGTCTATGTTGGGACCTGTTTCTTTTCATTTGCATGTGTTTATGTACTTAAGAAATATTCATAAGCAAATCCTCCCTCTCCTACATGTTTATTTTCTTAATGAAAATGTACTGCAATTTGTTGCTTTAGAAGCACTGGACTTTTACCTGTCAGATACAAGAATTTTATATCATTTACTTATGTCCTTATTTCTGTATTTCCTTCTGCTTTTATTTTGTTTTAAGATGAAAAACTACCAACAAAAGATATCCAAATGCCATCTGAATGTATTATTAGAAAAGGAAGCAAAGCTCCCTGTCACATTATTATATGTTCCCAGCAAATACTAATAGCTGTTTGTATGCATAATAAAAATATGTATGTATAAAACATTGTATATGGAGCGATACAGCAATGAAAAATATCCCTCTGGGGCTTATAGTGTTATTGTCTCAATGAAATTCAGATCCTCTTTTCTCCACTAATTTAGCAGCATAGAAAACCAGAATCCTTCCAGTCCCACACTGTGCATCAGAAAGGCCTGTGTACATAGACTGTGTTTCTTTAATCAGTGTAAATTCACCCTGCAATTTTCTCTCCCCACTGCTACCCCCTTCAGCAACAGCTTAATAAATAAATAAATAAAATCTGTTTAGCTGCTCCCCGAGTTGAGTGCAGCCAGACATCCTCTCTAGGTCTTTAGGTAGATGAGCAACCGTGCTGACTCCAGTGACTCACATACTTGTAATTATGTGCACACAAGGAATCTACATCCTTAATTTGTTTTTTGCCTCCTGTGGTGTTTAAATCATGAGACTTTTTTTTTTTTTTTTTAACCTGCTTGTTCTAGTCGGGTCTCAGTAAGTTTCTTTTTTCACTGTTCTAGCTGCCTTTCCAGGTGCTCCAAAGTACAAGTATAAGGCTCCCACCAGAGTCCTTAAAGAAGAAATATTTCCAGGGTTAGTATACTATATTCATAAATGAAACCTAACCTTTTAAAAATTACACTGTCAGAAAAAACCATTAGGCTGTAAAAGAGTTGAAGTAAACATTAGATTTTAATATCTACTGCTGCTTAGATTTTTCTGAACCGAAAATCCCCAGTGAGCACTTAAAACTTCATTACTACGCTGAAAGGTTGTGAAAGGCTATTTAAAGGTTTTCAATTTTGCTGAAGTCTAGAGGTTATTACGGCTTGAAAGAATACAAACCCTAATATTACATGGAATGAAAGGAATCAAATTTATGTTCTCATCTCCCCTGTAGTTTAATCCAGTTCTATTAGATTCAATGGAGAAAATTAGGGCAGGTTGAAACTTTTCAGAAGGCTGATGAAAAATAATATTTGGTCATTGTAGAAAACATTTCTATCTATTACTCACACTCTAAAGGATATTCCTATCTCTCAATCCCACAATCACAACTTATAGTGTTATCAGCCTCCTGCTCAGAAACCTATGGGCTATGCCCTGCGTAAGACTCATACCAAAATGTCCAGAATCACACAAGAAAAATGAGGATATCTGACCACATCTCAGAACTGAGATTATCTATAACTTGATATGCAGGCTTTCATTATAAATATTTTAAGCTCTTTTCTTCCTTTACTCAATTTGGGAAGGAATACTGAGTGACTCAAATGTTATGGGCTATCTATTATCATATCAGACAGCTATAATGGAAGTTGACCGAACAGTGCAGTGCAAATTATGATAAAGAAGAACTTTTATACTCATCTACTGAGCAGTCCATCAGACTTCAGGCTTGGTCAGTCCCAAGTGCTAAATGAAGAAAAGCATGTGCTTGGTGCACAGCTGTGATTGTATGAAGATCTGTTTGTCTCCAGTCCTACTGGGACTGGAGAGACTGGTAACCCACTTCATTTCGGTGCTCTGGCCATTTCAGGGTCTCAAAACTGAAAGAGATAGGGACACAACTACAGACATTTCCCTCAAATTCTGCTATCTTAGCATAAAACAGTGAAAAATACTTGTAGTTCTGCTTAGTACCAACCATACCTGAATGTCTTTATACCCACGTTTCTACCTTGGAGCCAACATACTGCCATTTATTTTAAAACATACCTGATGATGATTGCTTAAATGCTTGTACATGGCTGTAGCTGTTTTGTCCTAAATCCTGGAGGGTAAAAAAAAAGAACAAAGAAGATAGCTAAACAGTAGTATGCATTTAAAGAAACAAATCTGTGCATTAAAAGAATACCCTTAGTAGAGACTGGGTCCCTGTAAGAGGAAACTACTAGACTGCCTCTTAATGGCTAAAGTGTTATCACCCTCTTAGACATAGCAGTCACAGTGCAGTTGAGAAGGGGAGAATAAGTAAGAGTCTTGGAGATACTTCTTCCATCCTTTGCTTGCTGCTTTGGGACACGTCTGGAAGCAGAGCACCCCATGAGCAGCTATGTGATATGCTGGTTATCTCACTCCTTGAAGGACCACTCTTGGATGTATGACACACCAGAGCGCAGCACTCTCCACTGCTGCTCCTCCAGCAAGCTCTCAGTAAGACCAGTCCTGAAGATAAGCAGTACCCACCAACAAAGCTATCCTGAAGAGAGCCTCATATATCCATATTACACCTTTCATACAACACTGTTCCTTACTGTCTTGGAGATGTTCAGTTCCAGACTTTGGTCCTAATTAAAAAAGGGGGTGGAGAGGTACTACAAGTGTTGCCAGCCCTAACCCTAAAACAATCTGTGCCTTTGACTTCTTCCTCACCCATCCTTTGCATCATCTATTGGCTCTTTTTTTTTTTCCTTCAGAAATCACATGATTCTTAATGCAACACTTGCATGAACTGGCAAGGAAGCACAAAGTGGTTTGGGACTCACAGAACAAAGTAGTGGGAAGGGAACTCCAGAGGTCTTCTGGTCCAGCCTGCCACTCCAAGGGGGTCCAGTGAAGGAAGGTTGCTCAAGGCCTCCTCAACTTGAGTTTTGAATCTCTGGCATGGAGAAATCACTGTCTCTGCAAGCCTTTGGGTGTAAGAGTATTTGCCTATTTTTATATAGTAGTATTTCCAGCTATAAAGATGCAGAAAGACATACTGTGTTTCCAACAATTATTTCCTGTCTTGAAACCCAGAGGGCGTGCAAATAGGCAGAATGCTACTATCAACTGCTTAATGAGGTATAGTGGTTTTAAGATGCAAATTGCTCTTCAATTTCAAATCTTAATTTCATTCACTTGGGAGAATGGCAACTTGCACTTAACACGTGGACAGAAACTTCTGTTGGCATTTTTCAGAGAGCACTGGCTGTTACAAAAATCACTTCTTCAACACATCGTTCCAAAATATTCATCAACATTTCAGAGCTGATACATCTTCTACATCAATCTAATACATCTTTAAATTTTTGTTAAGTCAATAGATGTCTACTCTTTGTTGGTAGGAGAGTTAATCTTCATATTTTCCTCACATAATATGTGCCAGAGCACAGATCCTGCTCTTTCCTTTATATGTGTTTAAAGACAAGTTACAAAAAGGAATTAATTTCTTAAATATTGGCATGTGCACAGTTTTCACCATTCTTGTAAAGGTCAGTGAGTATGTTGTCAGTGGAGCAGAAGCAAGTAAGTGCTCCTTTGCCCGGGAAGGCAGGTGTTATTTGAATCGTTCTTGCTAGGCAATTTTCATCTTCCTTTGAATTTATTACTTGTGTCAGCATCAGTGACTATAAATCAAGCATGAGTTGCCTGTCCGCATGGACATTTCTGTTGTCTCCTAACATAGGAAGCTAATGAGGAGGAGGAAAAGACATTGCAGAGGGGATGCAGGTAGGTGTGCTCCCAGAAGGAGGATGTGAGGACAGTATTTGTCCCAGCTCCCACACATTTCAGTGCAAGAGGCATGGTTTGAGGTTTGCCTTGGGCCATGGACTTCTCTGCCCAGCAGCTTCTCAGCTGTGGAGTCCAGCTGAAGTTAGTGTAAATCAAGATTTTAAGAGAATCTAAATCTTACAAACAGCACTCGGGATTACACAGGAATCCAAATTTTTTTTTTTTGCATGCCCTTTACTACCACACAATGATCACATTATTTTTCAGTCCTCAGAAGTACTCAAAGCTTTAGGACAGCCACACCTTTGCTCATTTGGTTCTGAGTCTAGCCCAGTACCATGCCATTGGCACTGGCTACCTAACCAGCAGCAAGTATTCTTTTGGCCTGACACTGTTTCAGGTCTCAGTTCGTTTCCTTAGAGTTCTAAGCAAGCACAAACCAAGTTGTGAGATCAATGACCTCTGAGTCCTTGGTCCTCTGAAGTAACTGTCTCTTGCAGAGATGTGATGGCTGGCAAAATCCAACCCTGAATCCAGTGGGGCTCGGCAGTGTTCAGCAAAAAGCAGATGAGTATACCACATACAGATGCAACACACCAAACTGAGAAAAATATAGAAGTTTTTAGTGGGTTTTTTATGCCTCCAGCAGACTTACTTTCTTTTACAAAAGAAAACAAGTAGAGAAAGCAAGCAGGGTCTCTGCTGACACCTTGTAATTTGCAAGTAAGAAACTTTGTGCTTTATGCTCAAATCTCCTGATTAAACTGAGTTGAAAGATACAGTTTCAGGCTGTTTTCCCTTTCGCTTATGGTGTTTCCAGAATATGGTCCCAAAATACACATTTAAAAATTAACAGGAGCTGAATGGCTAAGAAATGAAAAATGCATCTTAGCTTTAACCATGGACTGCAGCAGATACGTCCATAGGTTCCTCAGAGAAAATGGCACATATTTATAACACTCCAAATATTTCTTCAAACAGTTATAAAATGGGATGCTAAAACACACACGCACATGGAGAAAGGCAAATGAAGTCAGCATTACTGGGCTAACTTTATAATACAAAAATCCATCAACATTAGCTTCATAAATACCCTTTACTGAGGAATCAGCAGTTTCTTAACATATCCAAATGCTTTGGAAAGAGCTGTTTCTCCCATCAGTGCTCAAATGGTGCTTTTAGTAAACTCAGCAAGAGGTCTGAGAATGCATCCAGGAGGAGACTTCAGCTTTGCTCTTGGTCTGAAGCACACATTTCGTTAACTCAGGGTACATATTCTCTGTGCAATGCTGTCACACGGGTTCCAAGTGGTGACTTTGAGGGGCACAGCTTTAAGGGGTTAAACATATTAATGATGACATACTGACGTTTCTAATGCTAATGTTTAAATGGAATCTAGTTGATTAATGAGGTCTTTCATTTGCAGTCACTACAAAAACATTTTTTTTTATCTTACTTGCACAGTCTACAGTACTTTCAAAGACACTGGCTGCTCATTATGAATAATCACACAGTGTTCATGAAAGAAGAATACACTGAAAATGACAAAATCCCCAAGTTATTAATGTGCAAATATTCAATATAAAGTGATAATTATTTATAAAAAACACTCTGAAATGTTGTAATGTCATTTGTATAATTTCATGGTGGAAAAAAGAAAAAGAAGGGATGCAATTTTATTTTTTTATCATGTTTCTAATATTTGCTATGCCCAGGATTAATTTTCAAGAAAAATGTAAATCTTCTTTTTAGACAGCTGCTTCATTGAAACTTAAAAAAAAGAAAAAAATAAAGAAATCAATTTGCTTTAAAAGAGTAAGAATATAAACACCATACAATTAACTGTTAATGATGTTGTAAAGCTGTTTCTTAAGAAACATATTTAACTCCTGATATTAGAACTAATCCTCAGATTTACATTAAAATATATTCTACTATCTCAATTTCTGTTCTGACATTCAAAGGTGTCCTTTTTCTCTGGAAACATATTGATACAGAATCATTGCAATAGCCTGTTTTGTGAGCTTCTGTGTTTCAGGTATTAAAATAATAACAAAGAGAAAGCAAGCATGGGAACGTGTTAACATCAAATTTAACAAATTCAAGGACAGAACCTTTCCACATGGTGCACATTTAACCTATAGAAGACTTGAAAAATAAAAAGCGTCTTGGAGGCAAGGAATAAGCTTCAAGGTGGGAGTCAGTCTGCAGCTGTTGAAAGCAGGCAGGGAACTTATTAGGGCAGAATAAACCATGCCTGCCTTGTGAAAGAATCCGTACCCTTTCTATTGAAGTAGCTGGTAACAATTAGCCACACGAATTTACACGTTGAAATGTAGGCACCTAAATTTGTACCGATTATACTCCATCTATAGTACATCTAAGGTACCCACTACCGCAGAACATGATCATCTAAATTATCTCCCATTCATGATGCTTTTTTCTTAGGAACAAAGTAGAGAGACTAGGACAGTGAGTGTGACATGCTGCAGCATGTCACGTGGAGGTATAATGAATGAAACAAGCATCTGGCCTGGGTATGTCATGGTTGAAGTAATGCAAATCGCAGCCTTGAGAAAGCAAAAGGTTTGAAGCCAACAAAAATAATGAATTTGCTTAATTTTCCTGTCGTGGAGCTATTTGCTGGCATTTGTTTGCTTATGTGGCAGTCAAATTTAATATACAACAGTACTCCTTGACATACCTAGGTCTAGGGCTCAGAGATTTCTAAGAGATTTTTTCCCCTTCCCAGACACAGGAAGTACACATACTTTATTCTGATGCAGATCTCCACCTTTCCACCATGGTCCTTAGTGATACCAAAAAAAAAAATAGGTGGGAAGGGCTGTGATTTGAAAGTCATTTTAGCCTCTATAGGGTTTTGAAGGCCTTTGAAATGTGTTCTGAGTTTCACGTAACACCTTTACTTCAAAGCAATGAAAAGCTTAAATTAGTGTTGCTTGAGAACATTTCAAGACTGATTTTTCTGTAAATTAATTTCTTGCACTATTTTCGCTGCTTTTGGCTTGCAGTAATTTAATCAGTCTGTAATCTTCTATCAGTTATCATGCCATGCTATAATGTTCCTTTACACTTGAATGGAGTCTCTGAGTATGCTTCCAACCTATTGAGGGGACACATTCTAGGTGCTGCTGGTCCCAGATTTCATGTTTCAGCATCTGAGAAGCACAGACATGATTAAAATAGGTTGATGTCAACTTTAACTATTCTATTTTTCTCATTATGTGCACTGAAGATAACCTACCCTCACAGACTCATTTAAAGTCCTATATTCAATTGATAGTTGGTTTATGTTTCAACAGAGATTGTTTGGAAAATATGGAGATTCCTTAGATAAGATTATATGAAATATCCTAAAAGGAAAAAAATAATTCCTGATTGTGCAGACCAGTTGCACAAAAAATTGTTTCTGGCTGTAATTTTTATGTGTTGTTTATGACAATTTACAATAGGCTTTTGCCACAAATCCTAGGCAGAATCTATCAATCTTTCTGCCATAAAGTGAAACAATGCTTCACTCCCTTTGTGTGACCCTGGTGCTGTAATATTTTTCTAATTAAGATCACTATAAAATTCATTTTTCCTCTACTTCCTCCTCCACATCCCACTCCAATTTTCTCTCAGAATAAGAAGGCTACCGTTTCTGTCTACTACCAACATAAATCAATTCATAGCAAATAGCCTAGTGTGATATCTATTAACTTGTCACCAGGGATAAAATTTATTTAAAAGTTAAGAAGTGTTTTGCAATATGAAATGCTACCCAGTGCTGCAGTAAATAGTATATGCTTCCTTAATAAAGCACTTTTTCAGGCACCATTTTTGGAAATACAGTCTACCGGTACTGGAAGACTGGATGAAATTCACATACCATGAACATCTTTAGTGATTAGTGTCCCAGGAGTAACAATTACTATTCTAGACAGCTTGCCTTGTATTATGTCAACAAGATTTTTCATTGGTTTACTGTCCCTTCCTTTTTTCTTATTTTCCCAAAGAAGCAAATAGATCACCTTTTTTAGATAGGGACCTAGGAAAAATACAGAGCAGATGGATAGTCCAAATAATTTTCTTATACATATCATAGCATGGAACTCAGCTAATTCCATCTTTCTTTTCTGCAGGTTTTATGGTGATTTGATTTTCGTTGCACAAATATGAATGTATCTGTTAATCAACTTTGGCATGTGCAAAACTGTGTAAGAAATCTTCCCCTATTTTCTAAGGAGATTTAAAAAACTCTGTTTGGAGGAAATCACCCCACTTGATAGGTGTATAAAATAAAGTAGGGTAAAATATGCACTACAACATTTCTTTGCCTAGTCAAATCACTTGTATTTTTCTGTTTTGCTCTGTTTATTAATATCTAATGAGAAATAAGAAAGAAAAAAAGACACAGAAAAAGAAAACAAATGACAATAAACCAGTATTTCATCAGATTACTGAAAAAAGGGAGAAAATAATTCATCTCCAAAGACTTACATGAAGTTTTTTAAAGATAACAAGCGTAAAGAAAATAGTTGGTATTGTATGTTAAAGTTCTCTTTAAAATCCCATTCATTTGTAAAGTAGAAAACATTGCTGTATTTTTCCAGTTCCATGTACCGCCCTGTGTTAACTTCTCCTCAGAGATGTGTTGGATAGGTCATTTGCAATTTTGCATAAAATGGAATGTTTCATATTTCCCTTATCTAAGTATGATTCATTTAGCCACTAAAATTGCTATTGAAACCCATTTTGCATCATTAGCTGATATTACTAAATCGTTCAGCATGCTCAGAAAACACAACCATGGGAAAACATATGTTCATGTGAAGCACTTTTGATAAGCTGTTATAAAGAGAGTTCCAGTACATAAACCCATAACTTCTGCCTATAAAAGGAAATGTGCAACAAGTAGGCCAAATCTTGATTATATCTCTGATATTAAAGCTGCAATTTTGGTTTATTTTGCCAACATTTGTCGTGATTATGCCATCTGTGAATGACCCCTTTAAACTCCTCTGCAGTCCTGCACAAAGTGAGAAAGAGCCATTTTTATGGTTTACTTCCATTTCATATTTAGTTTTTGTTTTAGACATTCCCAGTTCATGAGTTCTGGCCTGGCCTAGGAATAAGGAGATGCTGGGTTTCCTCCCAGCCCTCTGGCCTGACCTCTGCCCAGCAGCCATAATGCAGCTTTGGGATGAGGGGATGCTCCCTGCAGCACAGGTCGGGGGGGCAGACCAACTGGCTGCCTGCAGCTCCGGAGAATTTCCCAATTAACAGAGTGTGGTGGATACATCTTGTCCTTGCTTGTAATAGTCAGGCAAGGCAAGAACCATCTCTTTCTTTTTCATCATAGTCAAGCAAGGCAAGAACCACCATAAAACATTTTTACAAGCAACCAGTTGCTATGGGGTTATCATTTTTCTTTGAAAATCTGCAGCAATCATATTGATTCTTTTCTGAAAAAAGATACAGGAGAGCCAAAGCTATGTGTATATGTTCCTTTGACTGTATGATCAAAGCTCTTTAAAGTACAATAGGGTCTCCTTTCCAGAAATCCAGTTGGTGAATTGGCATAATTTCTACCTTGCAGGTTTTTGCATGTTAAATCAAAAGACAGAGTGTTTCCATGATACTGTCTGGACCGAAGCTGTGATTTGGCATCTGGCAGCAGATCTTCTGTGGCCAGTCACTGTCCCATCCAGCCATCCTTTCCAATGGTTTGTTCCTGGCTGTGAATCATTGTGTCCCTGCTGCTGTGTTTCTGTCCATGTGGTCAGGTAGGGTAGAGAACTCCATCCAGCTGAAAAATAACCTCTGGAAGTAAATAAACAAGAGTGTTTACTTTCCAGCCTGCTCCACTGCCTGCATGGAAAAAAATCTGTGCCAGCATGGGACTGCAGGATGAGGAGAGAGGCATGAAACACAGGGCAAGAGCCAGCAGCAGGGACAGCTACTGCTTGTGCTGGTGAGGCCACCAAAAACTGTTCAGCACGCTGTGCCCACAGCACCGTGCCTGTCGCCTATTTGATTTTCATCATCCTCTCTTTAATTGAAGTTCTGCCTCCTTCCTTGTATTTCTCAGCAAGCGATTCCTCAGTGTGTAAAGGCTTAGCTCCACTTACCACTAATGCCTCTACTGCTCTGTGCAGAGGGAAGAGCCAGCACCCACTCGGGCAAGTCAGCAGAAATAGCTGTCCTTCTATCTGGTCAATGGCACCAATAGGCAAACATTTCTCCACTGCGTTGATCTACCAGCAAAACAAACTTCTCACGAAACTCAGTTAAATATAGCAAACCCACTGTTTGCCTTCCTCCCTGAGAGATATCACAAGGACATTTGGAAATTAATCTGAATGGCATTAAGTGTCTTTCTGACACAGGGTAATGATCAATTCACCAGCAGGTAACACACACAGGTTGACAATGAGGTGCCCTTACAGAAGTGACAGAGGGGAGGTGGTTTTAGTCTTCAGGGATCAGTACTTCCCAAAGCCCTTTCCCTTGTGTTGCATAGGTCCTCCACAGCAGAGGGGAGCTTCCATGGTTTGGTTCAGATAGGATCCTTCCAGCAACATTTTGCAAGGCAAGTTGCAGGCACTAGGCAGTGCTCTAGCAGGCTGCCAATGATCGGTTTAGAAACAGTACCAGCACAGAGAGCTAATTTGAAATACTTTAAGTGGTGAGAAAATGCTCAGAACATCAGTATCTACAGTACCCAACTCGCAGGCACATTGGAGAGGGAAAGGGCGTTGGCAGTAGGGCACCTCGGGCCAGGAGCAAGTTGCTGTCAAACACTTTTGAGGGTTAAGATGACCCTTCCCGTGTCTCTCTGGTCCCTGCAGCACCAAGGTGAGACAGAGACAATCCACAGGTGATGAAAAATACAGCACTTTTACCTAACCTGTGAGTCATCAAAACAATCTTATTCCTTGACTTCTGGTGGGGGAGGATAACTCCTAGAAAAAGCTGATGATGGTATGTATGCACACAATGTTTGCTGGAGACTATCACCTTTCAGTACAGGCACACAAAAACATGAGAGATTTGTAAAAAACATTGAAATGCCACCACTGTATGAACCTCCACAAATCTAACTGAAAGATTTTCTCCTTTCCAACAGCATAGCAGACTCACTCGGTACAGCTGCTTAGGTGCTATTTTTGTATTGTATTGCTCAAAATCATTGTGTCTCACTGCTGAGAGGGCTGTTGGGCAGTAGGATGAAAGAGAAACAGTGATGCTGTGTCTGAGGAGTCATTTTAAAAGCTCCGTGAATTTAGTGTAGCTCCACAGAGGAAGGTAGTGTTGCTAGCTGACAGGATACTCTCTACCATTAATTAAAGCCTGTTTACTTAGGGATCATATCTTCATGCAAAGGAAGAGAATTATTTTTAGAGAGATTTCACCTTTATTGCCATTGAATGAAATTAACGTTAGCTGAATGGCTCACACAGAAACATAAAAAGCAAAAGCATTTTAGAGTGTCAATTACAAGCATAATGTCTGGAATGGCTCTCACCAGCAAGCAGCAGCTACTGGCCCTTGTGAAATGACTCCTCAATGCCCTCTCTTTCTGCTTCCCACCAGTGAATGTGCTGGCTTATGATTCTTCAAAACAGCTCATTTCACTGCAGACAGAAGCAAGCATGATTAACCCACTGTCCAGGCTGACTAAAGCTATCCATGTTCATGGCAGCATGGCTACAACCCCAAACCTGCCCCCTTTGAAAGAAATCGTTACACAATATTTATTCTAAGCTCTTTGCCTGGTTTTAGGGCTTACGTTTTGATGAGCTGGAGACGTACCTTTCCCTGATGAAACCAGTTGGTTCAGGGACAGCTTTGATCTTTGCATGTCTTCCATCCAGCAAAAGGATTTTGCAAACAGTAACCTTGAAGGAAGTTGGCTTTCAGCCATGAGCAGGAGAAAGTAAATATTACACACCAGTTAAGAATTTTATGGAGAATTTGGGAGTAAGACTTTGTTTTAATAGAAAGCAAATTTGGGAGAAGTGAAATTTTTCTGTCATGTTTCAGTTTCCAATGTGCAAAATGAAAATGAAACAGATTGGCTTATGTTGGATTGATCCATGCAGAACTAATTTAGTTTGCTAAATACAATTAAAATATCTTGTCTCAGGACAGTTCAACATTAATCTTTCCCTGAGCTGCCACAGTGCTTCGTGGGAGCTACAGTTTATTCTCTTCTGAGAGGCAGGTTACCTGACAGATCGCATACCTTATGGTCCACACAGTTTTAAATGAGGCTGGAAAAAATAGAGATTGCTTCATTTAATTTCATTTTGATATGTTACCTTTGGTTAAACAAAAAACTGCAGGGAAATTTTGGATGAGAATTTAGGAATCCACCTGTCTGGAAAACTAAAAATTCTTTTGTACCATTGTCTGCAAAGTGCAGAAGTAGATTGTACCTGGCCCTCCAGGCAGGTGGTGAACCTGCTGGCTCTCTGGAAATGAACGGCTTCTGCGGGTAAGTTTGGAGAACCAGGACAGCGATGCATAACAACAGCTCAGATACCTCAAAGCGAACCAGGAAAACAAGCTCAAGGTACATAACCCAGACTTTTACACTGCAACACTTCTGTGCAGAAATCATCCACCGTGATTGCCAAAGGTGTGGTTTTATTGCTCTAAAAGCTCTCTGAATTATGCCATTCAAGAATAAAGGCAGCAGCTTTCCCCTCGAAACATCTTTGCACAGCTGGATACCTTGTCATTGAATACTTTCCTCTCAGGTTTTTTTTTGCCTTTTTTTTTTTTTTTCCCAGCACAGTTTCAAAATTGATCTCTCTCCTTTCAATAAGCTCAGGATTTTGAAGGGTTCAGCTGTAGAGGTAACAACCAGTTTTCACCACTGAAAATGCAAGGGTGGAACAGTACACACTTAGAAGTAGAGTTTCAATGATTTATTTTCATAGAAAGGCTATTTCTTTCTAGGACACTAATGAGTAGAAGCCTGTATAGGAAAAAAAAAATTGTCATACACAGGTGGCAAAGAAATTGCCGAAGAGTTTTATCCTTTAGTGAAGGCATATTAATGCCAGCCGTGGTTACCCCAGGCTGCTGGCTGAGCTGAGCCAGGTTGCTCTGACCGCTCCCACCGGAGCTCTCTGTCCCAGGGAGACAGGGAGGGCAATTCACACAGGGGAGTCGGCAGCTGCTGGGCACTGGGAGCTGAAAACTTCCAATTGATCTTTCTATTGTTCTTCTATCATGGGGCTTTAAAACCACTTAGTGGTTTTGGGGTAAGGGGGGTGGGGGGATGTTACAGTTTCATAAAAATCTTCTCTGATTAAATGGCAGTTTCATTATTTTGGTGATAACTTTGGATCTATGCGTGCACACACACAAGCTCCAGCACATACTGTTTACAAGATAAGAAGCTTAGAGATAAACAGTTGCCTTCTTTTCACTTCAGCTATACCACAAGCAAAGACAAATACATAATGCAACAAATCCCCAAGCAGTGAAGTCAGTGAAGAAGACTGATTTACACCAGCTGAGGACGTGGAGCGGAGCACTCACTTTTTTCTTGAGGGAGTATATTCCTCATTTCTTTCCTAGGATTTTTCCTGCAGGCTGTGTGGATCATTAGAAATGAACCAATTATACAGAATGTTTTAAAGATATTTTATTTAACTAATGACGTACTTTTAGTTTAATGAATACCACATGGCAGGCTCTACATTACACTAGATGGAATTAGGTGCTCAGCATGAATCAAGAAATGGCATTTCCCTTGCCTAACATGTCTACTTACTAGCATCTCACTGCAGGTGTCTTTTCTAACTTCCACGATGTAGTAACTTGCTAAATTTTTTTGAGGGATTCTATATCAGAATCCAGGTAAAGATCAAAGTTTAAGTTTTACTTAGGAGTTTGTGTCCCAGTTTCAAAATAAATTTATCCTATATGCCCTTATGTCTCACCAAAAGTCAGTCACAAGCTTTTAAGTGCTCATTGTATTGAAAAATTAATTTAGATGTATCTGAAGACCTTATCTACTGTCCAGTGCAAAATGAATTTTATCAGTGAACAAATTATTATGTTAACATTATTGTCATATTATTTTTAAACCTTTGTCTGGTCACAGCTTAATGTTCTGTGCAAGTTCAGCTTCATCTGCACTTATTGATTCAAAGTGTTGTTTAAAAAGAACTCATTAGTAAATATATTCTCCTGTCATTCTCACTTATTCACTGCAATCACAAAACAGAATTAATTTCAGCAACAATGAAGTCCAAAAATATAGCAAAGAATAATGACAAAGCTCAGAGAGTATAAACATCAAATCATGATTATCCATTGATGACTGAAAAGGTATTCTATATTTTACATACTAATATTTGTGGGCTTCTACTAGTGGTAAAAGTACTGTGCTATAAATAGTGCCTTTCTGAAACAGCATATTGGCAGGCAGCACAGTGGGCATGATTCTGATTTGTCTTTGGTAAATAAATACTGCAGTTTACCCTGCTGTGATTGACATCTCTGTGGTAATAGTCTCTATTTCTAAATTTATTTCACGATTTTCAGTGCATTATCCCTTATTTCAAGTCTGCTTTAATTTGCCTTCTAACTATTTTAATAATATGTAAACCGGGGAAATGGGAGCTTTTCTCCTCCTGTATCCAGAGTTTGCAGATATCCCTCCTACCCAGGCCTGAGAAAGCAGGGGTGCCAGTAGGCAGGAGATATGATACCAAGGGGAAAAGGACAGGATCCGCCTCATTTTAATGCATCACCTCAGATCCCATCCAATATGAAAGAAGTCATCCTAGAAGGATTAACTATGGTTTGAAATATTACCTCCCAATCAAGAGACATGTGCATGTGCAGGTCCAGACAAAGTTTTCCACTTGTGCTGAGGAAGTAGAGGATGAGGATCTGAGAAAGACAGGATTTTTCTTTGACTGAATAGTTTAAAAGCTGTGGATGCTGGATCCGTGAGTACTCTGTCCCTTCCCTGGTCCCTACCCCTCTCAACCCCTTTTAGATCCTCAAATGTGGCCCTTGAACTCACATAGGTTAAGGAAAAAATGCTACATTTGATAGTAAATTTGAAACATCTTCCCCAGGCTGTCAACTCAGGCTTGAATGAGCTGGAGAGGACGTAGGGTGCCATGTTGTGATGGCTGTCCTCTCTACTTCAAGGAAAAAAGAAGAGACTAAATATGGTGCTCCATGACTGCCTCAGTTAAGATGAAATATTACAATTTTGTTTCAATTTTTGCTGAGACTGTAACTATGAGAACAAAACCTATCAGAAGAGAGGGACTCAAGGGAATGGGAAAAAATGTGAGAGAAAGTGTCTGAGACCTGCACCCACATCTCTGTTCTAGATCGATCTGTGCATGAGATCTGGCTTCCTTCCATTGCTCCATATTCCCTGAAACAAAGGTAAAGCCTGAATACAAATATTACTGACTAGGATGTGGAAGAACCCATCCTAATCTCTGACGGAACCAAGCAGGCTGTGTGCCTTTTAAAACACAAAGAGATCACCTCTGTGGAAGGAACCCACCTGCCTACTGGAAGCTCAGGGAGTGTGAGCTATCTTTAGCATTTCCTTGCTCTTCTACTAGCCATTGCTGGAGACAGACTATTGGATTTGGGCATCTTTGGTCTTACCCATTGTGTCTTTTTCCATGCACTTAGAGGGTCAGGGTTGGACTGTAATCTCCATCCTGGATCCGAGAAATGTCTTTTTAATAAAATTAATAAATTTAAATGGCAAATCTTGCCTAGTCATGCATAAAATCCTCCATTTCATGAAATTTGCATTTTACAATAAAAAACGAGCTCTATGAAAAGACTTATGACACCATGAAATCCCCACATACTTGTCATGGAATCACAGAAACACAGAATGGTCAGGGTTGGAAACGACCTCTGGCGATCATCTAGTCTAACCCCTGCCACAGCAGGTTGCACAGAATCGCATCCTGGCAGATTTTGAATGTCTCCAGAGAGGGCATCTCCACAGTCTTTCTGGGCAGCCTGTTCCAGTGCTCTGACACCCTCAAAGTGAAGAGTTTTTCCTCGTATTCAGAAGAAACTTGCTGTGTTTCAGTTTGTGCCCATTGCCCCTTGTCCTGTCACTGGGCACCACTGAAAAGAGCCTGGCCCCATGCTCTAGACACCCACCCATAAGATACTGGTATACATTGATGTATTGATGAGATCCCCTGTCAGTCTCCTCCAGGCTAAACAGGCCCAGCTCTCAGACTTTCTTTGTAAGAGGGGTGCTCCAGTCCTCTGATCATCATGTAGCCCTTCACAGGGCCCTCTCCAGTAGTTCCCTGTCTCTCTAGAACTGGGGAGCCCAGAAGTGGGCACAACAGTCCAGACACAAACTCACCAGAACAGAGCAGAGGGGGAAGATAACGTCCCTTGACCTGCTGGCCACACTCCTCCTAATGCACCCCAGAATACCATTGGTCTTCTTGGCCACCAGGGCACACTGCTGGCTCATGGTCAGCTTGGTGTCCACCAGAACACCCAGGTCCTTCTCCCCAGACCTGCCTCCCAGCAGGTCAGGCCCTGGCCTGTACTTGGGGTATGGGGTTATTCCTCCCTTGGTGCAGGACCCTACACTTGCCTTTTTGGAACGTCATTAGGTTTCTCTCCCCCCAACTCTCCAACCTGTCCAGGCCTTGCTGAATGGCAGTGCAGCCTTCTGGTGTATCAGCCACTTCTCCTGGTTTATACCATCAGAAAACTTGCGGAGGGTTCATTCCGACCCTTCATCCAGTTCATTGATGAGTAAGTTGAAGAAGACCAGACCCGGTACTGACCCCTGGGGAGCACCGTTAACTACAAACCTCCAGCCGGACTCTGCGCTGCTGTTCACAACCCTCTGAGCTCTGCCATTCAGCCAGATCTCAGCCCACCTCACTGTCCACTCACCCAACCCACGCTGCCTGAGCTTACCTGTGAGGATGTTATGGGAGACAGTGCCAAAAGCCTTGCTGAGATCAAGGAGACAACATCCGCTGCTTTCCCCTCATCGACCCGGCCAGTCATTCCATCATAGAAAGCTATTAGGTTGGTCAGGCATGATTTCCCCTTGGTGAATCCATGCTGACTATTCCTGATAACCTTCTTTTCCTCCACATGCTTAGAGATGACCTCCAGGATGAGCTGTTCCATCACCTTGCCAGGGATGGAGGTGAGGCTGACTGGCCTGTAGTTTCCCAAGTCCTCCTTCTTGTCCCTTTTGAATGCTGGAGCAACACTGGCTTTCCTCCAGTCCTCAGGCACCTCTCCTGTTCTCCACGGCCTTTCAAAGATGATGGAGAGGGGTTTAGCAATTACACCTGCCAGCTCCCTCAGCACTTAGGGGTGCATCCCATTGAGGCCCATGGATTTGTGGGTGCCAAGTTTGGTTAAATGATCTCTAACCTGATCCTCCTCAACCAAGGAGGAGGTTCTTCCTTTCTGCAGACTTCCTCTCTTGCCTCCAGGGTCTGGGATACCTGAGGGCTGGCCTTGGAAGTAAAGACTGAAGCAAAGAAGGCATTCAGTAACTCTGTCTTCTCAGTATCCTTTGTCACCAGGGCACCCACGTCATTCAGCAGCAGGCCCACATTTTCCTTAGTCTTCCTTTCATTACTGATGCACTTGAAGAAGCCCTTCTTGTTCTTGACATTCCTTTCCAAATTTAATTCCAAACAGACCTTAGCCTTCCTCATCACATCCCTTCATGTTCTAACATTTCTATATTCCTTCCAAATGGTCTGTTCCTTTTTCCACATTCTGTAAACTTCCTTCTTTTTTTGACTTTTGCCAAAAGTTCCTTGGTCATCCATGCAGGCCTCCTGCCCCCTTTGCTTGATTTCTTACTCACAAGGATGGTCCCTTTCTTGAGCTTGGTGGAAGTGGTGCTTGAATACTATCCAGCTCTCTTGGACCCCCCTACATTCCAGACCCCTACCCTATGAGGTTCCTGCAAGGAGGTCCTTGAAGAGGTCGAAGTTAGCTCTCCTGAAGTCCAGGCTTACAATTCTATTTGTTACCCTACTTCCTTGGCAGCTGGGGAGAATCAGAGGTATCCTCTAGAGGGATTGGACCGGATTTTTCTCAACCCTGCTGAATCCTTACTTAGAAACAGCACCCTCTTTTCACAGCTTAGGAGAAGGGAAAGTAAGGAAAAGCTGAGACCAGTGGTTTTGTGCCTGAAATATACCTTCTGTAAGATCATAGAAGGCAGCTGTGCTAACAGCAAGTGACCCAACAGCACTAGAAAAGGCTTCAGAGAAATGTTAGCCATGCCAGGGTGCCTGCCACGTACCCCAGGCCTGTTGAAGAGCTCCTCAGGCTCCAGTGCTTTCCTAAGAAGTCTCCAAAGGCCTTTATTGTCCCTACACTGTCCCAGTGCTACAAGGTGAACGCAGGGAGCAGAGGCAGGGCTAACTGCTGGCCAAGATACTTATGTAATATCTCATTAGGATCTGTGATAAACACAAAAAATTGTCAGACTCATACCCAGCAACACTTCCTTCCCAACATTTTTGTTGTTGTGGAAGGTAGGCATGACCAGACTGAACATCGGCTTGGTCCCAACCCTCCGGCACCAGTGTCTTGCCTTGACCAGTCAACAGCTTAGCTGGTGCCAAGGCAAGGACAGGAACCCTGCACCACAGAAACATTTCTATGTGCCAAAGTATACTGCATTTCTGATACATAAGATTAAAACCACTTTTATACATACGTTTTGAACACTGCTGTATTAAAATAGTTGGAACACCAATCTATTAAATAATGTTACCAGATAAAACATTTGTATTTCATCTTTGTAACTATAGAAGCAATGAGAAATCAATGAGCTACAGTGTGAAAAATTTTACTTCTGTTACATGCATGAAATCGAAAGGTCACATGCTGTGAAGGATCGTAATGGTCTTAGGAAGAGAGAACAGTCCTCCACTGTTTTAGAATTACAGAATCATACAATGGTTTGGGTTGGAAGGGACCTTAAAGATTGCCTAGTTCCAACCCAGCTGCCAGGAGGAGGGACATCTTCCATTAGACCAGGTTGCTCAAAGCCACATCCAACCTGGCCCTCAACACTTCCAGGGATTGGGGTATCCCCAGTTTCTCTGGGCAACCTGTGCCAGTGCCTCACCACCCCCATAGTGAAGAATTTCTTCCTAATAGCTGATCTAAATCTACCTTCTTTCCGTTTAAAGCTATTACCCCTTGTCCTATCACTACATGCCCTTGTAAAAAGTCCCTCACCAGCTTTCCTGTAGGCCTCCTCTGGGTACTGGAAGGCTACTGTAAGGCATCCATGCAGCCTTCTCTTCTCCAGGCTGAACAGCCCCAACTCTCTCAGCCTGTCTTCACAGAAGAGTGCTCCAGCCCTCTGAGCATCTTTGTGGCCCTCCTCTGGACTTGTTCCAAAAGGTCCAAGTCCTTCTTATGCTGAGGGACACAGAGATGAGTACTCCAGATGGGGTCTCATGAGAGCAGAGTAGAAGGGGAGCATCACCTCCTGTGACCTGCTGGTTGTGCTTCTTTAGGCACACCCCAGGATATGGTTGGCTTTCTGGGCTGCAAGGGCACATTGCCAGGCCATGTTGAGCTTCTCATCCATCAACACCCACAAGTCCTTCTCCTCAGGGCTGCTCTCCATCCATTCTTGGCCCAGCTTGTATTTGTGCTCGAGATTTCCCTGACCCAGGTTCAGGATCTTGCACTTGGCCTTGTTGAATTTCATGATATTTGCATGGGCCCACCTCTCATGCCTGTCAAGGTCCCTCTGGATGGCACTATGTTCCTCTGCAACTAAAGAAAGACAACCAGCATACAGTGCTAACACATTTTATCATTAAGCAGCATCTGCAAATGCCAAACTTGTTTACGGAACTTACAGTTGTATGTTATCTCTTACAAGCAATGCAAAAAAGTAATATGCTTCACATAGATTATTCCTTGTAATTCTACACTGCTTATTCACAGAGATAACTCTCACTCACTTTGTCTTCTCATTATCTAAACAGACATGCCTTTCCTTAAGTCATCAACAGAGGTCATCACACAAATGCCCTTGTGGAATATTCATTAATCAAACAACTAATTTGAAATGGATCTTCAAAGCATTATTCATTCTCCATCATTCTTCATACATCAATTTAAATGCTTTATGTGTATAATGATTAGGTTGATGTTTAATTAATTGTGAAAATGTGAATTAAAGCTAAATTACAAGACAAATTATTCCACAGCACACAAAAAGCTTAATTCCCCACTGTTAAGTTTTGAAATCTCGGCAAGATTCCACAAACACCTTTTCCAGCTTCATAGTGTAAGATTATAGAAGATAAATTGGCTACGCTGTTTAATAAAGGTTATAGTGTCAATGCCACTTATTTACTTTCTCCAATGGCAGAATAAACAAAGGTTAATGAAAATACACATCACCTATTTTTAATTAAGAATAAATATGTAATTTGTTATTTGAGAAGCAACTGAGAGTGCTCAAGACAGGGGGAGATACACTGGAACGTTTTGCTCCAGAGAATTCATCTAAACTTATAAAGTCCTGAGAAATAATAATCAGTTTCTCAGAGATCACCAAAGATAATCCATCATCTACAAAGTATGAAGCAAGATGATACACTATGTGATGTACATGTCTCACACATGGCAAAAGTCAGTTGTTTTTTTGACAGAGTAGCGTCCAAATTGCAGTATGTTAGTTACATCTGTCCTATTTACAAACCAGTGGCTTTAAAGTGGATAAACCATTATTTATGTTCCTCCCTACAGGTTTTCACACATTGTTGCTCTTGCAGAATGGATACTTCTTTTAAATGCCAGGAGTCATAAATGCCAGGAGCCATAAATGGATGGCTGATCTCAGTACGCCGCAGTCTGAAGTACTTTGGAATGCCTTCTGCTAAAATATATAAAGTAACAATACAGTAAGCTGATTTATAAAAAGAACTTCCCAAATTTACACATGAAAAACAGTAAAATATTTGTATGTAACAAGAATGAAAACAACCTAAAAAAATTTATTTCGTTATAGCTGAAATACATACGTATATGTACATAAATATAGGCAAATAGTCTATATATGGCCAAAGAGGTCCATAGCATGATGCAGGTTTAAAAAATAGTTATGGTAGGTAAGGATCACATCTAATTTTTATTACAAAAGTAAATGTAACTTCTAAACAGATTTATTTTCCACTGGTTATTTAATGGAGATAGGACAAAAAAGGGCACTCAGATTAAAATTTTTTCTACTGCTCACACAATGAATATGACAAAAGCTGTGCAAAAGGCACGATATTGAATTCAAACGACATCAGAACAGGGAATGCATTTTACAGGACAGGGTAACAGCAGCTGGCCCCATTGTGGCAAGGCAGCAAGCACAGGCATTTGTTAGCCATGTTCTGAGCCTTACTTCTTGATTAGAGTTCACATACACTCCAGCAATAACATCTAAAATCACATCCTTCAGGCCTATCCATATGCAGTATTGCACCAAAGTAAAAATTAAGGTTCCATTAGATACATGGTTAAATGTATTGTGCGATAAGGCTATATTATCGAATGGATGATGTCTGAAGGGTAGGCAGGAAGATTTGTACAGGGCTGCTTAGAATAAGGAGATTTTTTCTTTCTTCTTTTCAAAAGCCTATATGAACAAGTCTGAGGTGCCTCCTTATTTGTACGGCTCAATAATGAGAAATACTGAACACCTACAGGTCTCACTGACTCAGAATCAGATGCACATCCAGTAATAAACCAGTTCTCTTAGATTTACTTTCTGTAAGCAATCAAGGAAAAACACTGACTTTTACAAAACACTGCTATTTCTGCAGCAAATCCTTGAGTGCACAGACCTAGGCCACCAAAGCAATATGAATATTAAGGATGCTGACTATTAGTCAAGATGAAATTTCAGATCAAATTAATGTCAAAATACAATGCAGAAAAAGCCAAATAGTCAAGCAGCATCTCATTAATTTTGCTGTTTGGAGAAAGTTCAGTAGAGGTTTTCAGATGAACCAAGAGTTTTCAATTTGCTCAGCTGTCTTGAATAATAAGTATCTTTTTTTCTCTTCTTTCTGTTTCATTTTGGTGTTTCTTTGGTTTGGGGTTTTTTTTTGTTTTGTTTTGGTTTGGTTTTTTTTCTTTCCCTCCAGCTGGGATAATAGCTTTATGGTCTACAGGCCACACATGTTAAGAAGCAGCAATGTCCAAATTCCAGTTCAGCACATCACAACCATTAGCAACTGATAAACAACATTAATAAACCTCGTCTTATCCAAGTCAAAGCAGATATCATTCAGAAGATGTAAAATACAGTAAAAGAGATTGAAGTATATGTCTAGGTTTTAGTGATTTATTTATGAAATTCCTGGGGGACATAGCCACACAAAGGTCTCAAAGCTGTGGTCTGTGGTAAATAGTATGTCATAATATATTTAACAAATGATAATTCAAACCACAGAAAACTACAGAAGGAAAGGTTCAGAACATGTTTCCTAGCTAGGAAGTTACCAAACACTTGGTTTTAACAGTTTTGTTATAGCTTAGGGGTAAAGTCACTGCTGACTCTACAAATAAATAATTCCTCTTCTCTGTAGTAACAAAGTCATTTGCTCACATTAAGATTGTTCAAATCCTAGAAAAATTACAGGTCAAGATGTAGAAGTTTCCATGAAAATGTCCCTGTGGATTGTCAGACACTAATGAAGGAACCGTTTCATATATGGCAGTAAGCTTTCAGAAATTATTCAGAACCGATAACTATAACAATAAAATATGAGCAAAAGAAAATTGATCTAACATCAGTGAAAACCTCAGGTGCTATAATATGCCGGCTCTCATAGTTAATGACTGAAAAATAAAGGGAAATACTCTACAGAATTCTGTATTTGATTCTGTAGTGCCAAGTGTCTGTAACTGTAAAAGGCCCACACAACAGCAATCCTATGCTTCTCAAAAGATCATTCTCTCACTTGGTACTGCTGCTAGGATCAGCACTTACATAGTCTGCCAAGAATCTTCCAGCCCCCTATTCTATATACTTACTGGCACTTTTTAATGCCATAAGCAATCGTTTCCTTCCTTTGATGCTCAGATATGCCAAGTACTATATGGGAAATGCTATTATCAAGCCTTATGGACACCTCTTATAGTACATCTCGTTCTGCTTCCTGCTGCATATTACAAGTGATTTACTCCTTACACACTGCTGCCAGCCTGAAGCCTGTTTCCCAGAAGTTTAGCTGCATCACCTTTCAGTGTCCCATGCTACAATTTATAGGATATGTACTTATAGGATATATATTTTCATTGCTGGCTGCTTTTACTAAGACAACTCCACAGATGATCCACTAGTTTCCATTTTCACAAACACCTGAATAATGTTAAACATCGGAAAAAAATTGACATGAATTTATTTCGGGTTTGGCTAGCACATCCTATTATGCTAGCAAAAGCTTTAGACTGCAAAGTCTGTCATGCTGTGCCTGCTCTCAGTCCAAATGCTCAGAGAAGAATGATGTGTGTGAAGTAACCCTAAGCTATGGATTTGTGTCAGAGGAAACCTCTGAGTTTGCCTTTGACTATTGCAAAAGGCCCGTGCCAAAGTCCATTAGGGCTCTGCTCAGGTTATCTCTTAAATAGTTGGGTCCCAGCTCTCCTTTTCTTGTTCCCCCTTCCTTCTTTCTATTATTTCTACTAACTTTCTGAAAAAAAAACAACCCTACTGCAAAACAACAAACACACAAGCCATACAATCTCATTAAACCTGCATACAAAGTTCATCATATGCAGTGATGAGGACTACAGAAATGTCATTCTTTACATGCAACAAAGATGCTTCAAAATCGTAACCACATATCTGACTGCCTCCCAGGAGACCATCCTATAACTTGTCATATTCACATTAATTAATTCAGGGCTCAGGGCTTGTTTGGTTTGTGCTAGACTTATTTTTTCTTCTTCTTTTTTTCTTTTTTTTTTTTTTTTTTTAAGGAAAGGCTACTGGATGGTAACAATGAAAAGGGCAAAAGTCACGTAGATAGAGTCTTCTGAAAGGTCAAGCCATTAAGAATTTGCTTATATCTTTTATTGTGTCTGCACTTTTGCTACTGATATCCAAAAGATGAGTCCCAAAGCTGAGCAGGAGAATCAATGGTCCTGGTCCCAGTAGATGCCACATCAGCCTCCATTCATCTGCTCTATGTACGGCTTCACTCAAGGTTCTCACTGAAATTACCTCCAGTGTTTTCCATCACAGCCCTTTCACTCTGTGTAAACAATTCAAAATATCAGAAGCCATTAATACCTGTTTTTAAACACTGCATCCTTGGAATCTTTGACTACTCTGACAAGAGTGAATAAAAATGTAGATTTAACAACATATTACCAAAAACCTTGCAGTGACTACAGTGAAGTACAAGGTATACTTGCCACCAGTCCTCCAGCCATTTTGATTGTCTGCTCTAAGACTTTTCCATATTCTTTTTATTGATTTAAGAAGAAAGTATTTAAGAACACCTATATTCCTGCTACACACAGATTATTGTCTGATAACTATCATCAAAAAAAATAAAAGACCAGTTTAATCTTATTTGCTTCTTGAAAAATACCTCCTCAATCAAGAGAAAAATCAGGACACGAGATGATGAAATAAAACTCTTTTAGAAGAAAACATTTTTACCAGCAAGGAAAATAGCCCGTTCAGTTAGCTTTTACTGTTCAGTTGTTAGAACTGGTCTTGCCTGCAGACTTCTATTTTCTCCTGGATCTCCAGGAAGATAATTCTAGCTGATGACTTGTGGAGCTCCCAATTCCCACCTTTTATTCTTTAGCAGGCAGTAGAGAGAAACATCTTTAACAGCTTAAAGCTTCAGTTCCTTTACTAGCACTATTATTTGTCTTCAAAATACATTTTTCATCACCCATCCAACATAATTTCCCAGTGTTGGTGCAATACAATAGCAAAGTCTGTGGTTTACTAGTACATGTCACATTCCTTGCATTTAAAATATTTGCCACTGAAAACTACTCTCTCTCAACAATAACCCCATGGAAAATGTTCAATTCATCAACAAAGTAATTATTTGCAAGGACCTTCATTCCATAAAACAGTGGAAAGTGTTTCAGTCTGTCTCTCTCTCCCTCCATCTGTTTTTAAGACAAATAAATTTCAGAAGCAAGAGATACCTGGAAAAGAGCTCTGTATTTTACTTACAATCAGCAAATTTTCCTGAAGACAGTGAATTTAATTTGACACACTCACTTTTTTTTAAAAAAAAGGTGATGGGGGTATTTAGTAGCTTTTGATAACATCAAGATGGTGATTTTGGGATACCTATAGTAACTTACCCAAGCTAGCAGGAATGTTGCTTTGGCACCTCATACAATCCAACCCTGCTGTTTTTCCTTCCAGAATACCCTTCACTGATTTTAGCTTTGATTTCTGCTACTCTGAAAACAGCGTCAGACATTAACCTCTTCCAGGTTAATCATGCAGCCTCCGAGGTCTGTTATTTGCCTTTGGTGAGATGAAATGTGAAGGTCTATGGATCTTAAAGAGATGTCAGGACAGTCCTAAGTGCAATGTCTTTCAGATCTGCAGCACAGTACTGAGTCAGCAGTGTCTCCAGGCTGTGGACTGCAAACCAGTACAGGCACCAGTTATAGGTCATTTGCAGCTGCTCCCTAGAAATGCCTAAGGCCTCTGCAGGAGGTTATAGAAACTTTGGAAAATAAAGGTTCCTGGGGTTCTGTGGTGAATTGTGAGGAAAGGTAACAGTCCATGAGCCAACAGCATCCCCCAGGGCATCTATGTCAGATGTATTTACAACTGTTGCAATTCTAGTACACTCAGACCGGTCATCTCGGAGCACGGCATCAACATTATAATTGCATCTTCTTTACCAGTCACAGCTGACCTGAATCTCAGCCTTAGCACTAGGCTCACCCTGAAAACAGCACCTCCAGCATCTATCACCCACCCCTTGTGCCACTGCCAAGGACTGGTCTTTCCACCATAAATGGTTAATGGAGTTTCCCAGCAGTGTGATGCAACCTGATGGTCAGTCATCTGGGGATAAAAGGATAAAGCTCTGACATGTGTGTGGTGTTAAATACTCCAGGGTCAAAACTGGACATGAACACAGATGTACCCACAGAAAATGCTTGTATCAGCAGAAGTTATTTTGGTTTTAGTTCCCATGGGGTAATAAACTGCACTGGCAGAATGTGCTGTGGTGCTGGCCTGATGGTATCTGTTCTGAGTTACAGCTTCGGGAGACAAAAAGCTCATACCCCTAGCAGACAGAGTTGCAGCAATTAAAAACCTGCAGTCAAGCGGAAGCCTAGAACAACAATAGCAACACATGTACACAAAAGGTGATGATCTTTTGCTTTTGTGGACCTCAGGCCAGCTGGGAGTGTGCAAGGGAGGGAGACTGGTGCCAATACCCCGAAACAGAGTCGCAGCTCTCCTGGCCACCTCCCAACCTACTCACACACACAAACACACACACAGACACACATACACATTTCAGCATTATCAACACAGCTGCTCCTGCACCACGCAGCAAACCAGCCGGGGGTTTAATTAGTTGAAAAATTAACCCAGAAAGTGAAGAGGAAGAGAAAGTTGTGGGGTCTTTTGCCTCAACTCACAGAGCTGTCACATGCAAGTGGCTGAGCTGGCACTGCTGAGCAGGAGGACACTCCCTTCGGGGGGCATTCTCCTGTTTTGTTAGCAAACGTTTTGCACCATGAAGTCACAAGCTGTGACACTGCTTTGTCCCTGTCATCATTTTGATGTATCATATAGTTGCATTGTTAGTCTCCCTTCCTTCTAAGGAAGATGTGGACCTACTTCCATTGCCGGACTAAATGCCCCCTGCTCAAAACAGAGTGCATATTTCGAATTCTTTAGCACTGTAGAAGCAGGTTTTCATCACTACATCCCATTTCACTGCTCTCTACCTGTTTTGGAAAGGGGGTGGAACTTGTATATCTCTTTTTAGACATTTTACCTTTAGTTGTCTAAGTACAGCCTCAAGGATCTGCATGTGTGTCACAAAGCCCTTAGAATATCAGTCAGCAAAACCTGTATGTAGTTTCAGGCAATATCTGCCTTTCTTCTACTCCTGCAGTCTAACCAGACTTTCACTTACCCAAATCACTTCTACTACAGGAACACAAGACACCGGTAATCTTGTATCCTTGATTCCTCCTGCTCTCTTCCTATGTGCTGCATAGGTAAATGAAAGATGGACTGTCTTACGTTGCTGGGGTGCCTTCCATCATTTTCAGTGCACTTCCACCTCGGAGCAGGGCTTGGCTGGAAGGCTCCCTTTGCGCACCACAGACACCACCTTGAAATTGCCAACTACGGGAACATGGATATCTAGCATCAGAATTGACCTGGACAGGATTTAGAAACCATTTGAACAATGACAAACTGCAATAACAAAGCCATAAGACTTCCAAAGCAAGTGATGTGGAAATGCAGAAAGATGGGCTGCCCTTAGCTGCATTGGGAATTCTTTTGGAGGCTCTGTTAGGAACTTTAGCAACCACTGAGTTCGAATTTCAGCCTCGGTCACCACATCCATCAGGCCAGTGTTGCATCCTCCTGCTCTGGACTACAGCCATTATCTCAAATATTTGCTAACAATTCAAACAGAAACGTCTTGGAATTACTCTATATATCACACTATTCTAGTTTTTATCTCATTTACCTGATCAGTGATTAAAGCAATAAACTTCTGAAAGTCAGTGGAGTATGAGAAAATACTTAATAAATGGGGCAAAATCCCACTTAAACAGCACCGGCAATACCTGCTGGAAGGAAGCCTCTAATGTTAGCAGTTAAATTCTGGAGAAAAAAACTAAAAAATGAAAACTTGTTAGGATTATCTGTCCTGTATCCCTTTAGCAGAAAGCTAACTGTCATCTATGTAAGTCAAGTGGTACTGGTTATGTTGTCAGCTGTCATGTTTAGGACTAATGCATAATTTTGTCTGTAAGTTAAAACATTAAAGAATTAAATAAACCAAAGGGCAGCAGGCAACCCAAGTGTAATAGCTAGCATTAATGGAAAGACAACATAAGTCTCACTGCCTCTTGGATACCAGATTTGTTATAAAGTACAGGTCTCTCATACCTTCCATTAACTTCAGTGAGAATTGCAGGTTCTTAAAACTTCCCAGTTTAGAGACTGGAGTCAGAAGCTTTCAACAGCAGTGAGAATCTCACCTCGTATGAAAGGCAGAGGTAAAATGTTGCATTGCTCAGTAGGCAACAGGTTGGTGTTACTTTACCAAATACAGATGATGTCTCCTCACAATATAGTCCACCAACTTCTTCATTCCTCAAACACCACCTATGCCAGAAAGGCAGTCCTGCATAGGCTGAAGAATCTCTGTACACAGAAAGCAAGTTGCTGGATTCAGAACAGGAACAGGACTTTTATTGGGAGTATTTCAGGGTTCTAAAAGCATCAGGCACTGCAGACACTCAATGATAAGGAGGTTTGTGGTGATCACAAGTAAAGTTGGGAGTCACAGGGAGACCTTAGAGGGTCCCATTTTATTCCCCCTGCAGTTACAAGATAAGATTAAGTTTTTCCCCTTTGCGAAGTGAGTCAGTATCTGTTCTGAAACACTCAATGAAGTCCTCTGTTAACCTTGCTGCTCCTTGCCATAAATTTTGGCCTACTGCTAAGGATGAATAATAGTACGAAAAAATCCAGAATAATTCCTTATGTCTCCCACTGCGGCTTGAAAGAGCTATCATATTGCAGGTCTTTTTTATTGAATCTTAAGACATTTAAGGAACGATTTAGGTGTCATGCTTTGAAAAGGATATTGGACTGCGAAGAGCATGCAATTATGAGGTACTTACCCAGATGTTGACTCAAGTGTTTGTTTTTGATATTTGTGTAGGATATGACTTGGCTGGCTCCTGTCTACTCCTGAGCAAAAGCTACTGAATGAATGTGCAGTACAACAAAAATAACCAAACCAGACAAAAAAAAAAAAAAAGTGCTTTATAATTTAAGTAGTCATTGAAAAGACTGGATAAAACCTGAGGATGGAGCCTTTTCTTTCATCCACTGTTTTCTCTTACTGTCATGAAAAGATACTACATCTAAGCATTCAACAGAGACTCATTATTTCAGTTAAGTAATAAATAGCATGTCAGCTTGATGTGCTCAAGGAATGCTTCAGCAGTATCTTTGGTTTTCCTATTGGAGGAGATATCAAATAACAAACATTTTTTTCAGGGTGAAAAAAGCAAAAAGTATTACCATAAACTAGTCTGTACCATACAGCAGACAGAGAACAACTCTTTGTCTCTGGCTTCTGTAGCTCTGTACCAGAAGCAGCTGTGAGCGTGGAGCCCAGTGTGGCTCCTCCTGCTGCCAAGAGCCCCCAGCCCCCAGTGCTCCAGTCAGCACAGAAGTTTGATGTGGGTTTGAAGCAAAACAAACTCATCAATGAATTTTAGTGAGATAGCAGGAAAAACTGTAAAAGCATTGAAAAGAAAGACCACAATAATAAACAAAGGCAATTTTTTTTTTTTTTTTGGGCAGGGAGGGGTGTGTCAGCCAGTTTTTTGGTTTTGCATGGTCTCTAGGATTCTCACATTTACAAAAAATGTCTCAGTAATGTCTCCTTTGTTCCCAGACTTCTTTTTCCTTCTCATTAAAGGGAAAAATCCACAGTGCTATGAGTAAACACTAAGACAAACAATACAGGAATGTTAACAAAATTTTCTAAAGCTGAAGAAACCTCAAGTCATATCTTCAGATACCTGAGTGCCAGGTCATCTGGATTCAGAATTTGGTCTAAAACTATGGATCAAGGTGAAGACATCAAAAAACAACAAAACTGAAATTGCCAAGTTTTGACCTCTCCAGAAGGAGTGTTTCTGTCCAGGGTACAGTCAACATCCCTGAGAAGCAGCAGCAGAGCATGAAAGTGAGTTCAAGGCATGTTTCAGGGAAGAGGTAAATGCCAAACCTCAGGTGGTTTGTGCACTGCTAACCCCTGCCCTCCTCTCTGCACTCCAGGAAAATTCTCTTGAAACACACACTGTGCAGTGAGCTGGGGAAAATTCCTACACGAAAAGTAAGAGGGCTGAGGATGAAGATGAGTAACATTCAGTCAACAGCAGCTGCTTGGGGAGGGAGGGAAGGAAATCTAGAAATACGGATTTTTTGAATTCTTATTAGGGCAACTGACCAACAGGACTCAAACCCAGAAGCTGGGAAATGTGACAGCCTCCCTTTCCTCCCAGCTCAGCCTTGTGCTAAGGGCTAGGGCTGCAGCTGGCTCCAGAGCAGCTGCTGGAGGGATGCTTGGAGCACCCCACCAAGGCAGTGCCACACAGCCAGGGACTAGCATGCCATCAGTAGTGAAATAACTTTGGGCTGCATTACCCTCAAATGAAAAGGGATGCCGCTCCTATTGCTGGCAGCAGAGGACCTGAACACTCACAATTTTAATTGTGCTCACTGTGCTGCAATTTAAAGACTTGAAGAGACAGATTTCCAATCTGTCTTTGCTGACCCCGAGACCCTCCCTATTTCAGGTTCACTTTTGTGCATGTACCTTAGGTCAAACAGATTCGGAAGTCTCTCCCTCTGTGTGACCTAACTGCTCACAGAATTTAATTTGTGGATTTGTCCTGGCAGAATAAGAGGTCAGCTCCTGAAAACCCAGCCTTAACATGTCCTGTTGACAGCCTCTCAGATATTGCCTATCTGCTACCCATATCACAGCACCTGTATTCTCTCCTTATAACAGTAACAAACCTCCCTTCATTCTCTAACCTGTCATCTTTTCTCCCTGTGAATTTCCAATAACATCCTACAAAACCATCAGAGGCTGAATGAAAGAGCTGAGAAAATATTGCAGCTGATGTTATGCTCCTGCATAATCCCCTAAACCATGGCATATATTAATATAAATCTGTAATAAGAATAAAGCCCCGGAACAAAACAGTACAGGTTTTCCCTTGTTTGTTTGTTTGGGTTTCTCTTTGTCACTCCATGTATGTTAATATAAAAGACTGTAAGCAGCGGTACACGACCAGTGCATTACTCTCAGCTAATGCGTGCCTATGAGGCATTCCAGCTGCTCCTTCAACCTGAGCTGTTTTGTAATGCATGTGAACCTTGTTTGAGCTGGCATGATATAGTATCTGAAAGAGCAATTTAATGCAATCTCTCATCTATTTCACTGATTGCAACCATTTAGTGCAATCTTAAAGAAAGATGATTAGAACTCACTGGTTCTTAATGTTTAATTTATTTACATTCATGTCTGCTAGAGAGCCATTTCATTCATCTTCCAAATGATAGCATAAAATCATTGAAAAATGATGTCCAATAAACATTATTATTATACTGCTGTCCTCACTAGCAGATAACAACTGCTGTCATTCATAACACTGATTGACCTATATAGCACAGGTCTTTAAATTCTAGCTGTAATAAAACACAATACAGGCATATCAGTTCTGTATTGGTGCCTGGCACAGTAACAGATTTTTAGTTAAAATAAAATTTAAGCAAGACTGGCATTGCTGTGCAGGTAGGTGGAAGTACAGCCACTCTTCAAAAGAAAAAGACCCGACACATAAATGTCATATTAGCTGAAAAGAAAGGGTGAATTTTTGGAACCATGACTGCATCCTAATTGGCACTTCTGGTGTTGCTGCTTGGTGCAGAGGCATTCATATTAAGCTGAACAAATGCCACATTTGCATTTCCGATAAGTGCTAGCATTTTTCACATTTCTCATGCATCTCTTGTTTAAATAAGCATATCTGAAAAGTTACCTAATTTAGCCTGCCAAGATAAGTTACTATCTCATTCTCATTGGCAGAATTGTGGTATTCTTATAATAATAACCTTGATTCAAGGTAAAGCATCCTGCCAACAACATTTGGGAAATTAAAATAAGAGCAACATCAAAAGTTATAGTGGCTGCAATGGGTAACTTCTAACAAAGCAGAAAACAATAGCCGGTGCCAACAAACACAAAGTATTTAACGAAGTTTCTAGTAAATTAATGCATTAATGAGTGTAAACCTTTTTTTTTTTTTACATAATGCAGATATTTTATAATTGCAATGTTATAAATTGCTGAGGGTTTTTTATATGGCAAAAAGCAATATTCACATATAATTACTTCTTTCAAGGGTACTGTATTATTATGAAAGAAGGTATACATTTTTCCTGATGGAATTAAGGTAATGAATAAATGAAAACTCATTCCAGCTGTGCAGTGCAACTTCTAAGTTTCTAGTAAAAATATTGGAAGTATAACTAAGTTACTCCTGCATAATGTATGGATATATACATAACTATATAATAAATAAATAAAGGTATAATGTTTTAAATCATCCCCCGCAAACACAACACTCATTAGACCTATCAAAGTGTTTCTCTAACAAGGAATCTGGAATTAAAATGCAGCGCTCATTCCGGAAGCAACCATGCAAAATGGGCACTTTTCACTTACACAAACTAAAACGGCATGTTACTTTTCTTGAAGCTCCAACACTGAAAGATAGAGACAGATGGAGGGTTGGATGGACTCTGTTCTCTCCACATCACACCTCATTGCCAGCTGAATTGCTTGCCAGGTTCCAGCCTGTGACACATGGGCAAACCCTGGATGGTCAGTGAGGTTGCTCAGGTATTGCTGCCCTTTGACTGCCAAACTGATATTACCAAACTGGTATTACTCAGGCAAACTGAGCCTAACTCCAACTTCAGACTGAACTTCCACAGCTGAAAAGTAAAGGAACAACCCATCCCATTTGATGCAGGTTGAAAATACTGCACACAAAATTAATCAAGGACCAAAAAAAAAAAAAAAAGAAAAAAAGCCAAAAAAGCCAGAATCCACTTTAAGTCTCTTTTCAGAGAACAAGCTAATGATTTTAAAATTTGGATATTTGGGAATTCACAAAGGAATAACTAAATGAGGGTTAGTAAGTAGTTCCCACCACTGTTTTTTACTATTACCCTATTTAATATTTATGCTTGCTGGTATTATTTCTGTATATACCCCCACACATACTCACACTGTTATGGCAGAAGGGGGTGAGGGAAGAGTCTGAAGAGAAAGCTGGTGAGCTTGGAGATCATGACGGCAGTGACATGGGAGCATGACCACAGGGATCCAGGGATTGCCCGGTACTACTCTCAGCACTGCAGAGCGATAGCTTTCTGCAGGGTTTGCACCCTGTGAGCACCTAAACAGTGGCCTCTATGAAAGAAGGAGAATGATCTTATAAAGGTGCACTCTCTGCTCTTCCATAACCACAATCCCATACTCTATAAATGCCATTTCTATGGCATAACTCTTGAACAATCAATCTCTCTGAATGGAAACATAGCCACTTACACAACTGTAAGAAAACAACTCAAAACCCCAAACAATCAACTCCAAACATGAGAATTTCAGTCCAGACTCAATGATGGACAAATGGCACTGGCATTTCCTTATAAATTTTGTGTTTATCTTACCAAATTTCATGGTTTCCTCTTAAAATATTGGGTCTTCCCTTCTCTAAATAGCCCTTCTTGGGACTGCTGGAACCAGAGGTTCACAGTAAGACTGTTCAGGACATGGTGCAGCCACTTCCCTTTTCTAACCACTGAAGCAAAACTCTTTGGGTATCAAGAGAGCTGTGGCACCTTTCAGAATTCATACTCAACTTACATTGTATCAGCAGAAAATGCTTTTCTGATGTCCTCCCAGTGTACCTAACTGCTATATGCTAGCCTGAGGTGGCTGGGGTGGCAGGGCATCAGTTCTGGAGGTATCTTTGTGGTTTATTTCTCTGGGGTATCTTTGTGTTTTAGTTCTCTGGGGGTTCTTTAAAACCCAGTAAAACTTGCTTGAAATGCCTCGGCATACAATGACCCAGTGGTGCAGTAGAACCACCACTGTGCAAGGAGCATTTGCTTTCTACTGGAAGTAAAGGTTCACCTGTTTCTACTGAATTTTGAACAAATTTCTTTGCCTTGGCAAGAGGTTAAGAGTTCTTTCCCCACTTTCATCCATTTTGCCAGAGGAAGGAGAGAACAGCTACCCCAGCTGTGCTGTCTCTCCAGCATGGTGTATGCATGGTCACCAAGAACAGCTTTCAATAGCTGGATGGCAGTCCTGTCCTGAAGAAATGAAGCTATGCTAGATACTGTAAAAAAAGGAGTAGACAATGCTTGGTGTGAAAAAAAAAACACCAAAAATATCTGTTTCTCCATTTTCCAATGACCATTATCACTGCTCCCTGGATCCAGTTGGACTAAACCATCCTGGTGGCTTCAGCTGTGCTTGTTCCTGCTTCATCACACTAGCACAGGGCAACAGAGTGGATTCAAAAAGCTCTGGGACCATCACTGTACAGATCATCACGACCTTCCATTAATACGATGTGCTTACTACTACCCTGAGTATTACTCTGGTCACTACAAATGTGAAGGGGCTTTCTGATAAAAACAGATTTTGGTGTCAGGTTAAAAAAACCCACAGTACAATAGGTTCAAAGTATGTACAGTATCCAGCAGAGATGGGGAAGCAGCGGAGGCAGCCATTAGTCAGCCAAGTTGCTCTGAACCGGCAAACTCCAAATCAGGGATGTGCAACTGTACCCCAAGGAGGGACCCTCCCTGCTTCCAGTCTCACACAGGCAGCATTCATACCTTTAGCTGCTATTCCAGCCTTCCTGACTGCTTAGGCTATGGACACATGGACATGTTAACTTTTGGCAAGCTATCATGATTTTTAAGAACTGTAAATGACACCCAACTCTTAAAAGCACTGCAGACTTACCTGAAGAGCAGCAAAAATATCAGCAGATGAGTCAGGGCAAATCATGTCACACTTCCAATCACTTACTTGCGCCGTGTAATTTGCTCCAGGTTTATGGCTTCAGTGTCAGCTCCTTGCTCAGGGGTGCCTAGTCTTACAAAGTCTGAGCTAGTCACACAGCAAGATTTAATGTCGGTAACTCTACCTCCCAAATTCTTGTTATGTATGTGCTGTGGATAGCACAGGATGGAGCAGGGAAAAGGCAGCAACTGCTCTCTTAAGCTCCTTTTGAAGCTTCTGGTATTTCATGGCTATCCGAGCGCCAATTAGGACTCTGATTTAAAGTTTCAGCAGTCCCCAAGGACAATAGCAGCCACAGCAGAAAAGTAAATACTCAAGTTTTCCTTTGCCTTACACTGATCAAGGAAACACTGATACCAATACATTTTCCCATTTCTCTGCGACTATTATTTGCCACCAGAAAATAACTTCTAACCAACAGAGTAGAGAGAGTCAGGCAGAATGGTGAATTGGGCCCAGTATGTTTTCACAGGAAACAAAAGAAATTATGATATTGTGCCAACCAGGACAAGGCTGCAGGAGTCAACCTAAGTGGATAATTCCTTTTATCTGATCGCCTCTTACACTGTACGCATAAGCAGAACAGTCCCTCTTCTCACTAATTTGGCCCATTTTTTCTCAATGCTTCTTTAGAAATTATTGGGAAAAGCAGTAAATTATGGGCCTGGAAATCTACATGTTTCTGTTTTGTACAAAGCGTTGTGACCTTTTTCTGCTCTCCAATAACTACAAAGTGTCTTGCTTTTAAAAGTTCAGGCTTGTCATGTTGTTAATCCTGGATGACGACAAGCACACACCGTATATTTGGAAGATATTGATTGGAAAATAAGAATGATATTAACATTCAAATTGATTAACCTTTGCAGGGATATCATATTATACTGACAGAAGATGGGTTGGACATCAACAGTACTATTCCAGGTGTCTGATTGAAATGCTGTGATTCACCATCCCTACAGTCACCCATTTCTTCTTCTGGCTCAGGGGGAAAGCTGGCTTCTTCACAGCATCTGCTGCCTCTTCCACTGTTTCCTTTAACATGATTTAAGGCATGACACACACTTCCAAACTACCACCATCCAAGCAATGGTGCCAAGGATGGAAGATGTGGGTAGTAGAAAACCTTTCCCAATCTGCCTAGGTTCTGATGGTTTTCACTCCTGGATGGCCATTCATGGGAGCATCCTGCAGGTACGGCCCCACCTCAGGTGCTGGGGCTCAGCCCAACGAGCTTCCCAATGTACCTTGGCTGTGGCCACATCCACCACTGGGCATGGCTGGCAGGGGATACTGCCAGCCGCTACCTCCTGTGGAAGATCAAATATGGCTTTTTGAGTGCTCCATTGGTGTTTCAGCACAAAGTCAGCCATCTCAGCTTAAAGGCAACTGTGCCAGTCTCACTTCTCCAGAAAGCAAGGGAAGGACCAACCTGCCTGAAGCTATTCCCTAGCCAGGCACAGAGTCCAGCTGGAAGCAGCAAAGCCTTCCTTATGCAGAACTAGAGGGTAAAAATGGACAAAATTGCTAATGAAGATACTTGTAAAGCCTCTAAGATTTCTGAAATTCACCATAAAAAGCAGTAAAAGTATTGTCATATCTGCCATTCAGTTTGGGTACCAGAACTTGGGTTGTTAGGAGTTTTGATTAAAAAGAATTTATTTATGTATTTATTTTAAGAAAAAGCTCTTAAATTGCTTCTTTTAGAGGCAACTGCACCTCTTTTTTTTTTTTTCCCCTCTTTTTTTTTTTTTTTTTTGTTTTAAAAAAGAATAATCAGTGGCCAGGAGTGTAAAACAAAGAATGAGAAATCTCAGGTGCTTGAGAAAGGTAATGAAACTTGGTATCTATAGTAGTAGGAAGCAATATATTTTTCCTCATTTCCTATTCTGTGTGAGATGGGGCTTACATTGTGATATAGGGCAGTATGAACCAGAAGAACAAGAATTGACACATCTTGGAAAAAGAAATAGGAATGAGTGAATGGGAGCTGCCCTGCAGAAGAAGTGTAAACAGCAGCAATTTTATTGCTATTGTATGTCTTGAAAAGGGGACAATCCAGTGTAGGTAGGCGGGGAATGATAGGGTACATTAATTCAAATTGGAAGACAATCTACTTCACATAGATTTCACAAACAGAAGACAACCTCTATTTATCACAAAAAATTATTTTTATCTAGGTTTGTGCAGCTTATGTTATCCTCTATAAATGGACAAATGATGCCATTCTTTTCATTACCTAGAAAGTAGCATTCAAGGAAATAAAGCTCTGGCTAATAGCTACATAATAATAAAAAATAAATAAATAATAATAAAAAAAGTAATATGCAGGAGAAACCTGGCTAGACTTAAAGGGTATTCAGATTCTTCTCCAACCTATACAACAATTGCCTTCTTAGGCTATAAATTGTGAGAATGAGAACAATTGGAATCTGAAAGTGCTTTTATGATTACCGCTTACTGTTGTGGAGCTGGTATGTTTTCAAAGGTATCACCATTACATTACAAACTCTGATTAAAAAGACGAAACATAAGAGTTTTATTTGTAAGTAATACTAAATAATATTCTGCTTCTTTCTATTGCATATAAAAGCTAGATTAGAATTTAGAAGTTGTATTGTTAAAGCTGCTGTTATTAGCCAGACCAAAATATTACAGGAATGTTGACCAAATCATATATAAGGCACTAAAAGTGCATAGAGTTCAGATCCTGTTTCTACTTAAATGAGCAAACACTTTGTCCTGACTTCTAGAAGAAGAGGTGAATCTGGGAACTGTGTAGGCAGTAACTCATCCAGTATGGGTCATCTTCCTTTTGTGTATCTCTACTGCCAATCTCCACCCCTTCATCCTGGGTTTAGCCCTCTAATGGGCTCCAACAATTTAGCAGAGATTAAAGAAAGAACAGGACATCATCTCCTCACTGTGCTAAACACCAGGTTGAGGAAGGGAAAGCCTAAGGAACACTATCCCCAATCCACAGCATTACCAGAAGATACTTCCTCCTAATCTGCTTTTGGAGTACCAGGCAACCAAATCACCTAATGAACCATAACCAACAGTGCACACCAGCTGCTAAACATACCACCTTGTTTTCCTTTTTAAATTCTTGGGGTACTTCCATATTGTTAATTCTTCTCTAATTGCAGTCATGGTTATTGTCTCCTGCTGTATTAACATGCCAGTGTATTTGCAAATCTTTAATAATTTAGGCACCATCTGACTGACCATATTCTGTGAAGGCCATCACTGCTTCTTTCATTTTCTGCAGTTGCAATGTATTTACTCCTGGGTTACCCTTTCTTTTCTTGTACCTTCCTCTTGGTCCTAAATTCTTACCCTGATTTCTACGCCTAGCCACTTCCCAATGATCCTATGTATCGTCCTCTCATAAATATAAGAAGAATATCCATAGATTCCACTGCAGTGCCCTTCCATCTAATAATAACATCTAATAAATAAAGGAGCTAAGGGCCAATATGCATATAAGCAAACTGCACAATCCTGCATCTAGACATAATGTGGCCTGGTGGTGTCTTGCCCTGCAAAGAAAGTAAGAATAAGAAAAAAATACCATATCTACATCCCGAAATTTCAGTGCCTGTGAAGAGCCTCCAGTCTTTCATTAGGCCATTTTTGACAGTAAAAATAAAATGACTGCTATTCCAAAATGAGTGGTGGAAGTTATGATACTCTTCAAATTCATGAATAACATCATGAACTTTCTTATTGCAGTTATTTCTCCTCCTTCCATGAAGAGTCTGCTTTCAACATAGGCTGAGCCAGGACATCAAATTTCTACTCCCTTCCTCTACCAGGACTGAAAAGCCCCATCCAAACCCCTAGATGAAATGTTGCCAGCCCACACCAAGGCCAGTGTTCTATGTGTGCTGCTGAAATCACTGCCAATCTGGTAACCACGGTAGCTTTCTACAGTGTTGAGCTGCTTTAATGAGTAGCCCCAAATAGTATAAAACTGGGGCCCATGATGTACTACTGACAGCTCAGCTTGTAACATTCAGTGTGGAAACAGGTCAAATTCAGCTCCGTTTCTTCCCCATGACTGTGATGATGTTACTGAACATCCATCCAGTATTGGTGTGAACTAGAGACAAGGTTCGAGAGAAAACATTTGCTGCTCCCTCCCCGCTGCCCCCTGCCCAGCACTAGCAGCTGCCAACACATAGAAATATCTGACTTGCAGTCCAAAATCATCCACTGCTCTTCTGAAAACACCTCCAAAAGCAAAAGTACTGTGAGAAAATTCCTGCCTTTTATGCATTATGTACAAATGAGCATATTGTTACTATTCCCCAGCACATGTTTTGATACAGAAGTAGTGCAAGAAAGGTGTATGTCCTCCCTTTCATGACTATAAGCCAAGAGCCTTTAAGCTGCAGCTTTCTGATACAAAGCAGCAGTCACAACACGTTTCCCACCATGCAGGACAAGCCTGGTGCTTGCAAGAATGACAGTACCTGTGCAGTTCCCAAGGGATCGAGGATTTGTCTTCCAGCTTTGTCACTGCTAGACTGGAAGGAGACTTCTTGTTTTCAGTGGGTTAAGAAACAAAACCTCTTTGTTTCTTAGACCTGTATTAATACAACATATTAAAATCTCTCTTCAGTGGGCAGGGCTTCTGGTGTTGCATTGGCAAGGTTGCAAAAATATTTTGATCTTCTCTGTCAAACTTCTTTCTGGAATGTTTGGGGGTTTTTATAATCTGCACTGACTTCCTGGATATTTTTTTATTTATATAGTTATATATATGAAACTATTGATATCTCTATGTAGCAACAGATACAGCTCACATATTTCTAACAAATGAGACTGTGTTACTGGATGTATACCACGAATTGCCTGGCCATACTACTGCAGAATGGTATGTTTTATCATGCAAGTTGAGAACTAAATTGTTTTGTTTCCTTGTTGACTGCAATACACACAAGAAACTCTGTAAACTCCAAATTACAGCTGCCAAACTTTTGCACATTGCCTAGTCAATTCAACAAAAATAAAATGGATTCTTGACATCATTATAATCTGAAGCAACCTGGAAAATGTGTGGGTGGAACTGATGGAAAGATGGAGAAAGGAAGAAAAATGCACCAGGATACATAAAACAAAACCACATCTTCCTTGAAGTTTACTGCTTACATGCCCATTGATGGAGAGGGATGCAGCAGCTGAGACAAATGATATAGTGTAAATCTGAAATCAGTTATGCTTGGTATGCTACATAATGCCAAGGTTTCAAATCTACATTAATGGCCCCCACATATCAGTTTTTATACTAGCTGTTCAAAGGCCATGGAATCACTATATCAAAACACAGTCAGTCAAAAATACAAATGACAATTGCAAAGCTCTCTTAAGAAATTAAGATGAAAGGCTCAGAAGCTCAGCAAGTTAGCAGACGATACAGCCAAAAAGTCTTCTTTCAGTCAAAAGAGGAAGAGTCTTCAGTTGCTGCATCTGGGAAAGAGAAGATATTCTACCACTTTTTGCAACAGCTGCCCAGAATTGATATAAAAAGAGAACAACATTGGGTAGTTAAGGGTCAGTATCTGCATATTTTCTTACATTCCATTATGGTGGGCAAATTCTTTTTTCAGCTGGCCGAAAATATGAGGGAAACTTTTTAAGGAAACTGTGGACATACCAGCTCCAAGCATTTAAAAATCACACATAAAGACATGACCTTCAGGAGTCATTAATTCATCTTAAACATCTGAGATGAAGACTTATTCTCAGTGAAGTAGATGGCAGATTTGATTTCAAGAGAGTATGGATTCCACTCTGTCAGATTTCCTAAAAATGTTCAGGTTGATTTAATTCTCAGGTCAGGTTATTAAGCCTGCAAGGTGCATTCAAGTTACATTTTCAATTTTTTAGAAGAACTAAAAAACAACAAAACTTCGATTTTGGATGACCAAAATTCCATTTGAAAAAAAAAAAAAAAAAAAAAAAGAAAAAAAAGAGGCACAGGCCTGGAACTTGGAAATATGCCACATTTGAGACACACAATGAGGCAACACTTCCACGGTTCAGGGCTGTCAAAGCCCACCTAGTTAATAAACTTTAGCAGGAAGGAAGGGACTAGTATCGTAAAGTCTGCTAAAATCTGTTTTGTTTTGTTTTAAGTAATGGGTTCTAAATTAACCCAGTAAAATAAAAAGCTTGAGTTTAATTTAAAAAAAAAAGCCATTTTAAGGTATGGTAAAGGAGCTGCCCCCCTAACGATGTATGCACCAAGGTCTGGAGTTTCAAAAAATCAGGGACCAGCTCTACTATCTGTCTTACCAATGCAGGATTTCACCTGGGGATAAATTCTCTCTTTCCCAGGCAGCTCATTTTTGCCAGCAACCTTTTTTGAAGTTGTGCAGTGCTGAAAATTCTGAAACCACAACCTGTTACATTTATCAATGATCAGATACAGTGACAAGGAGCACAGTTTTGTACAGAGCAGTCAAATTTAGAGAACAGAGGAGTGCAACAGGCTGTAATATATTTTTGTTGGAAACGTAAATGCTATGCACAAACACACAAATTTAGGTCATTACAATCTACCAAAGTGGAGATTTTGTAGGCCATTAAGAACCAAAAAAACAGGTTTTCATCCAAAAGCTCTGGAAAGACAAAGCAAACCCTTGCCAAAAAAGAAAGAAGGAAAGTATTTTAATCCGTCCACCCGAAACTTTACTTGACTTATCAATTTAGAGTAGCCCACAGGATTACATGAGGAAACAAGAGTCCCCCAGAACGTGCTCACATTGGCTGTGAGATGCACTAGTAACTTGTAACCATGCTGCATTGCTTTTCTTCTCTGTTTCTCAATTTCTGTTTTCGTATTTCTCAATAAATCTGATTAAATTGTGCTTGCTTAGTGAAGGGCAAAGGAAAGAGGAGATCGAACTGGCTAGGATTCAAAAGAAAAGCAAGGAAATGAAAAAGACAAGAAATAGAAGTTGGGTTATTTTTCTTAAAACCTTATGTACCCTATGACACTTAAGACTGTGCAACTTAAAACAGAAACGGTTTTTGAAAAGCTCAGAACAAATACTGTAAAACAAAGCAAAAAAAACCAGCTCTAGATGAAACACTTTTCTAAGCTTTGTGTCCAGATAAAATTGTGATAGTATAAGCAGAGGCACGGGTTAATTTCTAAGTTACCTGTTAGACTCCAATCTGTTAGATTCCAATCTAATCAGCCATGTAACTAGCTTAAAAATTGGGAAGCTTTTCTCCACTTTGAAAAGTTACAGAGTTAGACATCAGTTCTTCATACTGCTGTATAAGCCTTTATGTCACGACCACTGAAAAGAGTTCTTCTGAATACACTTCAGACACAGGCATGGAAACCAAATACAGAAAGTAGAGTTTTTTCATTTAATCCCCTGAACAAGAAATCACAGTCTGAGAGGGGAGGTGAAACTCAGTTTTCAAACCCTACATTCGTTCAGGGTGCGGTGTTACTGTCAATTGTGTTGATGGCTGTCCTGTAAAGGAATTTGTGAAGGATTTTCTAAAAAAAACCCCAACTAATAAAGAAAAATCCGTGCCACTTGATCAGGTTCACCGCCACACTTTTTAGCTGACTACTCCATATGATCTTTTGTCTGTCTCCACTCCTCCCCGTCTGTTCAGATGGAACAGTGCCCACTTGCAAATTGGACAGTCCCTGTTGCAGAGATGGCAGATGCAGAATGAATACTTGAACAAGAGGAAAAAAAAGTAGCTTACAGACACTTCTGACTGCCAGTGAGACACAGCTGCATTGCAGAAAGCACATTAAAAAAAAAAAAAAAAGTGCACCAAAAACCCAAGAAACAATTGTGGCTAACTTTCAAAAAGACGTAGCTGAATTACAGTTGCGAAGTAGACAATTGCCTCCTCAGTCATGGGTGTGAGTGCATTGGCAGGCCAGCAGTTACTGGCAGCAGAAATTTATTAAGAGTTAAGATTTGCTAGATGCACTGATCAAAGGAAAGAAAAGTTTTAAGTGGGTCAGCTCAGAGGGTGCATTATTTTCAACACCCATCACAATGCCAGAGGAAGCTCTGGCCAGCAGTGGTTTACCCCCGTTAACATTTCTCACGCTTCTGCTCATAAGGTAGTGATAGGCTGCAAATATCAGTAGGACTGAGAAGTAACATTTCCTTCATTTTTTATGGCACTAGAGCCCCAGGAAATGGCACTTGCCTGCACATTTACTTCATCAGATACTGAGACTGACATTTTATTCAAACCTATCCCATTTGTTTGTCAATAATTGCAAAGTAGTATATTCTATTGCACAATAGAGAAATGAAGGAAAACAACAGGGACATGAGGGGAACACCCAGGCAGTGAAGAGTGCACCCAGGAAAGCTCCAGACCCAGTGATGCTCCCCACTACCACCGTCCAAGAGTCTGTGTCTGTAAAAAACATTTCTCAAATTTCTTCTGGTCTCTGTGGAAATGGGTTCAGGAAAACACAAAAAGTAGCCAGTCAGATACATAACCAGGGTTGTCTTGCCAGAAGGTCAGGAAAGATGTCTAGAAGAGGAGAGCAGCTTTTGCTGATGGCTGAAAAGGTGGTGATGACCCATTGAGTTGTCGCTTTGCCAGGATGAGAGGTGAACTTGGACCACCATTTGACTGTTTTATGACCTCAGTGGAAGTTCATGTAAGTAGCTGAGACAGATACTGCTTAAATTCTAGGCTAAGTGGTAAAATTTTTAGGCTCAGTCTTACAAGGGCGCAGTCCCAACTGATTTCAGTGTCCTGCTGAAAAGCCCAGCAGCTGCTATTGTTTCCCACCACCACTACGGCTTCAACTCCATGCCCTTTTGCCTTAAATCACTATGAAAAGGACTGGACAGAAAATATATTTTTAAACAGGGAACAGTCATTAAATGCTAAATTTCCACCAACATAAGTCATTTAGTATTAATAATTTCGCTACATAATTAGCTTTGCATAACAATAGTAGCTGGATACCCTCACACTGTAATAAGCAACAGGCTATTCTGCCCTGGAGACAATACAATCAAAACTGACAAAAGAGGAGAAAAAGGATAATGTATGGAGAGATTAAGAGAATGTCCCAAGGTCACACAGCCTGTGTGCCAAAGAGGCTGGAGCTGAACCCAAAGATGTGGAGTTACACCAGCAGCTGCTGTTACTTTAATGTTCCTAAAGCAGACAGCCCTAAGGAGGCACAGCAAGGGAAGGTGTATTACGGATCTAACTTCCACCTGAGGATTAGTTGTCCCTAAGGCTAACCAAATCGACCAGGAGAGCAGGGTCTGATCCATCTGCAGTTTAGAAGGCGGTCTTTCATCCATCAGAGCTCTGCAGTGAAGGCTGAAAGAGTAAACAGACATCTCCGGTGGCATCATTTAGTTTGATGGTTTAGACTGTCTCTGTTATGAATGCTACTGAGACAACGTGAAAGGAGATGAATGTCACAGCAGTATTAACATGGAGTGATGTTAATGTTTATTAACCTAAAAGGTTTGGGGAGCATTAAGGAATAAAAACAGCTGGGTGTCCTGCAAAATCTTTTTCCCTGCCAAAGCATTGTCTCAATTGACTGTTTGTCACCATAAGTGTCACTTACACGACTGTTTCTGGTTTTGTCCCTGAATGTCTAAGCATTTTAAATATCCGGTGAGATAAGGATACTTCTTTATTTATGTGATGACAAAGAAAAGGCAGGAAGAGGTAGCACTGCTTATCTGCTTTTTTATTGTCAGAGTATTAGCAGGTTATCATTATCTCTGAATGCTATAGCAATTTGATTTTGAAACTGGTTTCATTTCTGCCCTTTCCACCTCATTTCTCAGAACATTTGGAGTCACATTCTCCATTGATTCTCTTCCTCTGACCCTACGGAGATTGAAGAGATACTTAAGCTCAGGTGTAATGTTCACTAAAAACTCAAGAAAATCCTTACACACTTTCTCCATCAAGGCTTTGTTTTGATCAGTCTCCTGGCCTATTTATAATCTACTCAACAAGTTAGATACCGAAATGTGGTAGTGGGTTTTAGTATATTTGTGAAACTATTCAAGGGCTGATTATTAAGGTATGTTCAACAACCACCTGCTACCAAAACTCAATCATAAATGCAAATAGAACTTGCAGTCAACAAATTCAGTCATGTTCCCTCTGCCACGCTGTGAGCAATAGTACATTGCTTTTTCTTTCATTGACTGAATCTTTGATACATAACTTTGAGCACCGTCTTTTAGAACTGAATATAACTTATGGTTTTCAGTGTTGCCCTCTATATTTAATTGAAGGTATATGTAGTTGAAAAAATTACCTTTAGAACACAAAGATGCTAAGGTGCATACTCTGCACTCCTGTACTTGGGAGGAGAGCTGGGCACATCCTTGCAGTACTCATGAGTAATTATGCCTGAACAAGAAAGCTTTAAAACTGATCCAGTGTCAGTCAGTCAGTCAATGACTTTGGCTAATAAATCTGGGTCACCTACAGAACTTATGACAATAAAACCATGCCCTTCATTTGCAGCACAATTTTTGATCATGTCCCTGGGTTTGGGCAGGACTTTGAACAATTTTCTCTGCTTATGAAGGTTGTAATGGCTTGTAGAAAATGAGTCGCTTTTCTGCATTTTTCTGCATACCACAGAAAATTATTAATTCTGGTGAGCTCTATGTCCTTGTTTTGAAGCTGTTTGCCTGTTTTCTTTTTTTCCAGTAATTCATAGGTAAAGGAATCGCTCTGTTACTGCACCAGAAACACCTACGGAATGCATACATTTTATTTCATCTTCATCACTTACACATACAAATCATGTCTTCACCATTGAACAAGGGTTTTATTCAAAGTAGATATCCTAAGAAAGAAGCTTCTGCCATCAGTCTCTTCACCAGTGTATTCAGATACCTACCTTCAGATAGTCTGCCACAAGTTACAGCCAGTACTATACCAATATTATTTTATATCACATCATTAAGAATCACCATAAACCAAAAAAACATTCTCCTGCAGCCCAGGCAAGGCATTAAGGACACAACACAATTGACAGCAACTTCACTGCACTGACATAATCTTTTTGCTTGATACCAGATTATCTTTAAATCTAAATCACTCAAATACATAAATGAATGAGAGACCAGGGAAGAATCTGATTCTTTGTAGGTGAGAAACTCTGCTACTGATATCACCAAGTCAGCCAGGAGCAAACCAAATCTTTTCAACTCAAATTGTCTGATCTGAGGTGAGTTCTCATTTTTAACAAGACATTTACTAAACTTCTGCATATATATAGAAAGCTAATGTACTTCTTGAGAGATCAGTCATGTTACCATCTCAATCTAATTAGAGTAAATTGTCCTTAAAACAACATTGATTTTAGATTAAAGCTTTCCATTGTATTACCAGTAGGCAATGTTTCTCTTATTTAACCCTGGTGACAGATAATGTTAAATTCAACAAAAAAACCTATTTATTAAAGAGCATAGTTAAACCAATTTTGACTCTTAAAAGAGAAAGTTAGTTAAATTGTGCTGATTGTTGTATGAAATAAATATAATACATGCTGTTATAAGGGCAAAAGTTGCATAATGCTTTTTGGTTATTCATAATGTTGCAGAAACATTAGAAATATCAGAAAATGTTTCTGCTGCACAGATGAGATTTATTTCTCATCTTATCTTCAGGTCATGGTTTAACTCCTGTGCTCTTTTTCACTGTTTTGTGATTTTTCTCTAAAGCTAGGTAGAAACTAGTGTTTACGCATCTGGTGTCATGTCCAGTTAAGAACCTAGTTTCTTTTTTCCTAAAATGTACTTTTTCCGAAATTAGTTCTCCTGAAATGGACAGTCTAAACCAGAAGATCTTCCAGAAGATGAACCTTTCAGTCGACAGCACATGAAATTTGGTAAGTTAGTTTGGCACATCTATAAACAGAAAATCAAGTGCCTCTTCCCCAGTAGTTTGAAACAATGAGAGAATTTGCTTCAGTGCACCAGGAGAATAGCACACATGGAGCTATTCCCGCTTCCATCTTCAAAAGTACATCAGACAAGTGCAAATGGGAAACCGAAGGCTGGCACTAAGCTGAGACCATTTATTCACACCAGATGTCTGCCAAAGAATTCCAGGTGGTCAGCATAGATACTTGCCCATGATTTTAAATAAGCTTTGATTCGAAGCAACTGAGGAAAATATTTTTAAAAAATATACTGGCCCACTTGTGGATTCAGTAGCTGACAGCCCAGGCTGCGAATGCATATTAAAAAGTGATGATGTTATGACCAAGTGGTATGTTATGTTCCACTAGCCCCAAGACAAGGAGGGTGATCAAGCCACTAGAAAAAACCCACAAGCATGGAGAAAATGAGATACTTGGGAAAAGGGCTAGCAGTAAAGAGGGAATAACATTTGGCTTGACTCTAACTAAATATATTAGCATTACTGGAGAAACCAAGACAAAGAGAAGCAGTTTCCAGAAGTATGTTTGAAAGATGTCTGATCTTGAAGCTTTTTTGTGCATTCAGAGCATGCCTACACCTCCAGCTACACTCTTAGTAGACTGTAATAGCGGCACTTCCACAGGTAACGAGTAAATTCCAGTTATTACGATACTGTTTTCAGTTCATCATGGTTACAATCCATATTTTCTTGCCACAGCTTATATGAATGATGGAGAATGTTGACAATTTTACATTTACTATCACTTTGGGTGTTGTTTTCTTGGTAATATAGGAACTTACCGTAATAAAAGCAGTCAATGTGTATTGGATGTTTTCATTCAGTACTGTTTAGTGGGCATCTGTTCCCTAGACAAGTTCTGGAAAGCTATTCCTGGCTGCAATGAACACGCACAGATTACCCCTCCTGGCTGAGATCCAAAATGCATTAAAATAAAAAAGTTATGAATACAATGTTTTTAGATTTTTCCATACCTGGTCACCTCTATGAGTTACACAAGAAGCATTTCATGTGACCAGGCCACACGCTGCTGCAGGGCAAACAGGCGCATGACCACAGTCACTGCTCAGGACTGAGATGGAGAACTGCATTGGTAGCACAGTGATCGTGCACCTGGGGGCAGGGACAAGTGTGATCATCTTCAAAGCACTTCTAGTAAACCAGTGTCTGATTATTGTTAGTCCTCATTCTCAATGGTCTCATCTCCTCCTCCACACACACTTCATCTCCACACACTGGCATAAGACAATTTTGAAGGCCATTTATCCTCTGAAGTTTTTTTTCTCATCCATAAAGAAAACAAAAAAAAACCAACCGAACCCCCAAAAAAACAACCAACAAACCAAAAACCAGAGGTTCACTCCTCTTGAAGAGATTCTTGGCAGAAAACAACACTTGATTATAGCCTTGCTATTTAATTAGGATGGCTTACCATTATTTTATGTTTTAAGAAAAAAAAATACCTTTAAAGTCCAAACACACTGATACATGTTATTAAATTTATATTATGCTACATGTAGAAAGGAATGGAAGATCCTGTAAAGGCAGAACCCGTGCCTGGATCTGAGTCTGTGTGTTTACTGTCAACAGCACTTACATCCTGAATGTCTGGCTAAGCCACCAAAGTTCCCTACTCTTGCCATACTTAGAAACGACTAAAAATGGAGCCCTTAAATGCCAAATCTATCATGGGCTGTTCTTCTCACATGCCAAGTATATTTTTCAGGGTTTACATAACTTTTGCTGCCACTGATTTTCAACAACAGGCCTGATTAATTCCTATGAGTTTTTGCTAAACATTAGGTAAGTCATCACACAAAAATGCAGAAAAATGAAATAAATAGTCTGGATGTCAGTGAGCTCTACTTCTGATTATCATTTCCAAATTATAATCAGGCAGGTTTAAGCAGTCAAACCTTTCTTGAGGGTAGGAGGAAAACACCATCTGCAACGCATTCAAACCAACTCCTGTCCTGTGCCAGGAGTGACCGCTGGGACCACAGACTACTGCCTCCTCTGAGTCAAATCATCTTACCCTTCCACTTACTGCCATGTAAGCTGGGTAAGGTGGCATCACTGCACCAGAGATCATCCTGTGACAGAACTGCTGTGTACTCACACCTATGGTTTATTCTGATGAAGCTAAAGGGTTTTAACTCTGGGTTGGACCCCCAACCCCACAGGCTGAAGAAGGGCTGAGGGTCTGCTGGGCCACGCTCCATCCAGCACCCTAGGCGAGGAACCACCCATTGGTCCTAAAAATAAAATGCACGTATGTGGGAAATGAACTGGCCACTGCACTTGGATCAGGATATCCATGGGAAGTGACACCAAGAAGCACAAATTAAAAAATAAAATGAAACACATCAGCTTACAAACCTCTAAACATAACTTTTTTTAAAGGACCTTCAAAAGACTTTAGTGCAAACAAGTGAAAAGTCGCTCGTGTCTCACAAAACAACAGGTGGAGAAAGTAACACTGATTTCTTGGTGTTATTTTATCTTAGCATTTAATGTTTGAAGATACTGCTACACTTAGCTAGCAAAATAGTCTTACAGAACCAAGAATCCTCCCTGTTGATGAACTGCAGATCAGACATAATGGGGTTACATCATGTTAATTCTTTCAAGAGTTCCACTATCTACTCACTGCCATTCCTCTACTGGAAATAATTGCAAATGTTCTAGTGCCAATACAATTATTTTTAAATTGTCAAAAGATAAGAAAATGTTGTGCTGAAGTTCATTTTTTTAAAAGATACTTTAAAGTTCTTTGTAACAATTCCTTTTGATTTTCACTTCTTCATTTCCTGCCAATTCTTACAAAATGTTTCACAAGAAAATGCAACTGTCTCAGACTGTGTTTGCAGAGTAGATGATGTACATATAATGCTTATCTTCATAAACATATAGATTTCTAAAAAGAATGTTGACTAACAACATGAAAAAATAAGAAACCTTTAAAATCAGCTTTAACATCAACCTTTTCCATTTCAGTAGCAGCTGCTGTTCTTTCCACCCTAAATATACTCATGGATGAACTTCTGGACCAGTAGTCACTGGATATTGTTTTCGAAATGACTGAAGTACACTAACTCTCATTGACTTTCAGTTTTGCTCAACACGGCATGCCCCCTGAACAGTAAGTGACAGATGTGTCTATTGTCCACAGTAGGGCTTAAAAGGCATCAGTGCCTTTTTGACAGGATTCATTTTCCCACCTAAAATGTTCTGTCAGACAGAAGTTGGCAGAACTGCCATAAAAACTCCTTCTTGGATCACAACCATTAAAACAGAGCTTTTAGAAAGACATCTGGATGGCTTCAGGACCTGGTATGTTACCCCACGTCCAAGAAAACCAATGCATCTTGCTTACTGATGGATTCAGGAAGAACCCAAAGCTTTGAACTCCTTCCTGTGAAAAGAGAACTAACCTGCTGTCCTTTGAACATATAAGTCCACTTTGTTTTATTTGTGTGATACTATTTTAATTTATTCTGAAATAAGGCCCGTTTCTAGTATGATGAAGCATTTCCATGCCTATTGCCCACATAGCAAAGGGGCTGGCCTTTTCCACCAACCCACATCAAAGGGAAGATGCAAAGGGATTTTGCAAATTTTATGGGGCTAAATGACCATCAGCTTTATTGTACAGGCACAGCAAAGAGAGGCCCCAGGCAGCAGCCAGGTGTGGCCCCCCAGCGTGGCCCAGGCAGAGGTTAGGGCTGCAGCAGGGCTGATGTTCTTTCTGATGCTGACAGCAGAGCGCAGCGCATCAAACCTCCCGGTGCTCCTGGTACAAGCAGTAACCAGGTTGTCATTGCCAGCATTATGCCCATATTGAGACCTCCTGTAAAGGCAGAATACTTCTCAGGAAATCTCTGGTTAGTTTAACGCTCCTTAGCGCACAGTAATCAATCCAAGAGAGTGAAGTTAATGAATCTAACATTAAAAGGTAAATTTGTGCAACCGTGTCATTTTTCATTGCAAGTAGCCTCTTGCAACCCTCAGACCTTGTGCACTAGCCTCTGTGGGAAAGACAGCCAGATCTCCAAGGAAAATGGACCATCCTGTACAAAGATTTTAACAGCTGGGGCACGAAAGAAAATCACGGTACCTGGCAACCATCTCTCTATAAATGTTTTCTTTCAAGTTGGATCTGCTAGGAAAGCTCCCTTTAAAGTTTGATGAACAAATGCTGATTGCACCACGGAGACAGTTTCTACAAGTTACCATGAGGTAGTAAGGAAGAAGGCAAAGGTCTGTAATATTCAGGGGACGCCTCCCTCTGCTAATCAGAGAAAGCTGAAAGATCAAATACTTGCTCAGTGGGCAGCTGTTACTGGGTTTGCTTTTTAGTTCAGTTCGATAAATTGACTTGCTTGGTTGTTTCTAAAGCAGATTATTGTTAAAGTGCTTCTTGGTGAACAGCACCTCTTGATAGCATTTTAATTAAAATGAATATGTGTCTCATTTATTTTTTGGGGTCTAGTATGTGACACTTCAGAATATTGACAGTGTCAGATGCCATTTTCCTCAATTAATCGGAATATAATTATTCTCAAATGGCTGGGAAGAGTGCAATCTTTTCCTTCATGCCACATTTACCACTTTGATACTCACTCCATTGGTAGTGCCCAGTACAAAAGTCATGCTTTCCCTGTGAGAGGAGACACCAAGTTGAACTTGCAGATCAGGCTGCTGTTGCCTACACTCATACTCGCCTCAGCAGCAGCACCTTGTCTGCTGGCTACACCAGGCAGCTGCGTGCCTCTGGCTCCAGACTTCAGAGGGGCAACACCAGGCACGAAGGGACACATCCCTGTTCCTGGTTCAGCCCTGGAGGAGACGTGCAGTCTCAGCTCAGAATGAGGCATTTCTGGCCAAACCGGGCAGTGCCGCGTAAGGACATCACAGCTGGTTGTGCGTGCAGGTTGGCAATACCATCACCACGTTGTGTGGGATCAACACGGACATGTGAGAAAGAAAAGAAATAAGAACACTAATGCAAAGCAAATGCAGCCAGGCTCACTAATCTTTTCTATCCTAAGAGGTCTAGCAGGAGCTTGGTCTGTTGAGCCAGAGCTCCAGCCAGGGCTGTCACTGTGAGGCACTCATATGCAAACCTGAATGCATGTAACTCATGCTGCTGCATTTAGGAATAGAAGTAATATCCTCCCACTTCTACATTAAGGAAGCTGAAGCACAGGGACTGGGTCAAAGACATGCAAGAAGAATCTCTGGGCAAACACAGCAAAAGGACGTGGGCCTCCCACGTTTCCAGCTACCACATGAATCACTGCATCAAGTTTCCCCCTGGTATTAATGGTAAGTAGTCAGAATCACTGTTTTAGTTATCATACCATGCATCCTTCTTGTAAATATATATCTAATTCCTATCAATGATAGATTGTCCCTTCTGGCCCTATCTGCAGAATAGGGACTATTCTTTCCCTTTTGTACCAGTCATGCTATGCTAAAAAATAATTATTAAAAAACCATGGAGATCATCCTGCTTCTTTAGTCCTGGCATCCCCCTTTCATTATAAATATTTTCCTACACTGTTTCTGTAATGAACTATTTGTTCATCAGGGAGCTAGCTTGTAAGCTGTAAAGATCAGAGCTTTATTTCAAAGGGAGGGAAAACATTACAGCGTTTCATCTTATGCGCATTTGTCGTGGTTTAACCCCAGCTGGCAACTAAGCACCATGCAGCCGCTCGCTTACTCTCTCCTGGTGGGATGGGGGAGAGAATTGGAAAAGTGAAAATGAAAAACCTCGTGGGTTGAGATAAAGACAGTTTAATAGGTAAAGCAATAGCCACGCACACAAGCAAAACAAAACAAGGAGTTAATTCACTGCTTCCCATGGGCAGGCAGGTGTTCAACCCTCTCCAGGAAAAGAGGGCTCCATCATGTGTAATGGGTACTTGGGGAAACAAATGCCATCACTCCAAATGTCCCCCACTTCTTCCCCCAGCTCTATGTGCTGAGCGTGGCATCATAGAGTATGGAATACCCCTTTGGTCAGTTGGGGTCGGCAGTCCTGGCTGTGCCCCCTCCCAGCTTCTTGTGCCCCCCAGCTGCTGGCTGGTGGGGTGGGGTGAGAGGCAGAACAGGCCTGGGCTCTGTGTAAGCCCTGCTCAGCAGCAACTAAAACACCCCTGTGTGTCAGCACTGTTTCCAGCACAAATCCAAAATATAGCCCATGCTAGCTACTGTGAAGGAAATTAACTCTATCCCAGACAAAACCAGCACAGCATTTAGGTGAATCTATAACTCAGTTACAGGAGCTTACTAACAGGCACTAATGCACCAAAGCGGTGCAGCAGAATTTAGACATTTTAGGCATCTCCAGAAAGAGGTGTAGACTCCATTCTGCAACACACATATCCAACCATCAGAGAAGTTACTCTGTTTTCAGTGCTTATAAACTTCCTTCTGCTGCAACCCTGCATTTGTGCAGGTAATTTTTTTTATTATTATTTTTTCTGTTGTGGACACCTGGCCACTTGGAAACATCTAAGCCACAAAACAGCTGTCACTGTAAAACTTCTGGTTACTCTGAACCAGGGCTGGATTCAACCTAACAATGACTGAGAGGTGAGAGATTTAGTATCATCTTATCAATTTTCTGAGCCATCTGGTTCCAAATGTGCAATTTAACAGTGCACCATTACCATGGAGAAGCTAACAGCATTTATGAAGTTTAAGACTAGAATTATCCCCGATAAAATCCTATCAAGTCCAGTGTTATGTGTTTAAAATGTAGCTACCATTCACAGTGAAGCAAAGATGGCTGTGTATCATTAAATCTAATGCAATACAAAACAATGCTCATATGGAAGTGAAACCTCATCCAAATGTTTGATCTGATGTCAAAGCAACACATGTAAATGAAGAAAAAGATACCAACACAAGATAAAGAATTTAGCAAGAACGTGTGTACAAATCTCCATTGGAGCGCTTCACTTTTCCACACACGAGGTAGAAAACACCTTCTCATGTATTGCACTATCTGCGTGTAGTGCCATGAACTGCACCGGTATGAGACAGTCTTCAAAAATGGAAAGAAAGAATTTAATAGGTTGCTTTCATCCAACTCGCTGCTCTAATTGCTGAGTGTCCCACAAACTTCAGCTTAGAGCAATTCCTGCTAGGATATCCCTTTCAGCCTTCCTTCTTCCACCCCTCCTTGTGCCCATTTTCCAGAAGGGGAAATGAAGCCCAGGTGCCTACCAAGACCTGCTGGAGATCACACAAAAAATCTGTAGCAGAGGACTAAGCTGACGGACTTCCTCTACCTCCAGGCTTGCGTTCTTGCTGAATGACTGTGTGACTCCTCATTCTCCTTCTACAATGTACACATTATTTTTATGAGTTTGGGAGCTTGGACTTCATACTGGGTGGGTAGTCCTTGCAGTCATTAGGAAGCTCAATAAAAGTTAATACACATCTAGGAACGGGAGGCCTATCCTCCAGATTGGGCTACTGAAATAGTAGTTTAATATTATTTAATATTATTTAAGATTTTATTTGAACTTTCAGTAAAATATTCATTCCTATCCTGATCCTACTATAAAATTCTTTTTTATGTAGTGGTACTGATTTTCAGACTCTCGCGGTTTTAAAGTAGGCCAAATGTTAGGTTTAAATACCCTGAAAATGTCTTTCTAGGAGATAATAATCAGTTGAATGTAAAATTGAGCTTGAAAGGTAATACATCTGTATGGATCAGTGCAATTTTGAAGACTAAATTATGTCTAATTAACTAGGCTGAGATAGTGGCTTTTTCCCCACCTCATATTTCATTTCATTTTTAAAAGTCATAATCTATACATTTACCAGCTCTCCACCTGAAATGCGGGGGAGTGCTGCCTGCAGAAGGCTCCAAAGCCAGACCTAAGATATCAGGCTCTGCAGTTCCTCACAGCTAAGAAATATGTCAAAAACGGCTCTCTGTTGTATCACATGCCCGACATTGGCTTTCAAGGAAGGATTCAGCCTGAAAACCCCTTTGAAATGGAACAGAAACTTTGAAGGC